>NW_024070193.1:10445302-10660147 GCF_014754425.2 Oryx dammah
TCCCTATTTATCTCCCCTCCTCTCACTTGATTCCTTCCTTCTTTGATTTCATCATTCCTCTCTTCCTCTTTCCCCTTTTGTTCCTCTTTCTGCCTTCCTTCCTCTTCCTCTTTGTGATTCTGTTTCTTTCACTCTTTCTCTAATGCTTTTTCCTTCCATTTCTTCCTTCCCTGCTCTCTCTTCCCTTCCCTCCTCTCTCCTTCCACCTATCATCCTTTGTCTCTTTCTCTCCTGTTTTTTCTATCTTCTCTCTCTATTCCCCTCTCTCTCTCTCTCCCTCATGGTTTCTCTTTTTGTCTCTATCTTCCTTCCTCCCCCTATTTCTTTCCTTCTCTCTCCCTTCCTTTTCTTCCCTTTGTTCCTCGCTCTTTCCTCCTTCCTAGCTTCCTCTGTCTGTAGCTTCCTTTCTCCCTTACTCTTTCTTCTTCGTCTACCTTCCTTCCTTGATTCCTTCCTTCCTGTTTCTCTTTATCTTTCCTCCTTTTTCTTTCACCCCTTCTTTCTGTCCTCTCCCCCTCTCTTTCGCTTTTCGCCTGCCTTCCTTCCTCATCTCTTCCTGGCAGTTTCTGCCTTTGTCTCTCTCTCTCGCTCCCTTTCAGTTTCTCTCCGTCTCTCTCTCCCTTCGATTCTCTCTCTCTTCTCTGCTTCTCTCTGCCTTGCTCTCTCCTTCCTCTCCAGTCTCTCTCTAACTCCTTTCTCTTTCCTCCTCCTCAGCCCTTCTCTCACTCTTTCAGTTTCAGTCTTATTCTTCCTCTCTACGTTCCTCCCTCTTTTTCTGTTTCTCTTTTGTGTCTCCCTTTCTTTCTTCTCCCTTCCTTCCTCTCCATCGGTTTCTCTGTATCTCCCTGTTTCTGTTTCCTTCCCCATTCTCTCTCTCTCTCCCTTGATTCCTCCTTTCTTCTTCCAGTCCCCGTGTGTCTCCTTACTCTTCCTGACCTCCTTTCTCTCTCTCTCTCGTCTCTCTCCCTTCCTTCCTTTTCTCTCACTCTCTGCCTTCCATTGTCCCTCTTCCCTCACTCTCTCTGCTACTCTCTCTCCTCCTCCATTCCTCTCTCCTTTTCGTTCTTTAGCTCTCTTTCTTCCTTTCGCTGATTTTCTTTTGCTTTCTCTCACTTTTCCTTTCTCTCGCTTCTGTTACTGCTTTCTCTCTACTCTTGCTCTCCTTCCTTCTCTAGTTTTATTTCCCCCTTGTTCTTTCCTTCCCTCCTCTCCCTTCCTTTCTCTGTGTCTCCTCCTCTCTTACTCTTTCTGTTCTCTCCCTATTGCTCTCCCTTAATGTCTTCCTCCCTCTCCTCTTTCTCTCCTGCTGATTATTTCTTTGTTCCTTCCTTTCAGTCTTTCTCTAGCTCTCTTTCCCTCACTCAATCTTCTCTCCTTCCTCTTCTCTTTCAATTTCTATCATTTCCTTCCTGTTTCCCTCTTTCATTCTCCCTGCTTCCTTCTTCTCTCCGTCTCTCGATTCTCTTTCACACTCTCCTCCTTTGTTGATTTCCATCCTTCTTTGTCTCACTTGCGTTCTGTTTGCCTCTCTCTAGTTTGCTTCCTCCCCGTCTCTCTCCCTCTCTGATTCTCTTTCTCCTTCCTTCCTGCTGTCTCTCTCTCTCTCTCTTCCTCTCCCTGCCTTTCTCACTTTTGCTCTCCCCTCCTCCCTCTCCCTTTCTATCTCTGATTCTGTCTCTCCCTTCTCTCTTTCCTGTCCCACCTCCTCTGACTCTCTCTTCCTTCTCTGTCTTCCTTTCTTGGTTCCTTCCTTCTCCAATGCCTTCTCTTTCCTGTTCTTTTTCTCCCTCTCTTCCTTGCTTCCTCTGTTTCTTTTTATCTGTTCCTTCCCCATTTCTTTCTTTCCTTCTCTCTTTCACTCTTTGTTTTCCACTTTCCTTCCTCTCTTCATCTCTTTCCTCCTCCCTATCTCACTTTGTATCTCTCACTTCCTTTCTTCCTTTCTCTATCTTCCTGCGTTCCCTGATTCCTTCCTTCATCTCTCTCTCTCGCTTGCTTTTTCTCTCACCCTTTCTTTCTGCCCTCCTCTTTCTTGCTGTCTTCCTTCTTCCTCCCTTCCTCCTTCCCCTGTATTTCTTTCATTCTTCCTTTGACCCTCTTTCTCTCATTCCTGGGAATTTTTCCGTCTCTTCCTATCTTCCTTCCTCTTCCTCCTTTGTCTCAGTTATTCTCTCTCTCGCTTCCTTCCTGATTCTCTTTTTGTTTCACTCTAGTTCTGTTTCCCTCTCTTTCCTTCAGTTTCCCTGTCTCTGTCATTCTCTCTCCCCCTTTCTCTCTTCTTCCTCACTCCCCATCTTTTTCTCCCTCGACAGTTTTCTCTCATCTCTCTTCCTTCTATCCTTCTGACTCTCTCCTCCCCTCTTTATCTTTCTCCCTTGATTCCTTCCTTGTGTCTTTCTCTCTATTGATCTGTTTTCCTTCCTCTTTCCTACTTCTTTCCTTCTCTCTCTCTCTCTTTGCCCCTTTGGTCCTCTCTCTTTCCTCCTTTCTGTTTTCCTTTCTTTCCATGCATTTCTCTTTGTTTCTCTTTCTCTTCTCTGTCTTCCTCTTGCTGTCTTGCTCCCTTTTTACTTCCTTCCTCCCACTCTTTCCCTCTTTTTGTTCTCTGTCACCTTCTTCCTTTCTTCCTTGATGCCTCCCTTCCTTCATCTTTCTCTTACTTTTTTTATCCTCTTGTCTCCCCTTCCTCAGTCATTCACTCTTCCTTCCCTTGTTCCTATTACTCTATTCCTGATTCTCTTCTCTCCTTCCTCTCTCTCCTTTGCTCTTTAGCACTTTCTCTAACTTCCCTCCTTCCTCTGGTTTTCTGCCCTCCTTTTTCCCTACCCACCCTCCACCCCTGCTCTTTCCCTTCTTTCCTGGCTGTGGCTCTTTTGCTGTCTGTCTCATCCTTCCTCTCTCGGTCCATTTCTCTGTCTCTCGTCCTCCCTTCCTGACGCCTGCCTTCCTGTCCATCTCTCTAGCCTCTCTCTCCTCTTCCTCTCTCACTTTAACTCTTGTTCCCTCTTTCCTTCTCTCTCCTTTGTTGATTTCTGCCATTCTAACTCCCTTTCTGTCTCCAGCTTGCTTGCTTCCTCTCTCACACTCTCACTCCCTAATCTCCCGTTTTCTTCTCTCTTGCCTTTTCATTCTTCACCTCTGGTCTCTCTCCTTCTTCCTCTCTGTCTCCTCCTCTCTCTTCCTATTTATCTTTCTTTCTCCCTTGATTCCTTCCTCCTTTCAGTCTTTCTCTCTGTGTCTCTCTCCCTTTCTTTCTCTTAGTCTTTCACGCTCTTTTTTTTCCTGTCTCCTTCCCTATCTTCCTTTCTCATCTCTTTATTTTTTCTATCCTCTTTTCCTCTATTTCTCTTTTTCCTCCTTTCTCTCTTCTCTTCTCATTAACTTTTCCTACCCTTCTTTTTTCCCACCTTCCTTCCCCTTCCTTTCTCTTTCCCTCTTTCTCTAACTTCCTTTCTTCTGATTTTCTTTCACTTTTTCCTCCTCTCTCCCTTCCTTTCTTGATTCCTCTCATTCTTTCTACCTTCCTCCATTCCTCTCTATTCCTTTTGCTTTAACGCTTTCTTCCTTTCTCATTTCTCTCTCCCTTCCTTCCCCCCTTTCTTTCTCTCCTGCCTTCATTTTTGTCTGTCTCTACATTTCGCTCTTCCTCTCTCACGCCACTTCCCTCTTCCTTTCTCTTCCCTCATTGTTTTCCTTCCTTCCCCTCTCTATCCCCTCCTTTCTTTGTCTCTAACTCCTTTTCTCTCTCTCTAGCTTGCTTCCTTTCTTCCTCTCTTATGCTCATTCCCTCGTGTCCCCTTTTCTCTCCTCTGGTTCTTTGTTCCTTTTTCTTCCTTCCTCTCTCTCCTCTGTATCTTCCTTGACTCCTCTGTCTCTGTGTCCCTCTCTTTCTGCAATCCTCCCTTCCTCTAATCTGTGTCTCTGCCTCACTTTCTCCTTCTCTAGCTTCCTTTCTCTCTCCTTTATTCTCTTTCTCTACGTCTTTCTTGCTTCCTCTCTTTCTTGTTCTCCCTTCCTGATGGCTTCCTCTCACGATGTCTCTTTTGCCATTCCTTTCTTCCTCTCTCTCCTCTCTCATCCTTTTGCTGTCTCTATTCTCCTAGTTTCTTCCTCTCTCTCGTCTATTTCTTGCTTTCTACGCTTGAACCCTCTAAATTCTCACCTTGTCGGCAGGTCTCCTAGTTGTGAGGTGGTTTATCTCCAGTCTACTTCCTTAGAGTGGACTCCGACCACTACACAGCACCTCCAGCACCCTGTAATAACCTACCTGAGCTAAGGATCTGAAAAAGAATCCTTACAGGAATCTGTACAGCGGAATCAAGTGGCCACAGAACTCGAACACGACGCTGTATCTCACACACAGTGCAATAAAGCTCGCAAATGAAAGGACACACTGCTCATTCTGTTCTCCGCAGGCCTTTGCGACCTGCTCTCGTGTCACATCCTTGGAGCCTGAGGCTTCATCCCAAGGCTGCACTGGGGTGGGGCTGAAGGAGCTGAACAGGATGGGAGACAGAAAGACCCCACTTAACTGTAGTGCCTGGTTCCGACTGGCTGGGACCACAACTTCGGGATGCAGGCTGGCCCTCGATCAGCTAAGGCGATCTTAGGCAGCCGCTGGGCAGGAAGGGCTGTGCAAAGTTTCTGGGCACCACAGCTCCTGTTGCTTGGGATCCCAATTAAAGACTGCTTCCTTTGAGTCACCCCACCTCCACACCACAGCATCCTTAGCACAGCACTTTTGCAGAACCTGGGGTCTGTCTGTCAGGTAGAAGCAGACAGCAGGAGCCTGAAGGGCAAGAGGGAAGTGGTGATGAGTCACAGACTCTTGGCTATTTCTTTGGGCACTTCTCACTCAAACTGACAACCCAGGAAAACAGCTTTCCCTAAGAGCCATGAAGGTTGGGCTTGCTCGATTTAACAGACTGGGGCAGGAGAAGGTGCTACCCGCCTTGGGGCCGCTTCTTGTAACAGGAACTTTAAAACCCGCACTTCAGAGCAGTTAAAGAAATCAATTGCAAGAGCTAAATTTTACACTTTTTTAAAAAACAAAAATCAACTGAAAAGATGCTCAGCATCTCTAATGATTAATAAATGCAAATTAAAGTGAGAATGAAGTAACGCATCACACAAGTCATCAAACAGTCACTACACGAAAACCGCTAGAGGAGAAGAGAATCCTACAGTACGACTGATTCAAACAGCCACTGGAAACAGCCACTCTGCAGGAAAACTAAAGGTTCTGTAAAAATCAAAGAGCAATGCTACCACAAGCTCTGGGAACCCCAATCCTGGGCCTTTACCCAGAGAGCACCATCCTCGAAAAGACCCATGAAACCCAACCATCCTTGTGCCATAATCCAAAATAGAATACCAACCAAAACCATGGAAATGTCGAACTACAGATAAATGAGGAAAAAAGGCTTGCAACAACCACTCCATGGACTGGTGCTCAGCCAGTAAACAGAATGAAATCATGACATCTCTGGGCACTTGGACCCAGCAAGACATGATCACACTAAATAGACAAAGTCAAACATTGCTTATAACACTTAGAAGTGCTATCTAAACACTGATACAACTGAGGTACTAAAAAATAAAACAGATGAGATACTAAAAAGGAACTTAGATTTACCAAAAGTAAAAGTTAGAGGAGAATAAATTAGGACTTTGAGATTGTGGTTTTCTGTCAAATAAATACACACCTCACACATATAAATATATATATATATTTAACAAGCAAGGACATACGAGATAGCACAAGGCACTCTACTCAACACTCTGTAATAACCCACATGGGTAAAGCACCTGAGAAAGAACAGGTGAAAGTGTATGTGTGGCTGAATCAGGTTGCTGCAGAAATAAAAAAAAGCACTGTGTATCACCTATAATGCAATAGAAATGGAAATGACATTTTTAAACTAGAGTGGGGCCCACCTATTCTACTGCACGAAGCGAGTGTCACCTGGGCAGGGTCAGGGTAGTGAAGCCTGAACTGGCTTGGGTCCCAGGGTGGCCTGGGGTGAATCTGAGAGAGCTGAAGGCTTTGTGCCTCCAAATGAGTGCCACCTTGCACCTGTACTTCCTGCTACCCTCAGCTGGGACCACAAGCTGGTTATGCAAGCTGACCCTCTAAGAGGTAAGGCTAGCCTAGTACACCTGAAGCAATCCTGGAGCTACTGGGTAGTAAGAGCGCTCAAAAGTCTCCCGGTCTCCACAGCTCCTGGTCCCGGGGAACCCACTTAGCGCAGGCTTCCTTTTGGTTGCCCCACCTAAAACAGAACCCTCAATAAAACTCATGCAGGGCTTGAAATTTGTCTCCAGGGTGGGAAGAGAGAGCGGACCCTAAAGGGCAAGAAGGAAGAGGAACTGAATCACAAACTAATGGCTATTTCTCCCAGCAAGTTTCACTCTAAGGGACCACCCAGGAAACCACTTACTCTCAAGCTCATGAAGGATCAAGATTGCCCGAAACACAAGGGCGAGGAAGGGGAAGGGCTGCCACCTTGTGGCCACGACTAGTAACAGCATCTTTCAAAAGGAGCTTCAGGGCGCTTAACATAGAGGTTTGTGGAGCTGTGAATGGCACCTGCCGTCAAGCAATATCCTCTGGTAGGTCAAGAAAATCGACTTGAAAACCAGGCTCACTCTCAGGAAACCAACTGCAAGAGCTAAATTTTACTACATTCTTTACACACACACACAAAAGTCTAATGGTCAGATGTTCAGCATCTTCAGTGATTAGAAAAATGCAAATCTAAGTGACAAATCAGTGCAAATATAAACTGGCAACGGCCACGCTGGAGAACACTACCGAAGTTCTCTCCACAATGAAACAGAGTGCTGCCACAAGCTCTGGAGATCGTACTCCTGGAATCTACTTGGAGGAAACCATCCTTTGAAAAGACATATGCATTCAAATGGTATTTGTGCCAATATCCAAAACAGCACAGCCACTGAAACCACCGGTAAGTACGTTCATTAATTAACGAAAGAAAAAGACACGCAACAAACATACCATGGACTAGTAGTCAGCATGAAAACAGGATGAAGCCAGGCCATTCGTGGCTCTGAGACACATCAGGAGAGGACTACGCTAAGTACCCAGTCAGACAGGGAAAAACACGCACCATTCACATCACAAATGAGGACTCGAAACACTGAACACCCGAACCAGTGTACTAACAATACAGAAGGAAGACCAAGAAAAGAACTTAATTTACTAAAGGGAATAGATGGCGAGTGGAGGGGAAAAAATGGGAATGGTGGGATTGACAGGAAAGCACAAATAAAGAGTGTGTCTATATGTGTGTATATACGTGTATATATATATATACACACACACAAAACCCACAAAATCACCAAGGGTGTATGAAATACCGCAAGAGACTCTACTCACCACACTGTAATGTCCACTTGGGTAAACGATCGGAGAAAATACAGATACAATTATACATTTAACTAAATCAGGTTGATGTAGAACAGCAGACCAGCACTGTGTATCAAGTGTATTACGATACAAAATGGAAATTAGAGCGGACCCGGACTGCCTACTCTGTTCCCGGAGGTCCGGGCCACTTGCGCTGGTGTCACACCCACGAGGCCTGAACAGGGCTCGGCCCCAAGCTGGCCTGGCTAAACCCGCGAGAGCGGAAGAGCCTGTGCAGGCAGACAAGCCCCCCTAACACCTGTACTTCCGGCAGCCCTCTGGATGGGACCACGCCCTTGTAAGGCAGGCTGGCCCTCTATCAGCTAAGGCTAGCCTAGGGCACCGGAAGGATGCTGTAGTCACTGAATAGTAAGATCTTTGAGAAGTCTCCTGGTCTCCATGGCTCCTGCTCCTGGGGAACCCACTTAAGCATTGATTCCTTTGGGTCACCCCACCTCCACACAACAGCACCCTCAGCACAACATTACTGCAGGGCTTGAGATGTATCTCCTGGTAGGGATGGGGAGAGCAGAGCCTGAAGGGCAAGAGGGAAGAGGGAATGAATCACAAACCGTCGGGCACTTTCCACTCAAATGGACCACCCAGGATAACGGCTTTTTCTAACGTGATGAAAGCTCAGTTCAGTTCAGTTCAGTCACTCAGTCCAACGGAGCGAAACTCAGAGAAAAACACGTATCATTGATATCTCTTACAGGTGGAATTGAAACACTGATACAACAGAACTAGTGTACTAATGATACAGAAGGAGGACTAAAAAAAATCTTAAAATTTACCAGAGGAACAGTTGGGGTGGGGAGAAGAATAAATGAGAATGCTGGGAGTGACAGAAAATGACAAGTCAATACATCACTTCAGCTCAGTAGCTCAGTTCAGTGTCTGACTCTGTGCGACCCCATGGACTGCAGCATACCAGGCCTCCCTGTCCATCACTAACTCCCAGAGTTTACTCAAACTCATGTCCATTGAGTCAGTGATGCCATCTCATTTTCTGTCGTCCCCTTCTCCTCCCTTCTTCAATCTTTCCCAACATCAGGGTCTTTTCAAATGAGTCAGCTCTTGGAATCAGGTGGCCAAAGTATTGGAGTTTCGGCTTGAACATCAGTCCTTCCAAAGAAGACTCAGGACTGATCTCCTTTAGGATGGATTGGTTGCATCTCCTTGCATTCCAAGGGACTCTCAAGAGTCTTTTCCAACACGACAGTTCAAAAGCATCAATTCTTCGGCACTCAGCTTTCTTTATAGTCCAACTCTCAAATCCATACATGACTACTGCAAAAACCATAGCCTTGACTAGACGGGCCTTTGTTGGCAAAGTAATGCCTCTGCTTTCTAACATGCTGTCTAGGTTGGTCATAACTTTCCTTCCAAGGAGTAAGCATCTTTTAATTTCATGGCTGCAGTCACCATCTGCAGTGATTTTGGAGCCCCCCAAAATAAAGTCTGACACTGTCTCTACTGTTTCCCCATCTATTTGCCATGGAGTGATGGGACCAGATGCCATGATCTTAGTTTTCTGAATGTTGAGCTTTAAGCCAACTTTTTCACTCTCTTCTTTCACTTTCATCAAGAGGATCTTTAGTTATTCACTTTCTGCCATAAGGAAAGTGTCATCTGCATATCTGAAGTTACTGATATTTCTCCCGGAAATCTTGATTCCAGCTTGTGCTTCATCCATCCATCTAAGCATGGTGACAACATTCAGCCTTGACATACTCCTTTTCCTATTTGGAACAAGTCTGTTCATACATAGTAGTAAATAAATATCTATATAAAACCGGAATCAGCATGGATGAATGAAATGGCACAAAACACTCTCCTCAACACTCTCTAATGACCTTTGTGGGTAAAGCACCCGAGAAAGGTACAGGTATATGTAGAACTGAATCAGGTTGGTGTAGAACTGAAAAACAATATTCTAGATCAACTATATTGCAAAACAAAATGGAAATTAAAAAAAAAAAAAAACCACACCAGAGGCTGGACTGCCTATTCTGTTCGAGGAGGACTGTCTCCTGGGCTGGTGTTACACCCACAGGTCCCCTGCAGGCCTGGGTCCCAAGCTGTCCTGGGCTAACTTTGAGAGAGCTGTGGAGCCTGGGAGAGAAAATCAGGCTCCCTTGCACCTGTGGTGTTGGAGAAGACTCTTGAGAGTCCCTTGGACTGCAAGGAGATCCAACCAGTCCATCCTAAAGGAAGTCAGTCCTGAATAGTCATTGGAAGACTGATGCTGAACCTGAAATTCCAATACTTTGGCCATTTGTTGTGAAGAGGTGACTCATTAGAAAAGACCCTGATCCTGGGAATGATTGAGGGCAGGAGGAGAAGGGGACGATAGAGGATGAGATGGCTGGATGGCATCACCAAGGGCGCCTGGGCCCTAGGTGCAAAGGCAAGGCAGGAGAGGAGCTGAGGCCAGGAAGGCGCCAGTGGCTTCTCCCAACCTGATGCAGCATGCTTCTTCCTGGGCAGCAACACTAGCAGCGAGGCAAGTCTGGGCTAGTCCTGCCCAGGGCAGAGCAGCCTCACACCAGGGACTCTGCCAGATCGGGCCTCTGAGCAGAGCTGGAGCTCTACCGTTCTAGAGACGCACTTGGGATCTCCCATCGAGGCCTTGCAGACGCACACAGCTGGGCTGCCTGCTCCTCCACTGATGAGGCTCGCTTCCCAGCGTGCTGTGCATTCGTCTTCCATGAGGGGGCGCCACGCGCCTCCCGGAGGTCTTCTCTCCGGGGCTGCTTCCCTGAGCTGGGGTTGTGGGAGGGAGCTCAGAACCGCAGGGGCAGGCCCAAACCACTTGCACGCGTCACCAACTCAATGGACATGGGTTTGGGTGGACTCTGGGAGTTGGTGATGGAGAGGGAGGCCTGGCGTGCTGTGGTTCATGGGGTCGCAAAGATTTGGACGTGACTGAGCGACTGAACTGAACTGTACCTGTGCAACGTACGACCCTCTGGATGGGACCACACCCATAACGCAGGCTGGCCCTCTATCAGCTAAGGCTAGCCTGTGCATGAAGGATGCTGTAGTCACTAAGTAGTAAGAGTTTGGGAAAGTCTCCGTGTCTCCTGCTCCTGGGGAACCCACTTAAGCACTGATTCCTTTGGGTCGCCCCACCTCCAACCAACAGCACCCTCAGCACAACAATACTGCAGGGCTTGAGATGTGTCTCTGGGGTGGGAAGGGGAGAGCAGAGCCTGAAAAGCAAGACAGAAGTGGGAATGAATCACAAGCCCTTGGCTCTTTCTTCAGGTACTTTCCACTAGAATTGACCACCCAGGAAAATGGCTTTCCCTGAGGTGATGAAAGGTCTGCTTGCTGGAAATACCAGGGTCGGGTAGGGGAAAGTGCTGCTGCCTTGTTTGGGCTCTTCTCATAACATCAAGTTTGAACCAAAGGGCAGTTACCATTCACAGGGACGGCAGGGCTGTGAATGATGCCTGCCCTCAAGGAGTGTCTTCTGGTAGGTCAAGGAAATCAACTTGAAAATGGGGCTCACTCTCAAGAAATGAATGGCAAGAGCTAAGTGTTACTACACTCCTATTTACAGGAAACAAAAAGTCAAATGGTAAGTTGTTCAGCATCTCCAGTGACTAGTAACATGCAAATCAAAATGACAAATCCATAACCCCTATACCAGGTATCAAAAAGTCTACACAATAAATGCAAGAGAGAAAAAAAAAATGCAAGAGATGCTGGGCAGAAAAGGGTCCCTACTGCACTGTTGGGGCAAATATGCTGTCAGTGGCCACTTTGAAATACAGAACACCAGGGAAGTTATTTCCAAAACAAAACAAAGTGCTGCCACAAGCCCTGGATATCTCAGTCCTGCAACAATCACAGAGAAAACCATCCTGCAAAAACAGTCCTGTGCCCAAAGTTCCATGTTCCACTATTCACAATAGGAAATCCGTGGAAACCACCAAAAAGCACAGCCATCGATAAAAGGAAGAAAAAGAGATGCAACAGACACTCCATGCACGACTGCTCAGCTAGAAAACAGAATGAAACCACGCCATCTGTGGCACTTGGATACACAAAGAGATGACTACACCAGGGACAGAGAGTTAGAGGAAAACAAGTATCCCTGATATCACTCACCGGTGGAATCAAAACACTGAGACAAATGAACTAGTGTACTAACAGAAGAATGAGTAACAAAAGGAACTTAAATTTATTAAAGGGAACAACTGGGGACGGGAGAAGAATAAATTGGAAGGCTGAGGCTGACAGAACAGAACACATAAAAACATAGTAAATGTGTGTGTGTGGGTGTAAAACACATCATCACAAGGATGTCAGACAGCAGAAGCCAGTCAGCCCAACCCGCAGTGACCGTTGTGGGTAAAACACCCGAGCAAGTACAGGTGTATGTAGAACTGAACCAGGTTGGTGTGGAACTCAAAAACAATACTGTATATCAACTATATTAAAATAAATAAAATTATTTTTTTTAATGGATAACCAAAAAAAAAAGTATAACCAACAAGGACTTACTGTATAGCTAAATGCTATGTGCCAGCATGGATGAGAGGGGGTCTAGGGGAGAATGGATACATTTAGGCTTGAGTCCCTTCACTGTTCACCTGAAACTACCACAACACTGTTAGTGAAAGTCCAAGTCGCTCAGTTGTGTCCAACTCTTTGCATGGACTACACAGTCGATGGAATTCTCTAGGCCAGAATACTGGAGTGTAGCCTATCTCTTCTCCAGCAGATCTTCCCTCCCTAGGAATCGAACTGAGGTATCGTGCATTGCAGGCGGATTCTTTACCAGCTGAGCTACCAGGGAAGCCCCATTAATCGGCTATTTCCCAATACAAAATGTCTTTGGTGTTAAAAATTAACAAAAATTTTAATTAAAAAAAAAAAGAGAGAGAGAGAATCACATGAAAACTTGCTGAGCACCACTATTTGAGAAATGCAAATCAAAAGGACCACGATGTATCACCTCCCACCAGGGAATGTGGCCATCCTCCAAAAGTCTCCAAACAGTAAATATTGAACATGGCATGGAAATAAGAGAGCAAGCCTCCACCGTCAGGAGTACAAAGCAGCACAGCCAACGTGGAGAGCAGCAGGGAGATTCCTGAAAATACAAAAAAACAGGCCAACCACAGAATTCCAACACGCCCCTCCCGGGCGTTCCTTTGTCCTTAGAAATCATAATTCCTAAACACACATGCACCATAACATTTATTACCACTCTATTTGCAGCAGCAAGGACACAGAAGCCTGCTCAAGATCCATCAACAGGTGAATGAAGAAATAAACATGGTGTCCATATAGACAATGCCATTTCCCTCAGGCATAGAAAAGAATGAAATAACGCCATTGGCAACAACACAGCTGGAGGCAGAGACGATCACACCCACGAGTGTAATGGAGACAAGAAACAAGAACGTCATATGATACCTCTTATAGGTGGACACTAAAAGTTGACACAAAAGAACTAATTTAAAAACACAGACACAGACTCAAGGTCTTGGCAAACAAATATATGTTTACCAAAAGAATCAGGTGGGGTAGGGGAGAGAAATTTGGAGGTTAAGATAAACATAAACACAAAGCATATACACAAAATGTGATCAGCAATGCCTTACTGTGGAGCCCAGGAACTGTCACGAAATACTCTGTCAAACCTGATACGGGAAAACACTCCAAGAAAGAACAGGTATACGTGTATGGCGAACTGAGTCTCAGTATACCCGAAACTGCACACTGAAAAAACAAACACAACTTAGGTGCTGTCCACCTGAAACAAGCGCATCGTGGCAAATCACCTGTACTCCAACATAAAATAAAGCCCCACTTAAAAAAGAAACAGACATGCCTACTATATTCCCTTCAGACCAGGGGACCTAGGCTGGTAACTCCCTGGGCGCCAGAGCAGTCCTGGGGCTGAGGGAGCCAGGGAGCACGTGCCTGCACAGGAACCCCCCGCCCCCCTTGGATTTGCGGTGTCTGATCCCCTCTGAATAGGATCACGCTGTCCACATCCAGGGGGCCTCTCCAGCAGCAAAACCAAAACTAGGGCAACCGAAGGGTGGGGCCCCCTCTGGACTGAGAGAGCTGTGAACAGTCAGCCTGTGTGCAGGTCTCCCGGTGATGGGGGTCCCGCCTCCAGCCTACTTCCTTCCAGTCAACCCTGTCTCTCTGACCACACCCTGGGCGCTGCCGCGATACAAGAGTTGGTTATTTGTCTGGGGGTGTGAAGGCTAACGGGGAACAAGAAAGGAGCCACAAGCCCTTGGTTGTTTGACTTGGCACATTCCACTCTCAGTTATAAGCCAAGAACAGGACTCTCTGCTAAGGCTCTGGCGGCCAGAAGACCCAGTGTTGGGCATGAAAAAAATCCTTCCGCCTTGTGGCCATTTCTCAAAACTACAGCTTTAAAACCCTTGCTTCTGGACACACGGGGATTACCTGATAGCTCTGTTGGTAAAGGATCGCCTGCAATGCAAGAGACCCCAGTTCGATTCCTGTATCAGGAAGATCCCCTGGAGAAGGGATAGGCTACCCACTCCAGTATTCTTGGGCTTCCCTAGTGGCTCAGCTGGTAAAGAATCTGCCCACAATGCGGGAGACCTGGGTTCATTCCCTGGGTTGGGAAGATCCCCTGGAGAAGGGAAAGGCTACCCACTCCAGTATTCTGGCCTGGAGAATTCCATGGACTGTATAGTCCATGAGGTCGCAAAGAGTTGGACAGGACTGAGTGACTTTCACTTTCTGGACACTTAATAATCACAAGGGCTGGGGCACTGTAAGTAAGTGGCACTTGCCCATAAGAAATATCCCTGGGGAGGTAATCAGAAAAGAATTCAGAGGGTGGACTTTCACGAAGTCAATTTCAAGATGGATATTTCACTCTCGCTGTGAAAAAAAGAAAAAAACACATGAAAACTTGCTCAGCATAGCTTATTAGTAGAGAAATGCAAATCAAAAGGACCACAAGGTATCACCTCCCACCAGGCAGAATGACCATCCTCCAAAAGTCTACAAGCAATAAGTACTGTGTAGAGAAAGGGGAGCCCTCCTACACTGTTGAGGGGAATGTAAAGGGGCACAGCCAATTGGGAAAATAGGAGGGAGATTCCTGAAAAATGAAAAACACACCAGCCGTAGGATTTGGAAATGCTTTTCCCAGCGGATATTCTCAGAAACCATAATTCCTAACCATATATGCACCCCAACATTCACTGCAGCACTATTTACAACAGCCAGGACACACAAGTCTCCAAAATGTCTCTTGATAGATGAATAAAGAAGATATGGTACATATATACAATGGTATATCAGCCAAAAAAAAATAAGAATGAAATAATGCCATTTTCAGCAACAAGGACCTAGAGATGATTACAGTGATTCAAGAAAATCAGCAGAGATCCAAAAACATCCTATGATATTGCTTATATGTGGAATCTAAAAATTGATACAAATGAACTAATTTACAACACAGAAACAGTCCCACAGACTTAGAAAAGAAATTTATGGGAAATTCCCCTGCAGTATAGGGTTAGGACGCAGCTTTCACTGCCAAGGTCTTAGATTGGATCCCTGGTCATGGAACTGAGATGCCAGAACCTGCAGGCCATAGCCTATATATATATATGTAAAAGAAAAGAAATTTATGATTACTAAAGGGAGGGATGGGAGGGAGGGATAAATGTGCAGGTTGGGATGAACACATATACACACCACTGTATGTAAAACAGATTATCAACAACGACCTGATGGACAGCACAGGTAACTCTAGTCAACACTCTCAAAACCTATATGGGAAAAAAATTCAAATAAGAATATATATATATTCAGTGGATCACTGGAAAAAATCAACGAGGAATTGAAAAAGCATACCTAGAGAGAAATGCTTTTGAACTGTAGTCTTGGAGAAGACTCTTGAGGGTCCCTTGGACTGTAAGGGAATCAAACCAGTCAATCCTAAAGGAAATCAGTTCTGAATATTCATTGGAAGGACTGATGCTGAAGCTGAAGCTCCAATACCTTGGCCACCTGATGCAAAGAACCGATTCATTTGAAAAGACCCTACTTGTTTGAAAAGACCCTGATGCTGGGAAAGATTGAAGGCGGGAGGAGAGTGGGACAACAGAGGATGAGATGGTTGGATGGATGACATCACTGACTCAATGGATGTGAGTTTGAGCAAGCTCCAGGAGGTGGTGAAGGATAGGGAGGCCTGGCATGCTGCAGTCCATAGGGTAGAAAAGAGATGGACGCAACTGAACTGAACTGAACTGAGACAGAAATGGCAAAGAAAACACCAGATCCAAAACCTACGGGATGCCACAAAAGCAGTTTCAAAAGGCAAGTTTACAGGGATGCAATGTTACTTCAGGAAACAAGATGAAATATCAAAGAAGCAAGGTAACCTTATACCTAAAGCAACGAGAGAAGAAAGATAAAATCCAAAGTTAGTAGAAGAAATTATAAACATAAGAACAGGAATGAATGAAATAGAGACAAAGAAAATCATAGAAAAGATCAATGAAAGTAAAAGCTTGTTCTTTGAAAAGATACACAATATTGATAAACCGTTAGCCAGACTCATCAAGAAAAAAAAAAGAGTGGGCTCAAATCAATAAAATTAGTGGGCTTCCCTGGTGGCTCAGTGGTAAAGAATCCACCTTCCAGTGCAGGAGATGCAGGTTCGATCCCTGATCCGGAAAGATCCCATGTGTGGTGGAGCAACTAAGTCCGTGTGTCACGACTACTGAGTCTGCTCTAGAGCAGGCGACCTTCAACTACTGAGCTCTCGCACCACAGATCCTGAAGCCAGCACGCCCTAGAGCCAGTGCTCAGCAAGGAGAAGTCTGTGCACTGCACCGCAGAGAGAGACACGCCCATGCAGCACAGCCAGTAAATAAATAATAATAAAAATTACATCAGAGATGGAAAAGAAGTTAGAATGGACACCACAGAAATGTCAATACAAAGGGTCGTAAGAGACTACTACAAACAACTTTGTGCCAATAAAATGGACAACCTAAAAGAAACAGACAAATTCTGGGCATTCCCTGGCGATCTCGTGGTTAGGACTCCGCGTTTCCACTGCCAGGGGCCCAAGTTCAATCCCTGGTCAGGGAATTAAGATCCTGCAAGTCACAGGGTGCAACTGTAAATGAACAAGCACTTTAAAAAGTTTTAATTTAAAAAGAGAAATGTACGAATTCTTAGAAATGTATACCTTTCAAGGCTGAACCAGGAAGAAACAGAAAATATGAACAGACCAATCACAAGTAATGAAAGTGACACTGTGAAGAGAAAACTTCTAACAGACAAAAGTTCAGGACCAGGTGGCTTCATAGGTGACTTTTACCAAACATGTAGAGAAGAGTTAACACCCATATTTCTGAAAATATTCCCCCAAATTCCAGATGAAGGAACACTCCCAAACTCAATTCTACAAGGCCACCGTCACCCTAATACCAAAACAGACACATACAAATACAGGTCAATACCACTGATGAACATAGATGCAAAAATCCTCAACAAAATACTAGCAGACTGAAACCAACAATACATTAAAAGGCTCGCACCAGGATCAAGTGGGATTTATTCTAGGGATGCAAAGATTCTTCAATATATCCAAATCAATCGGTGTGATACACCACATTAACAAACTGAAGAATAAAAACCATATAATCATCTCAATTGAGGAAGGAAAAGCTTTTGACAAAATTCAATATCCATTTATGATAAAAACTCTCCAGAAAGTGGGCACAGAAGGAACTTACTTCAACATAATAGAGGCCACACATGACAAACCCATAGCTAGCATCATTCTCAATGGTGAAAAGCTGGAAACATTTCCTCTAAGATTAGAAAGAGGACAAGGATGTCTGCCCTTGCCACTTTTACTCAACATAGTTTCCAAAGTCCTAAGTATGACAGTCAGAGAAAAGAAAGAAAAGGAATCCAAATTGGAAAGGAAGAAAAACTGTCACTGTCTGCAGATGACGTGATACTGTACACAGAAAATCCTAAAGATGCTATCAGAAAACTACCAGCGCTCACCAATGAATGAGGCAAATTTGCTGGAAGCAAAATTAATATAGAAATCACTTGAATTCCTATACACTAACAACAAGAAATCAGAAAGAGAAATCGAGGAAAACAGGGAACTTCCCTGCCTTCAATGGCTAGGACCCTACACTCCCAATGCAGCGGCCTGGGTTCAATCCCTGTTCAGGGAACTAGATTCCACATGCTGCAGTGAAAAGGTTCTGCTTGCCACAACAGAGATCAAAGACCTCATGTGCCATAACTAAGACCTGGTGCAGCCAAATAGCAATTTTTTTAAAGAAAGCAATCAAGGAAATAATCCCCATTTACCATCACATCAAAAAGAGTAAAACACCTAGGAATAAGCCTACCTAAGAAGATAAAAGAATTATACTCTGAAAATAGTGATGAAAGAATTGTGGATGACACTAACAGATGGAAAGATACACCATGCTCTTGGCCTGGAAGAGTCAATACTGTCAAAACACGACTCTACTACCCAAGGCCATCTACAGGTTCAGTGCAATCCCTATCAAATTACCAATGGCATTTCTTACAAAACTAGAACAACAACAAATGTTTAGATTTGTATAGAAACACAGAAAGACCTCAAATAGCCAAGCAATCCTGGGAAGAAAAACAGAGATGGAGGAATCAGGCACCCTGACTTCAGACCAAACTACACAGCTATAGTAATCAAAACAGTAGGGTACTAGCACAAAACCAGAAATAGAGATCAGTGGACCCAGAAATAAACCCATGCACCTACGGTCAAGTAATCTGTGACAAAGGAAGCAAGAATATACAATGGAGAAAAGGCAGTCACTTCAGTAAGTGGTGTGCTGGGAAAGCTGGACAGTTACAGTGAGGAAGAATGAAATGAGAACACCCTCTAACACCATAGAGGCTTCCCTGGAGGCTCAAATGGTCAAGAATCTGCCTGCAATGCGGGAGACCTGGGTTTGATCCCTGGGTTGGGAAGATCCCTTGGAGAAGGGAACGGTTACCCACTCCAGTATTCTGGCCTGGAGAATTCCACCGACTGTATATCCATGGGGTCACAGAGTCGGACACAACTTTCACTCACTAATACCATACACAAAAATAAACTCAAAATGGATTACAGACCTAAATGTAAGGCCAGACTCTATAAAACTCCTAGAGGAAAACATAGGGCAAACACTCCTTAATGTAAATCACAGCAGTATGTTCTTTGATCCAACTCCTAGAATAATGAAAATTAAAAAAATTAAGAAATGGGACCTAAATAAAAGCTTCTGCACAGCAAAGGAAACCATAAACAAAAAAAAAAAAAGACAACCCACAGAATAGGAGGAAATATTTGCAAACAAATGACCGAGAAGGGATTAATCTCTAAAATATACAAACAGCTCATACAGTTCTCTGTTAAAAAAAAAAAATCAGAATATCTAAATAGACATTTCTCTAAAGAAGACATGCTGATGACTAAAAAGCACATGAAAAGGTGCTCAACATCACTAATTTTTAGACAAATGTAAATGGCAACTACGACAAGGCACCACCTCATACCAGTCAGAAGGGCCACTGTGAAAAGGTCTACAGACAGAGACTGCCTTGGTGGCCAAGCAGTTAGGACTCCGCGCTCCCAATGAAGGGAATGTGAATTCAATCCCTGTCGGAGAACTAGGTCCCAAATGCCACAACTGAGAGTTTGCACGCTGCAACTACAGATTCCAGGTGTCGCAGCTAAGACTAGGCAGAGCCAGATAAATAAATAAGAAGTGTATGAATATGGCTCCCTCCCTCCTCCAGGCACAGGCCCTTCAGGCTACGCATCTCATAGCCCAGTCTACCCTAGGCATCGGCACAGGATTCAAAACGCAACTCCCAGTCCCCAGACCCCTGGAAGTGACTTGATCCAGCTGGTTTATTCAGTTTTCAATCATAGGAATATAAATTGAGAGATCAAAGGCACCCAAAGAAAATATACAAAAGGCCCAAACGCTGGCAATGGCTTTGTCCATTGAAAAACCACTGAAGGCGAGGCTGGCCTTTCCAGGTCAAACTGGCGGTGGTAAACCGTAAGGCTCATGGGCACCCAGACAAAACCAGTGTACCCTAGGGGGACAAAGTGGGCACTGCAGGAAAGAAGGTGCTCAATCCACTTTGAGAACAATCAGAGCTTTGGCAGAGGGAAAGCCCCAGATGCCAGAAAGGGACAGAGACCCATAAGCTTTTGATGGTTTTATAATTAAAAGGCTGAGGGAGCCCAAGACCAAAAGTGACTATAGATAGAGATACCACCTACATAACTAGTGGTGAGCCTCAAGCTTCAGGTGGTCATTGATGTGGTGAGCCGCTTGATAAAATCTCTCATAAGCACCAGGGCAACCCTCTCAGTTTTAACCTAAAGACTGAAAGCCTTAACAATCATAAGAAATATGTAGTGGGAGTATCAGGAAAGAGACACGGGTACACTTTCCTGCAACCCCTTTTGTGCAACACTAGTGGCCAGTCATTTCTATATTCCTTTCTGTTTGTGCCTGATTGTCCTCTCCCTTTAATAGATGGGACTTATTAACTAAATTAGGGGCCATTCTGTCACCCTGCTTATTTAACTTATAGGCAGAGTACATCATGAGAAATGCTGGGCTGGAAGAAGCACAAGCTGGAATCAAGATTGCCAGGAGAAATATCAATAACCTCAGATATGCAGATGACACGCCCCTTATGGCAGAAAGTGAAGAGGAACTTAAAAGCCTCTTGATGAAAGTGAAAGAGGAGAGTGAATAAGTTGGCTTAAAGCTCAACATTCAGAAAACGAAGATCATGGCATCTGGTCCCATCACTTCGTGGGAAATAGATGGGGAAAGTGCTAGACTTTATTTTTAGGGGCTCCAGAATCACTGCAGATGGTGATTGCAGTTATGAAACTAAAAGATGCTTAGTCTTTGGAAGAAAAGTTATGACCAACCTAGATAGCATATTAAAAAGAAGAGACATTACTTTGCCAACAAAGGTCCGTCTAGTCAAGGCTATGGTTTTTCCAGTGGTCACGTATGGATGGGAAAGTTGGACTGTGAAGAAAGCTGAGCGCCAAAGAATTGATGCTTTTGAACTGTGGTGTTGGAGAAGACTCTTGAGAGTCTCCTGGACTGCAAAGAGATCCAACCAGTCCATTCTAAAGGAGATTGGTCCTGGGTGTTCTTTGGAAGGACTGATGCTAAAGCTGAAACTCCAGTACTTTGGCCACCTCATGAGAAGAGTTGACTCATTGGAAAAGACTCTGATGCTGGGAGGGATTGGGGGCAGGAGGAGAAGGGGACGACAGAGGATGAGATGGCTGGATGGCATCACTGACTCGATAGACGTGAGTCTGAGTGAACTCCAGGAGTTGGTGATGGACAGAGAGGCCTGGTGCGCTGCAATTCATGGGGTCGCAAAGAGTTGGACACGACTGAGCGACTGAACTGAACTGTTTCTCGAAGGACAAGGAAGCCACCCTTATCACTAAATGATGTGAACAAAAAATGTGTTTAAAATAACAAGACTAAATCTATAACTAAAAGACTCTGAAGTATAAAACCTGAAGTATAAAATAGTAAGGTTCCGGGCCTAGCCAAAAGCAAACAAGTGAGGCTTCAAGTAACCCTCTCCAGATATGGAAACTGTTTGGAAAATATGGTTTGGGTCTCCAAAACTGTGGCTACAATCTCTTTTAATAACTCTTCTAATGTCTACTGCTTTAATTATTTTCATTTGTATCTTCTATAAACTCATTCTCTGATGTTTAATACCCACAAGGGCTAACAAAATAGTACTCAGTCAGTAAAGAGTCAGCCTGCAATGCAGGAGACCCAGGTTCAATCACTGGCTCAGGAAGATCCCCTGGAGTAGGAAATGGTAACCCGATCCAGTATTCTGGAGAATTCCACGGACAGAGGAGCCCGGCGGGCTACAGTCCGTGGGTTCTCAACGAGTCGGAAATGACTGAGTGACACACACAACTAGAGTTAGCATTACAATTCTCCGAAAAGAGAAGGAAGACTCAGTCAGGTCTTACACTTTTTCCCCAGGGAGGCCTACATCCTATCTCGGCAGAAGGCAGTTAATGATAAGTTTGTTGGCCCTTAACCCCCTTTAAGCACAAAGGATAAATACCTGGAGGCAGAGAATGATAGGGGCAGAGCCAACAAAGGTCCATCTAGTCAAGGCTATGGTTTTTCCTGTGGTCATGTATGGATGTGAGAGTTGGACTGTGAAGAAAACTAAGCGCTGAAGAATTGGTGCTTTTGAACTGTGGTGTTGGAGAAGACTCTTGAGAGTCCCTTGGACTGCAAGGAGATCCAACCAGTCCATTCTGAAGGAGATCAGCCCTGGGTGTTCTTTGGAGGGAATGATGCTGAAGGGGAAACTCCAATACTTTGGCCACCTCATGAGAAGAGCTGACTCACTGGAAAAGACTCTGATGCTGGGAGGGATTGGGGGCAGGAGGAGAAAGGGACGACAGAGGATGAGATGGCTGGATGGCATCACTGACTCAATGGACATGAGTTTGGGTGAACTCCGGGAGTTGGTGATGGAAAGGGAGGCCTGGTGTGCTGCAATTCATGGGGTTGCAAAGAGTAGGACATGACTGAGCGACTGAACTGAACTGAAAAAGACAAAGTAGGTGATTAAACAGTTAATCCCAGTAAGAGAGCGTAAGAAAAAACTATGGGAGACTGCTTTAAGTGAATCATCATTCAAGAAAGCACCTTAAAAAAAAAGCAAGCAAGCAGGTTTGCTTAACCATAAAATCATGAGACAGAAGCAGGAGGTATGCTCCCAAACTACCATTGTTTTAATGGCAGAAGGAGACCTACATCCAGCCCAATAATTCCTAGGACATGCTCCCCTGAGTGCACTAAAAGAAAAGATTTAAGGAAAGAGTTACATTATGCTAAAACCTGAAATGACTTATCATATTTCAGTATATGGTTACTGCCTTTTTGCTCATTCCCACTGCGCCATGACAGTCCTGATTTGACCTTGTAGGGGCAAGAAAACGCCCCTATCCCATGTGCAGAAGGAACTGATGATGGAAGCCTGACATCTCAAGAATGAGGAAGAAGGTGGTCTTCTTGCTCTCCCCACTCTTCCTTTGATTATAAAACTATACGCACCAAGTTCTTGGGGCAGCACCTTCTCACCCACCCACTTGTAGGCCTCTCAAGTGTGCTATTCTAAAAGGTCACTTTTTATTTATCACTTTCACCTCTTGCTGAATTCTCTGTGCTCTGAGACATAAAGAACCAGAGCTCCTCAGAGCCTCACCCCCGCCTCCGCACCCACCCCCGCGCCCTGCATTTCTGCGCTTTCATCAGCAGACTGGCTTTATTGCTCCCAGGCAAGTGAATCCAAGTGTGGTTCGGTAACACCCTCATCCAAGCCCCATTAAAATGGTGGCCAGGTGTCAGCCATGCCTAAAAGGCATCCCATCTCTGCTGGGTAAACATAAACTTGTTTACTGTACCAGGACATATGCTGCACCTCCTGGTCGACCTGATAAGCGACTCTCAGGACTGCCTCGGGCCCCAGGGCGCTCATCCGCCTTCTGGAGCCGGGCAGTCAAGGCCCCAAAATTTGCAGTTTCCCCATCATCCTCTCTCTCAGTACTCCAGGATGAGCCAGGTCTCCCACCAATTTCCTAGTCCAGTTCGGGAAAGGATCAGGGTTCGGAGGGCGGACAGGCTTCCAGCTCCGACTGGCCAATTTGTCCATCACAGCGGACTGGGTAGAGAGGCAATAAGAAACCAACCAAGGCCGGCAGGTGCGGACCAGGTGCGAGCCGGAGCGAGGACTCGGGCACGCGGGCAGCACGCTCAAGTTAGGCGCACACGTGGCCGCTGACTTCTGGGGCACGTGCCCGTCACGGGGGGAGTTTGCAGGTGGCGGCACCAGACTGGGCAAGGCAGGAGTCTGTACCCGAGAACTCTAAGGTTAGTCACTGACGGGAACCCACTAGAACCCTAGTTTGACGTTCCTCAGTTTCCCCGTGCCCCGCCACCCACCCCACCGCAGCTTACCTCCTCCGCGGCGCTGGCCGCCTCTGCGGGGCGCGCTGCCTTTTCGGGCGCGGGGCATGCCGCAAATCGGGCACGACAGGGCGGGGGGTCAGGGACCCGGCGGCGGGGGGTTCCAGGCCAGCGAGTCGCCGGCCGGTGCGCTGAGTTGAGACCTAGGCAGACGACGGGAGCCACACGCTGCGCGCGCCACCATCTTCGCGAGGCGCCCCGCCCTGCCAGAAGGGTCGAAGCGCCCCGCCCCGCTAAATGGGTGGCCGGGAAGGCGAGTCCCTCGCCACTCGGCTCAGACCGCATCCATGCGGCCGAAACTTCTATTCCCAAGGTGCTGCGTGCGCAGATTACCGGCGCCAGGCTGGGCGCAGAGCACCTCGGGAATTGTAGTCTACTGCAGGGGAGCCTATAAGCCCACGACGCTCTAGCTGAACTATGCACCCACAATGCCCTGCGTCCTCCCCCCCAGCACGTGTAGTCATTAACTCTGAAGCTGCCCGCACGGTGCTGTCCACCACACAGGACCCGCATCTCTCTGCATTTTGCAACAGGACGCTCACCACGGGAAGGGTGGTGGGTTTGGAAGAACTCGGGACCAGCCAAACCTCAGGCAGTGAGAGAAAAAGTAACTTTATGATGAAAGCAGGGTAGAGGCAACAGCTTAGCACTTAACAGATGTTAGCCAGAATCTCCTTGCGGGGGACCCCCATCCCTGGTCGGGTCTCCTGTGACCTCTGCGCAGACTCAGTGAGGTGTAGAACAGAGCCCTGGGCTGGCAACCTTAACTTTTTGGCATACTGACTTCCTGGGGCTGCTTTCATGTCAGGAGGATCAGGTGATCTCAGAGGGCCTCTGGTTTTAAAATGGTGCGTTTCTTCTGGCCTCCTTCACTCCCCAGGGGTGCTG
Organism: Oryx dammah; assembly: GCF_014754425.2. Classification (NCBI taxonomy): domain Eukaryota; kingdom Metazoa; phylum Chordata; class Mammalia; order Artiodactyla; family Bovidae; genus Oryx; species Oryx dammah. The sequence continues at coordinate 10,469,720 of NW_024070193.1, forward strand.
TGGGAAGTGGGGTATGTGCATGGGAGAAGTGACAATAAGCTACATAGAACAAGAGGGGGACAGAGTCCTCCCTCCAGGACTGGAAAAATGGCAGCAGGAACAAGACGGTCAGGGGCAGGTGACTCCTGGCTTTATGTTGCTTCTTCAGGCCCAAGCTCAGGCCTGGGTTCCTGGCAGGTAGGGCCAGCCCAGCCCTGGTAACAACGGCAGCTGAAGGACTCCCAAGCTCCAGGGCTGCCATCTGGCTGCAGATGCAGAAAGACTTCTAGTTGTCCTGGGTTTTGCCAAGCACAACGGCCATGGCCATGGCACCGCTGGTGACTGCAAGCCATGGCTGCCCTGGTCACGTTGATCACATAGGGGCCCAGGGTGCCCAGTAGATAGTCATGGAGATGCCAGCACTCCTCCTGAGGAGAAGGGAGGGACGTATCAATGCCCTGCCATGGTCTTTCCCCGTCTCTAGGACCCTAGCATGGGCTGTGTGGCAGGCTGGAGGGGGGAAATGATCACCTCAGAACTGGAGAAGCTCAGGTCCCCCCAGAGCACCACGCCGGCTGCCCCCAGTGCCGCGCTCACACCAATGGTCTGCACAAGTTCATCCTGGGGGCAGAGAGCTGCTAAGCCAGGGCAGGAATGCCCAGCTCCTTCTGGCCCTACCTCTACCTTCAAGAACTTTCATGGCTCACTGCCATAATCTGGTTCCACCTCTAGAGGAGGGCCCCTTGGCCCTGAGCCTCTTTGAGGGGCTTCTCAGGTCCTCCACTCAGAGAATGTCATGCCTCCCCATCAGACCCCTAGATTTCAGCTTTCACTCACCTGGGACAGGAACCTCCCAGAGCTCCGGTGTGTGAGGCGGGAATAGGCCAGGACAGGCAGGGGATGTGGGTGCCCAGCAACGGCCACACGGAAGGCCTCCTCCAGGCGGTATCGGACAAATGCCTGGTGGTGAGCAGGTGGTAGCCTGGGTGGGAGGTATATGCTGGGGAAGAGGGCACTGGAGGCAGCCCAGAGCCAACGCAGTTGGGTGTTGCGGGCCAGGGCAGCAGCATGGCAGTGGCCCGTGTAATTGGAAGCCGTACCATGCCAGCCATTGCCACAGGCTGGGAAGCGATAGAAGCCCCAGAGCCCCTGGGGCTGCAGTGCCCGGCCGAGCCACAGCGTGTCCTCCATCAGTGCACGGGCTGCCTGTTCGAAGCCAACGCGGGCCTTCTGGAGCTGCTCCTGGGGATCCAGGTTGGGGAATACCCATTGTGCCCAAGCCCAAGAGACAGCCCGATAGACTTGGCGGCGGCCCCAGTTCCCGGCCCAGAGTGGACACCACTCCTCCCAGTCCAGGACTGCCAGGCCACTGAAGCCCGGCCGCAGGCTGCGGCGGATCTGATGGGCAGCCCGCGCCAGGTGGCGGCCCAGAGGCACAGCCTGTGGGATGCCCCCATTGTGAGCTGTGCCCCTCGGCCCAAAGTAGGGGTAGAAGCCGAGCCGGTTCTTGTAGAAGATGGTGACATTCTGGCCGTGGAAATGCTGGCCACGGTTGGCTGAGATGCCCAGGGCCTCGAGTGGCAGGGGCACGCCAAAGCGGTTCTTACAGCGTGCTGAAGGCACGTTCCACAGCACCGAGAAGGGGCGTGCAGGGGCCCGCAGCAAGGTTCGGCCACACCCCAAGCACAGGGCCACCCCTAGCACCAGGGCCAGGCCTAGCTGCATGGTCATGCCCCAGGGATGGAAACCTGCAGGAGAGAGGGGTGTGAGCTTAAGAGGCCACAGTCATGGCCGCGCCTTCCCCACAGCAGACCAAGCTGGGAAGACTCCTCCAGCTCCTCCTCACAAGGGAGGGAGGTGAGGAAAGCAAGGTTCCTAAGGGGTCTCGTAGACCTCTCAGAGCAACCCCGGCCCAAGCTGGCCTGGGCATCTCCCTTCCCGTGTTGCCCATCTCTACCATGGCACCACTGTGCCCTCTGACACCTCTCCCACCCTCAGCTCTCATGAGTCCCCTTTTTTCCTTTGCCCATTTTCTTTCCTGCCCCAAGAACACTCAACCCCCACTCTGCCTGACTTAATTTCTACTCAGCACTCAGGTCTCTTCTATGACGTAATCTTCTGGCGCAAGTGCAATGAGGACATTTGAGCTCCCGCTGTCCCAGCAGAGGCCCTGTCAGTCTACGCCTGCCCTATCCCTTGAGCTGAGACTGCATCTGTCTAGTTTCCCCCTGCCTGTGCCCAACCCAGGGCCTGTCACCCAGCAGGTGCTCGGCGAACAGTGATGAGTGGAGGTGGAAAGAAAGAAACACCTTGATGCCTGAGGCAGGCAGAGTGAGAGAAGCAAAGGCCTGCCCTCCATCCATGGCCCCGAGGCCAAGGTGCACTGGGGGGCTCCTGCAGGGATAGCGGACCTAAGAAACGACTGGGAGATGAGGGTGGGGGTCAACAAATACACTGTCACAGACACACCCAACAAGCCTTTATTCAGCCACACTGAGAGCTCTGAGCCACAGCCATGGTGCCATCTCCACAGGCACTCAGGAAACATGCCTCAGGAAGCTGCCCTCAGGGGCTAGAAGCTGAGGGATGGCCAGTGGGCTGAAGCTGCTACTGTCCTGGGCAGTCAACTGACCCAGAAAGACAGCGTCTTGCCCTGGGAATAGCCTCAGATGTCTTTCTCCATCCAGAATATGGGGCGTCCTCTCAGGTCTTGGTATTGTGTCTCCAGGAGGCTTTGTGGAGGGGGCCCTGCTGGAGGCAGGGGTAAGGTGGTTGGGGGTTCAGGCAGGGGAGGGGGTGGCAGCAATGATGACCCCTTAGGGACTCTTGGGGCAGCTTGGGCAGTCGGACTAGGGGTGACCTTGCAGGGTGACCGGGGAAAGGGGGCCCTGGGGAAGGCATTGAGCAGGGTGGCAGGCAGTTGCCGGCTGGTGAAGACCAGGCCCTGCACTGGCTCACCCAGCTGGTAGCCCAGATGGGCATAAAAGTGCAGCTGGTCATGGGTGGTGAGGTGTAGCCGGCAGAAGCCCCGGGCCCGAGCAAAGGCTTCGAGGCCCTCCATGAGACGGCGGCCAAAGCCACGGCCCCTCAGTGCCCGGGCCACCACCACAGTCTCCACTAGGAGGCTCTGGGGCCTGTCCAGCACCCGGGACAGGCGGGCATGGCCCACCACAATGGGGGATGCCTCTGGTGTGGGTCGGGGGCTTAGCAGCATCAAGCAGAGAGGGAAGGCGTCTGAGGACTGGCCCAAGGAGTGGAGGCGGGAGGCACGGCTGCGGGGCCACTGCTCGTTGATGAGGTCGGCACAGGCATCCAGGAGCTCGGGTCGGCAGTGCACAGGCTCCAGGGTCAGCTCAACCAGTTTGGGGACTGGGGTCTCCTCTGGCTGGCGTGCAGGATCCAGGGTCAGCTGAGCTGAGCCAGAACTGAGGGTCATCTCTGGATGGCATGCAGAAACCAGGGTCAGCTCAGCTAGCCTGGGGCTCAGGGTCAGCTCTGGCTGGTGTGTAGGATCCAGGGTCGGCTTGGCCAGGCTGGATCTCAGGGTCACCTCTGGCTGGCACGCAGGATCGAGTCAGTTGGGGTGGGCGGGTACTCAGGATTGGCCCCACCTGGTGCGCAGGGTCTAGGCTACGGATCAGCGTGCCTCAGCCAGGGCTCAGAGTCAGTTCTCGCCTACATGTAGGATCCAGGCCCAGCTGAGTCAGGCTGGGAGCCAGGGTCATCTCCTGCTGGGGTACAGATGGCTCAGGGCCAGGCAGGGGATTAAGGCCACAGTCTCCAGGCAGTGGGATCTCCTCACACCACAAGGTTGCTGCTCCTGTGGATAACAGCCATGCTGGATTGTGCCAGAAGGGAGGATGGGGTTGGGGCAGGGAGTAGCTGACAGAGTGCTAGGGAGGGCCATGCATCCTGGATCTCATCTGATGCCTAGGTGACCTGGAGGATCCCATCCCTTATACTAGGAGGCGCTGACTCAGATGGAGAGCACAGGGGATGGGTCCAGGGTGCTCTGCCTTATACTGGATGGAGGCTGAGGGCTAAAGGCTAGGGCTGGCCCCAAGAACTCAAGAGACCTGGCCCCAGCCTGCTCTAGCTACCACTTTGTCCTCCCCAGGACAGTAGATCCAGCCCTACACCATTGCAGCTGGCTGGCCATTAGACAGAACATGCAAACTAGATACCACAACCCCCTGCTTTAACCCCAGGTTACCTTTGGAGAAAACACAGCTACCCCAGGAACTCCCCTCTCCCTAGTCCCTACTCCAAGTCCTAGCCTTTTTGGACATCTGGGCCATGCCGGCCACTTAACAGATCCTGGGTTGCCATTCACCCACCCATCAGGCTCAAATTTCCCCTCCCTGGACTGCTTTCCCTGCCTAGGGGACAGAGTCCATGGCTCCCTCCCCAAAACGGCCCTGCTCAGTACACTTTGATTGCATCTGGACCCAACTGCCCCTCAGAAGTGGCCTGGCTCATACAGCAACGTGGCTCCTGCAGGCCTGGTTCCCCACTGGTCTGTTTCCTAGCCACTCTAGATAAGAACCACAGCTTCCTTCCTACACCCACAGGGGTGTCTAACGGCTAGCAGGTTGGGGGCTCAGACCTCCTGTCCCCAAACTCGATTGCTTGCCCATCCCAACTCAGGTTCTGCTGGCAGGAGGGTCTATGCTGGGGGATTTCTAGCGACAGGTGGCCTCTGGGCCCCACCTTTCTACTCACCTGCTTCAGAGAGGATGCGCTGGCTCCCTCCCCATCCCCACCTCCCCAGGAAGACCCTGTGAGCTTGAGGCCAATTTCACACTGGTCAGTTAACAGGCAGCCCCCTTCCCTCACACCCCTTCCCTCTCACTCAGAGGGCTATAAGCCTCTCACCTGCATCAGCCACCTCCGCAGCAGCTGCACCCCTGGACCAGGAGGAGGAAGCCCCAGGATCCGCCCCCTGGGCCTAGGACCCCAGACTTCCCCCACAGACTTAACCTCTTATATGCCGACCCCACCCACTGTGGGGCGGGGCTCCCGGGTCCACCGAGAGAGGCGGCAGTCTCTCCTGCCTCGATTTCCCTCTTCCTCCCAGTGGGTGACAAACCGTGGAGTCTGGGGGTGGGGGTTTCGGAACCTAGACTCTGGGCGGGTGTGGCTCGGCATGCTTTGGGAGGGAACGACAGACGCAAGGAAGGCGTGCGGGGCGGCTAGACACTTGAGAACTGTCCACACGGAGCTGACGGGGAGAGCGGGGGGACAGTGAAGACGAACGCAGCGCATGGGAACGGGGTAGTACCGGGGTAGTACTGACATGTTGTTGCCGGGCTCCGGGATGCTCCGCGTCCTCGCTTCTCCTGGGTCGGTATCTCGCTGTCTCTGGCTAGGACCCCTCCGGCTCTCGGCGGTCACCCCCTAGCGGTGGGGCGGACGAACTGCGGCTGTCCAGGCCCCGCCCCGGTCGCCCTGTATTTCCGCCTAGGCCCCGCCCCCGGCCCTACGAGTCATAACACCGACCAGACGCAGACTGGGTCTCCTCTAGCTCTGTTCCTCCCACCCTGGTTTATCCTGGCCTCGCTCCCAGTGAGCCTGATTCCATCTCGGGTTGGCTGGGCTTCCGTCCTCGCCCCGCCCCAGCCTCAGATAGGTCTCGCCCATAGTTTAGCTTTGTCTGGGATCACGCTATCCCTTCTGCGCGGCGTGAAAACGATCATGTGGAGCTTCTACTTCAAATTTGGGCCCCACACTGGGAAGCAGCCGCCCTCTGACACACATCAGATCTGAGTGAGAGAAAAGAACTTTTCCTGTACCCTCTGGATACCAGCGCCTGGACGTTTTAGGCCCTCAACAAACAGCTTTTGAAGTTAGAATCCTGTTTTATTTGCGAGGCTGCTACCTCTGATCGGATTCAGAGTGCAGTGCAGAGCTGGTTACCATCGACTTATCAGTAGGAGCCAAAAGGTTGTACCTCTCTGGCCAGGCAGCCCGGGCTTGAATCTCAGCTGCTCTGTTTTCTGGCTGTGCAACCTTGGCGAAAGTGCTTACCCTCCCTGGGTGTGCCTCAGTTCCCTCACAGCGTCGTGTTAGGATTGCACAGTTAAGTTAGCCTACTTAAAATGCTTGGCACAGGACTTGGAAAGAGTAGATGCCCAGTGAATGTCAGTTTATTTATTTGTTATTTGTTTAACCGCACCACTTAGCATGCGTGATCTTAGTCTCCACCCGTGCCCCCTGCAGTGGCAGCTCAGAGTCTTAACCACTGGATGGCCAGGGAAGTCCCGAATGTCAGTGCTTGTGACTGCTTCTGTTTGAAGACTGACTCAGTGTCTCCAGAGGAAGTGTTTTTGACTCTGTCGGGTGGATGCCCAAGGCTCTAACTGCTTATGCAGCTATCTTGGTCGGCAAGCAGGCGTGCATACACTGGTATATGGTCATGACACTGGCTGAGTGGACTTCTGACCGTGACCATGACTCCTGTGACTGTCTGGACTTGGGAAAGCCCTAGCCAGGCCCAGCTGGCATCAGGTGCTCAGTGTGTGCCCAAGCCAGTCACCACATGCCCCACTGCTCACAGCGGGTCCCCTTCCACCCACGGTAGCAGCGACATTCGAACTCCACTGCCATCCGCAACCGATCCCCGAGTGACAGGTCACCTTGTAGGGTCAGGGGCCCACCACCAGGCGTAGGCTTGATTGAAAAACTGGTGGAGTTGAGGATGAGACGGGCCTTGGGGTAACTGGGGCGCCGGGCACAACGGCCATGGCCAGAGCATAGGACCTGACTGCACAGACGAGCCCCGCTGGTCACATTCAGGATGGAGGGTCCCAGCGTCGTCTCCACATACTCCTTGATGGCCTGGCATGATTCCTAGGTGGGAAGGGGAGCATCAAGGGCACTGTGGCCATGCATGGGTCCACCCAGGACACTGAAGCACTCGCCTCCTGCCCAGCCGAGGCTGCAGGAGTGAAAGGTGGGCTGAGGTCTCCCCTGGCAGCCCCCCCGCCCCACCCTCACCCCCCTCCTGGGCCTGAGCTCACCTTGGTGCTTGTGTTTGCCCAGCTCACCCAGAACACCACTCCTGCCGCACCCTGGGCTGCACTCTCCCCCAGGCTGTGTTCCAGCTCCTCCTGAGAAAAGGACAGAAGAGCTCTGCGGGGGGCCTCCCCAGGCTGCTGTATCACTATCGGATGGGACAAGTAATTCACAACCCCCACCGGGGACTGCTCTAGCCTTGGTGGCCAAAGGCAAGCCTGCCCTCCCTCTAGCCTGTGAGTGCCATGCAGGCAGGGACAATTTCTTTCTGAAGAACGTTGAATTGTCTGTGCCTACCACAGAACTTGGCACACAGGAGGTGCTCAAAGAATGTGAAAGGGAATGGAAGAAGGTGCCCTGAGGCTAAAGTGCCCCAGGGCTGTGTGGCCTCAGGTGCTGGACTAAGGCCTGGCAAGTAGGTCCCGGGTGGGTGGGATCACAGGAGACTCACCGGGGACAGAAAGTGGTTAGTCATGTCGTAGAAGAGCTGCAGGTAGGGCAGCACCGGCAGCGTGGGGTCCCCAGCACCCGCCGCCACGCGGAATGCCTCAGCAACACGGTGCTGCACGTACATCTGTGCCTTCTTCGTGCCCTCCAGTGCTGCGGGCAGGTAGATGCTGGGGTAGAGGGCACAGCTCTGGGCCCACAGCCACCCGAGCTGGTCGTTCTGGGCACGGACGTTTAGTGGACACTGGCCAGTATAGTTGGGACTTTTAAAGTCATAGTTGTAGCACTCAGGGAAATTATAGAAGCCCCAGAGGGCCTGAGGCTGCAGTGCTCGTCCCAGCTTGAGGGTACCTGCCATCCACTCCTCTGCAGCCCCCTCGAACTGCTCCTGAGCTGCGGCCTCCACCTGAGGAGCTGACCAATCTGGGTGCTGCTTCTGTACCAATGCTCGTGAGCGCTGCCGGTAAATGTCCTTGGTGTCCCAGTTGAAGGCCCAGCGCGGGCGCCATGCCTCCCAGTCAATGACTGCCAGCCCTGAGAAGTGAGGCTCAGGCATGGCAGCCAGGATGTCCTGGAATGTCTGGGCCAGGTGGACATTCAGGCTGGCATTCTGGGGCAGGCCACCAAACACAGGCTCCCCAGCAGATGTATAGTAAGGGTAGGTACCCAGCTGGGAGCTGTAGAAAATGGTCATGTTAGGGCCGCGGAAGGTCTGCCCCGGGTTGGTCACCACATCAAAGATACTGATGTCTACATCCACGCCGTGTTTCTTCATACACCACTCGGTGTTGGCGTTCCAGATGGTGGTGAAAGGCTGGTTGGGTACCACAGGGTCCCGGGAGCCTTGGGTCATGCTGAGCAAGTTCAGGAAGAGGGTGCAGACAGGAAGCAAGTGGGCTGCCATAGCCCAGGGCAGGTGTAGGGAAACCTGGCCAGGGAAAGCAAAGCAGAGAGCAGGCCTTGAACTCTCTGATCCCTACTGAGGGCAGGCAGGACAAGTCCCTTGTTAATTCGCTTCTGCTCTGGCTTCAGGCAAGTGTGGACCTGCAGGGCTCAGGGTGGTCAGAGGGCAAAGGAAAGGCATTGAGGGGAACACAGCCACTAGAGGGCGCACTCCACTTGCTTCTTGGGCCGGCCTCTGTCCCCCTTACAGGTCTTGTCTTGGCTTAAGCTCGCCCACCCCCACTTCCCCAAGGGCCCCAAAAGCCATGACATCTGTCTTGAGAAGCGTGGCTGAGAGCCAGGCCCTCAGCTCCCAGGCTGGCGGACGGATGAAGGCAAGGGCTTCCCTGTCTCTTCCGCCAGGAATCCTGGCCAGCCCTTGGAGAAGGGGACGCTCAGTGCAGCAGGAAAGTTCAACCCAGCCCTTCTGTACACCCTCCAGTCTGCCCACTTGTCCCTGCTGACCTCAGGGCTGAAAGGCCTCATTCTCCAAGCTTCCTGACCCCAGGGTGAGGGCCTGTGCAGGCATCAGCAAGATTCTGTTCCTTAACTCTGGCACCAGGCACACCAACACTCTTGGAGGAAGAAATCTGCTGCTGGAAACGCTGAGCTTTTTGTAGGGGGTCACCCCACCCAGTCTGGGGGCGGGCTGAGAGGCGGGCCCTGGGTGAGAGGGCTGGGCCAGACAGCTGAGCCACCCCTGCACTCCCAGCAAAAAAGAAAAAGAACAGCCCTCGGTAGGAGGTGGGACTGGGCCGGAAGTGGCCCCTCCCACTGTCAGCACTGGGGCTGGGCTTTGTGTCAGGACTGGGGTGGGTTTATTTGGGATGGAGTGCGAGTGGAGGCAGTGCATGGGGGCAGGCTTGTCTGTAATACTGGAGTCTGGGTGCTTTCCCCACAGAGCTGAATTATGACATCTGTGGGCACTAGGCACTTTCGCTTTTGTTGACCTCTTTCTTAAAACATTTTAAGGGAATTCCCTGGTGGTCCAGTGGCTAAGACTCTGCCCTTCCAATGCAGGGGGCAGGGGTTCAGATAACGGAACTAAGCTCTCACAACCTTGTAGTCATATATAGTTTATATATATATAAAACAACTAAATTGGTATAAGGACAGATATAATCTAGACTGAATTCATATTAATATATTTTTTCTTCTGATTAAAAAAGATTAAAATTCAACCATTTTTCGTGGGCCTGTATAAATATTGTGCCCCTGCACCCCTGCCTAGTGGATAAGTCGCCCCTGCTTTAGGGACCTGTGTCTGAAGTCAGGGCTGCGCTGTCACCCTTTGTGTGCGCGCTGGCTCAGCGACTATGAGGCTCCAGTTAGTGGCCATCTGGGCCTCTCAACTCCAGGAGACTGGGCATGTGCAAGTGAGGGACCCGGTGCCCAGGACCTGGTGTGTTTGGGACCCTGTTGTCTTATGACCACGTGATCGCATGCCTATGTGACCACGTGGAGGAGCACGAGGGTATCAGTGATGACACACTTGTTCTTTCCTTTATCATTTCCCTTGTTTGCCGATTCAGATGCTAGTAACTGAGACCTTAGAGGTGCTCAGGCCCAGGCTTGCCTGCCCCACTTGGGTGAAGGAAGCATCACATCTCTGGTCTAGGGGAACACGCTGCTTGGGTCTACAGCCCAGTCTGAACTTGAGCTCATGGCCCCCCAGCACGGTGGTTGCTGGAGCAGGGACAGCTGGCTGCCATCTGGACTGGTCCTCTAGGCTGGCTAGGATGAAGCGAGCAGGGCCGAAGGGGTGGAGGGCCCCGGGTGTTGGGGGCTGTGAGCACACCAGCCAGACCCAAGCATGGGATCTAACCACAACGGTGGTAGCTTGGGACTCTGTTCAGAATGCAGGGTCCCTGAGGGATGATTATGCGTTAGAGAGCCTGGCACAACTCCCAAGGGCTGAGGGCACAGGAGACTATCAAGGTAGCCCCTGACCCCCTCTCCCCAAAGCTCCACCCTACCTCCTGAAACTCAGGTAACTCCTACATTACCCCCAGAAACCTATGGCTGCAATCGGCACAATCCAGCCCACCAGCATTCTCTGGATCTGGGGGGATGGCTTCCCCAAGCTCTAACCACACCATCCTCTTGCCTGCGTGCTTCTCTGTGGAACATTCTCCACTATCCAGTGTCTGACTTGGTCTTAGCATCTAAGGTGCATCTCCCTTTACACCATCACACCCCTGAATATGTGGGCTTCCCAGGGGGCTCAGTGGTAAAGAATCAACGCAGGAGACAGGTTGGAAAGATCCCCTGGAGAAGTAAATGGCAACCCACTCCCATAGTCTTGCCTGGGAAATCCTATGGACAGAGGGGCTTGGCAGGCTATAGTCCATGGCATCACAAAAGGGCTGGAAATGACTCCGTGACTAAACAACGGCCCCTGAGGACGGCTGTCTTTGTTGGTGTGGTTCCGGGGTGCACCCCGCCCAGCCCTGGCACATGTGAGGCTCAGTGCCTCCACTCAACAGGTGACAGTCGCCGCCCTCAGACAAAATCAGGCCTGCTGCCACTGTAGAGCGGCCTGCGGCAGACCCCCAGTCACACCCCCGCCTCAGATTCTGCAGCCCACTTTGTGCTGTCTTCCTCCAGACTGCCCGTGCTTCGTTCCCAGCATCACTGTCCCCCCTCGTTCAAAACTCAGTGTAGAAAGCCCTTCCTTGAGGCTGCTTCCTGAGTCCCGGTGCTGGCGTCAGGACTCCCGGAGCAGGGGTGCCCTCCTCACCTCGTGGCAGTTTCCTGAGTCTGTCTCCCAGAGTCAGTGTCAGCTGAGGGGAGGGGCTCAGTCCTCACTGATATGGACGGGAGGAATCCAGGTGTGGGTCCAGGGCTGGAGGGAGGGGCAGCGCCCCACCCAGAGTAACTCACAACAGAGGAAGTGAAGCAGGTCTGACAGCTCCGGCCGCTCCTTCTCTCCCCTGGGATGGCTGGGGACAAGCTACGCTCTCTTGTGGCCAGGCCAGGGCTGCCTGTTGAGGATGGCCCCCTGCTCACCCCATCATACATCTTTGCAGTGGAACAGGGAGTGGGCCTCATGATTCAGATCCCGGTGCCCTGTTGGCCTTCCCCTGACTGTACCCGGTGGAGAACTCGGACCCAGACGGGGAGAGGTGCGTGTGGCTGAAGTCCACTGCCCTTGAGAACAGGGAGTGGAGGAGATGCCCTTGCCTTTGAGAATAGCAGGGAGGAGCGATCTGGCTACCTGCCCAGCCAGGGAAGATCAAACATCCATTTCCCACTTTCTCCCTGGGTGGGCGAGGCGAGGAGACTGGCACCAGCCCAGCTGGGGATACGGCACCATTTAGGAGCAGCACAAGGGCCCTGCCCACAGAAGGCTGGACCCAGTGGCCTTCCAGTCAGTGGAGAAAGCGAGGTCCTTGCTATTGGGGTAGAAGGGAAGTCCCTCTGCTCCCAGTGGCCAGTGCCCTGGCAGGACAGCTAGAGTGGGCAGCTTGGGCCTGCAGATGCCAGTGAACGTGTGTTACAGATGAGAAGTCTCCAGCAGAGAGTCTCACAGAGACACTTCTGAGCTCAAACCTTATTTGGAAGAGCCTGAAAGCGCTCTCACATGCCCTGCCCAGGCATGGACAGTCCAAGCAAAGAAGCAATTGTTTTATATTTAATTTACAAAAGAGACCCCAAAATAATAATAATAAACTATCCAGGGGCAAGGGAGTAGGGTCAGGTCCTCCCCGGCCCAGCTGTGCCCCTCTTCCTCTCTGGCAGGGAGAGACGGGGCTTTCCAGGGGCCTGCCCCTCCCCCTTAGAACAGGGGGTGGGAGCTGGTATGGACATCCTACCGGGCATCTCAGAAGGCTCTGCCCGTCCAGACTCTGGTTTGTCCACCCCTTGTGGGCTCCTACATGCCTGGCAGACCCCGTGTGGCAGAGGCCAGCTGGCCTGGCAGCTGGGTGAGACCCTTACGAAGTCCAGGTGAAGGCCAGGACTGCCACTGCCAGCAGGCCAGTGAGGTGGGACCCAGCCCAGGCCCCACTGGCACCCCCAGCTGCCCGCCTGCGGTCCCACTGGCATTGCTCACCGCCCCAGCCTAAGTAGCACTGGCAGCGAAAGTGCGTCTGTAGGTGGTTGCGGTCGGCCCAACTGAGTTCCCCCTCTGGTCGCAGCCGCGGCTCATCAGGTGCGTGGCTAGGCACTAGACGGAAGCTGCTGGCACTGAGGTGCAGGAAGGTGTGAGCGTTGGGGTCCCGGCGCACACAGCGCCCATGGCCATGGCACTGGGCCCAGCTGCAGTACTGGGCAGCCCAGGACACGTTGACGACATATGGTACCAGTGACCGAGTCAGATAATCCTTGAGGCGTCGGCAGGTCTCCTGGGGACAGAGGACAGGGAGGAGGGTCAGCTGCCTCAACCTACATGGAAACTCAGTCCACACTGTGTGACTGCACCTTCTTTTAATAGCGTGTGCACACACACGTATGCCTGAGCCCTCACTGTTCCTGTTCCTTCTAAGAAGAGGGTGGGGGCAGGGATTGGAACCCAGCAGGGCAGGTGGGGCAGGGTGGAATTCAACAGCTGGTCAAGACAACAACTCCCTCTTCCTGGGTGAAGGGCAGGGGTCGGGGTGGGGGTAGATCCTGTCTTCTCTGTTGGGACACGGGCTGCTTTGGGAAGCAGAGGAAGGGAGCACTTTGAGGTTTGCAGCCAAAAGTGCAAACACTCTGCCTCTCCCTGCAGACTCAGCTCTGGTTGGCTGGGTGGGTCTTACTTACGTTGCTGGTGGTAAACCCTGCGTCACCCCAGAGGATGACGCCGGCTGCACCCAGGGCAGCACTCTCACCAATGGTGGAGATGAGATCCATCTGTAGGGGAAGTGGATGAGACCACAGGGTGAGAAGGACAGATGGGGTGGTCAGGCCCTAGCCTCTACTCATTTGCTGACCCCCGACTCCAGCCCAGCCCTCCCCTTCTCACCCCCCAGGCAGCAGCTGCTGCACTTTCTCCTTAAATGTTTAAGCCATTTCTACCCCCTACTTTGGCCTCCGACTCTCAAGCCAAGGGCCCACTTGAGCCTGGCATGTATCTATCAGTCATGTCCAACTCTTTGCAACCCCATGGACTGTAGCCCACCAGGCTCCTCTGTCCGTGGGATTTCCCAGGCCAGAATACTGGAGTGGGTTTCCATTTTCTTCTCCAGGGGATCTTCCTGACCCAGGGATCAAACCCAGATCTCCTGCCTCGCAGGTGGATTTTTTACCACCTGAGCCACCAGGGAAGCCTACATCTGTCAGGATGGACTACGAAGTCGGAACGCTAGGCCCGGGTGCCTCCTCTGCCTGGGTTTCCTGAGACGTTACGGCCAAGCTTCTCAGCCTCTCTGGGCCTGTTTTCTTATCCACAAAATGGCGATAACAAGGTCACCCTCTCATAGGGTTACAGAGAGAAGGAGGTGAGGGGTGTAGAGCAGTCAGTAAACTTGAGGGCAGGCGGCCCCCTGGTAACCCTGCAGTGGTTTCCCAAGGAAGAGCACGGGGCCCTGGCAGGACCTACCTCGCTAAGCCCTGTGAGTCCACGGCTGTAGGTGGGCCTCGTGAAGACGTAGACCGGGAGTGCATGGTTGGCATGGTGGACGTCAGCCACGCGAAGAGCCTCCTGGACACGAAAGCTGACAAAGTTGCGGCCGTGAGTGGAGGAAGCCAGGGTCTCTTCCAGGTAGACAGAGGGGAAGAGGGCTGTGCTCTCGGCCCAGAGCCAGGCCAGCTGGTCATTTCGGGAGACCTCAACATCAGGGCAGCGGCCTGTATAGGTCTCCCAGTTCTGCACATAATCATGGTTGTAACAGTCAGGGAAGAGGTAGAAGCCCCATAGGTGCCGAGGCCGAAACGCCTTGACAAATCGCAGCGTCTCCAGCATGAACTGCCGTGCAGCGAACTCAAACTCATACTGCGCCTCCTTGACTATGCGCTCTGGTGGCCAATCGGGGTGGTGACTGGCCACCAACTGGCGTGATAATCGGCGGTACACATCCTTGTCCTGCCAGTTGCGCACCCACACTGGCCGCCAGTCCTCCCAGTCGATGACTGCCAGCCCTGCAGGCTCCTGTGTACGAATGTAGTGTTCCACGTGTCCCTTCAGCATCTCCAGGTGTACCCAGAGGCTGCCATTCTGTGGCACACCACCATGCACTGACCTCCCCACAGAATTGAAGTGTGGATACATGCCCAGCCGGTCACGGTAGAAGATGGTGATGTTCTGATTTACAAAACCCTCGTTAGGTGAGGCCTGCACATCAAAGGCCTTCATGTCCTTTGGGTCCAATGGCATCTTGTGGCGTGGGCCACAGTCCTGTGTGGGCACATCCCATGCGACCACAAAGGGCCGGCCCGTGAAGATGGGTGGTGCTGTGGGCTTCAGCTCCGTGGCCCATGCCACCACCAACACCAGGGCCAGTGTGACGGCGGGGCCCAGGCCTGTCCACATGCTGGGGGCTGCAGGAAGTCAGTGTCACCTGCCAGGCACCAGCTCAGGAACTGGTAAAAAGGTGGGAGACAGCAAGTAAGTCTAGAGGATCCTGGAGGTCATCCATCCCAAATCCATCCACACTCCCAAAGCCCATGCTGCGTTAGGCCACCGTGCCCAGGATTGTTCAGACTCTGTTATTAGCTATAACAGGTCCGAAAGACCATAGGCCACTGAAGGACAGGCAACACATCCCCGTAGCTCACTGCCAGGAGCACAGGGCTCCTTCCTGGACAAGTAGCCTATGGCTGGGCAGAAACTGCTGTTAGGTCTGTGACCCCCCTGAAACTGGACAAACTGAGCTATGGACTCACTGCCCAGAGGCTCATCCATGACTGAGTATCACCCAGGACAAAGTTTCTGAGAGCCCCAAACCGAGGCCCACTCTACCCCGTGAAGAACTTTTGGTCCCGAGAAATCACAGCATTTGGGTGAGGCAAGGCACAGCTCTTGTAGTAGCTAGGAAGCGGTAACTCAGCCCCGAGTTGCTATCTTTTTTAGCACCCGCCCAACAGAAAAGTAAGGCTAACAGACTTTATCTCAGCGCAGACTCTCTCCCCCAGCTTGGTGGAGGCCCCGCGGGGACAAAGGGGTGGTGGATCTCCCACGGTGGCGCCAGCAGACCGGCCTTTCCCTCTACAGCTACCAGGAATGCGCGTGCCCGCGGGCCAGGCGGCCGGGGGTAAAAGCCCACTCCACCTGGCCTTTGTCCGGAACCCCGCCCCCGCCCCGCACGTGGGGGCTGAACCCTGCCGGCAAGGGGGGCGGTCTGGGCCGCCTCCCCGGGGGGTCCAGAACAGAGCCCGCGGAGACAGCAGCTCGGCTCGCACTGCCCACCCTCACCTCGCGCAGGGCGCCGCCGGGACCTGCGCCATAGCCACCTCCATCTCCGTCCCAGCCCGGCCCGCAGCCCTCCTAGGCACGGCCCCGGCTCAGCGCCTCTACTGGCTCCGCCCCCCCACCCCAGCCCGCCGGCCCTTTAAGAATCCAGCGCGGAGGCGGGCCCTGCGCAGGATTTGCGACGGGGGAGGGAAGATGTGCCTGACTTTCGAGCCGCCAGTACCGCGCTTTGGGCTCCGAGGACCCCAGATCCTCTTCCGAGGAATGTAGCCACCAGTCTGGGACTCTGAGGTGCCTCCAAATGGGGCTTTCTTCTGGAGTCTCAGCCACGAGCGCCAAGTCAGCCTAAAGTTCACCCCCGCAGCCTGAGGCCAGTGGTACACTCCTCCCTGCTCCGCGACGCGGCCAGCCGCTTAAAGGGACAGCGCAAAGGAGGAGGGTCGGGAAGGGAATGAAGGTAGTGTGACGTTCCCTCATTCGTCCGTAAGGAGGTGCTGTGGGACCTTGAGGCCTTGGCTAGGGGCAGCAGAGAATCTGGCTCTGCACCTCTGAGTGTAATTTCCAGTCCTGGGTCCCCCCTTTGTATGGAAAGGGGGACGGTGACCCGCAGTCTGTCTGCGATCTCCCGGGACAGTACTGCCCCGCCCCCCTTAGGTTCAGGGCTCCCCTTCCCCGACCCTGGTCGGAAGGGAATCCCCGCCCCTTGCCAGTCTGGGGTTGGAGGGCCTAGCACCCGCCTCTTAGCCCATCCAGGGCTGGGTGGAAGCAGTGGTTGTCCTGGTAACACAAGCTGTGGGTCGCAGTTAGGCCTGCCTGGTTGGGAGCCTGTAAGCCCAGCAAGCCCTGAGGGTAGGACATCCCCCTGCTCCTGACTTGCATCTGGGACGGGCCAGTCCTTGGGCTCCTATCCCTTCTGTCCAGCCTCGGGGCCCTGTGGGAACCCCAAGTCGTCCTTTCAACTCTGAGAAGGCTGCCACCTTTACAGAAGTTCCTGGCCGGACGGCGGAGAAAACCGGCTCAGCCAGAAGGGTTCCCTTGGGCCTCCGCTGGGTATCCTGTCTTTTCGCCCTGCACGCCCCTCCCTCTGGGGAGCAGGCTTGCAGCTGCAATGGAAGCAAGAATTCCTTGCCTCTTCCTAAATCCGCTTCCCCGGGGTCCTCAGCTCCCCAAAGGGCCCGGGTCTGCTTGGCCAGCCCATTCCCCGCGCAGGCGCCTGGGAGGAGAGAGAGGGAGCGCCATGTACCAGAGTGCAGACCAGTCGTCTGCCCTGGGCTCACCTGTGTGGGAGTCCGTCGGCCCAGTAGGTCGGCGGCCTCCCTCCTTCCCGGGGCAAGTCTCTAGCCAAGCTACTCGCGCCAGCTCCTGCCCTTTGGGCAGCCCGCCGGCGACTTGATAAACCCCATCCCTCCCACCGGCTCCCGCCTCCCACCCCAGCCCTTTATCCTCACTTCCTGCTGCCCCTCAGAGAGGAAAGGGCCAGGAACAGGCGCAGGGGAAGGGACCGCCTTGACCCTGCTTCCCTCCGGTATGTCCTGCTGGCTGGTTGCCTGCCCTGCCCCTCCCCTGAGTAGGCCCTGGCCCAGCAAACTGCACCAGGTGACAGGAAGGCTGGAGGACCCAGCCAAGGTGCCAGCCTCCCCCACGCTGACAGCTTCCCAAACCTGCTCCTAGGGCTGAGGCCCATCCTCAAATCAGCAGCTTATGAGGGGAGCAGCCCTGGTGGTGGTGCTTTGGGAAGTCAAACTACTTGGGGGATGTTTGGCAGATGGTTCCCTAAAGCAGGTGGTGAAGAGAACCAGCCCTGGGGTGGGGGGTGTTGAGGGAACTTACAGGAGCTGAGTCATTTTTTTTCCACTGAGAGAGGAAGCATCTCATATGTGAGAGTGGACAAAGTGTGACAGAGTGTTGATGTGGGTGATGGGGGGCGGGGCGGGGAGGGACAGGGCCTGGGAGGCTTCTGTACGGTGCTCCTGTCAGAGGACATTCCTGGTTGGTTCTAAGATGCTGCCGAGTACAGGGCTCCTTACAAAATTGGTGAGGGGAGAAGTGTATTTCTGTGGGAAGAGTGTGTCCATAATGTGGCTGGCTCCAGGGAGGGCTGCAGCAGGGTTCCAACAGACTCCTCCAGAGGTGCAGACAACTCTGCACACCCTCAAATCACCCTGGGCCTACTCCCCCTGGACCTACCATCCCACCCCTTTGATGCCTAGGGCCTCTCCCCTGTAAGGCTGTGTAAGCCTGGTGGAGTGGGGGAGGTGGGCACATATCCTACAGTCTACCCCTGATGACCAAGGAGTCCAGGACATGGCATGGGAGGATGGTGTCCCTGGACCACCATGCCGGCTCTGTAAGGGACATAGGCCTCGGAAGCTCCAAGGGCAGGGGCCCCTGGGGAAACAAAGGCCAGACCACTGTTCCAGGGCAGGGACATTTCCTCAGGCAGCCAGCAGGAAGGAAGTGCACACAGCCCAGTGGGAGGGAGTGGGGAAGCACAGCCATGACCCCCATTGTTTCCCACTTCAGAGTCAGCGAGGGCAGGCCCAGCACAGGGAGTTCCCCACACTGGGACAGTGATGACGGGATGCCATCCAGCACAGCAGAACCCCGGCCCTGGGGCAGTCAGTAGGAGGGGCAGTGAAGGGTGATAGGGCCTTATGCCTGGCATCTTACTGCGCAAATGGGAAGATACCCAGAGGCAAACTTTCAGTCCAGACTGCAGAGGGTGATCTTGCTCCAGACTTGACCACTTTAAACCTCCAAAAGACAGGTAGGTCAACTTCCCAGACCCAGCAGCTTGTGTCCCTGAACTCTCTCTTCCCTTACAGGGAGTTGGGCTGATGGCCAAAAGCTAGGCCTAGCAGAGAACTGGCCTCATAGCCCGACCTGAGAAGTGTCGGCCAAATGTTCACGGGGGCAGGCGGCAGGTGAGAAGGCAAGAGCAGAAAGGAGAGGAAGTACTGGGTGAATGAGTTTAACCTGCTGGAACAGAAGCCCCAAGTCTACACTCCTGGTAGTGCCCACCAGGAGAGGTAAGTGGATTTGGGCTGCAGTTTTGCAGGGGGTCAAGGGCAGTGGCACCCACTTGGCTGCTGTCCACCTAAGGCTGGGCCCTAGAAGGTCTATGGGGCTCAGGCTGTGACCTCACATAGGGTCAGCTGCCTCAGCTGGGGACAGAACAACTGTTCCAGACCTATCTGAGGTCACACTATCATCTCAGGTCAGGCAGGTGGGGCCAATCCCTACTGAAGTATCCCAGGGCCTTCCAATTCCAGGGTCTCCACTTACTGACCCTAATACAGGAGTGGCTCTCCATCCTGAGTGGGCTTGTAGTGAGGTCTGTGTGAATACACTGCCACCTGCTGGTTGTAGCTGGGATGCCCGCAGGCTGGGCTCAGGCTCACTCTGGACCTTGCCAGAGTCCTGGACCCAGGTCTACCTTCTATGCCCATGTGGTAGTCCAGATACTGGGTGTCACAGCCTCAGAGGATGTCAGTCTTGTATGCAGGGTCTACAAATAATTTTATTGAACAAATAACACAACAGCCTTCCTAGATTGAGGACTACCCTCCCCAAGCCATTTCTCACACGCTTAAAGCACAGAGTTTGCACTGTAAGGAATTTAAAAAAAAAGTCATTTCTATGTAGAAATCAGACTCTGCCCCAACAACATCATGGACTAGACTATTTACAAGCTTTCACATTTTAAGTATTCCTATTAATGGTTGTTCTCTCCTTTCTGCCCCTATCCAGGGGCTCCAGTACTTATCTCTTGACTGATAATGAAGGGAGGGGTATACTGTAGGGAAAAGGGGTGGTGGGCTCCTCAGAGCTACTGGCACCAGCCCTAGGGTGCTGTGCCTTACCACAGGGTGGTGGATGTGCAAGGGCAAGGGGGATTAGATACAGCAGGTGGGATGGGGCACAGGCATCCAGAGCCCTTCCTGATCCCCATCCTCTGCCCTCTCAACTTGTAGCGGGGAGAACAACTAGTTGCAGTGGGGAGGGATCGGGCCAGCCCTGGGTAGAGGGAGAAACCTCCCACACCAGTCCCTACTCCTATTAACAGCCAGCAAATTGTCCATCCATCTGGGGCTGGGAACAAATGGGCAGGTAGGCAGGAAAAATCAGGCTTGTTGTGCCCCCAGCCTCTGTCCAACATGGGAGGAATCGAGGTAGCAAACGGCTGAAATGCTCCAACGAGAGGGTAAAGGAAGTGAGGGAAAGGAAGTTCCCACTTTTGTAGAGCTCCCATTGCCCTGGGGCTGGAAAAAGGCAGACCTTGCTTGTAAAGTGCTGTAGCCTCTAGCAGGGCTGGGCCCTAGGCAAGCTTGGAAGAATGCAGGCCAGGCAAGGGCACAGGAACCAGGCATTCCTGACCAGCATGTGCCCTGCCATGCTCCTTGTAGGGATTGCTGGGAAAGGTGGACTGGTAACTCCGCCATCAGCCCTCACCAGCTTCCAGCCATCTCTGGTCCACATACAAACCAACACCCAACCAGCACTGTAGGACTGCCCTGCTCACAGCTGAACGTTCCAGGCCAGTGGAGTTTATTCACGGTTGTGGCCCCAGCCTAGGTTCCTCAATGGAAGCCACACCTTGAGCCTGGGGGTGTCTTGCTGGGGCAGGGGGTGTTTATGCCTGCCACCCCCCAGGCTCACACCTCATAGAGGATCACAGGGAAATCCACGTGGATGCGGGGGGGATCCAGCTTCACGGTGCCCTGCCATGGAAACAGAGGCTAGTGAGGGCTGGCTCAGGGCCCCTATTCCAGTAAGCCTTCCTGTTCCTCCCAGTTCCTCCCCCCCGAACCCCCACCACGACAGCAGACCCCATCTGGGTCTGCCTCCACACATTCAACACAGGCTCTGTGGCCACTGCCCAGCCCCTCACCTGAGGAATCAGGTTCTTATGCACCCGCCTCAGCTTGGCCCGCTTCTGCCCGTTCTTGGTGACGATTGTCTCCTCATAGAATTCGTGAGCCAGATCCCCATCCTCGTCATAGAACATGGAGCTGTGCAGAGGGAGAGGGGAACAGGCTGGGCTGGGGCCCCACGCTAGTCATGGCAAATGCCACAGACCACAGGAAGTATGCCCTCCCCCTAGTGGGGAAGAAAAACCTTGGTGGGAGAAAGGGAGGTTAATATGTCTGGAGAATCTTTCGCTTAGGATCTGGGGTCCACTAGAAAGTGGGGAGTAGGATGGCGGCCAGTGCTACTCTGTCAGACCCTAAGAAGAGAGGCCATACCAAAACAACACTGGTTTGTTCAGCAAGAGTAGCCATTCCATCAGGCCCCTGCCTTCACCCAGGACTTCTAGAGTGAGAAGGATGGTGGCCTGGGCATGCTGGTCTCACTCCGTAAGACACTGCTGGCCCAAGGCCAAAGCCTGAGATAGCAGATGCCTGAGCTAGGAGGGAGCCTGAAGAAAAAAGGCTGAATCCTCCCCGGTCCAGGTGGCTGATGCAACCAAACTGCCATTGTTGGGGTCCTCCTAGATTCTACATCCAAATCCCAGCAACACCTGAGCAGCAGTCCCCAGGGCACATCAGAACCAGGCCCATCTAGTGCTCCTATCTGGGGCCCTTGGGGGAGGGGAGAGGTCAGTGCCCCCAGATCTGGGAAAACATACCTGGGCTGAGGGTCTTTTTCCCCAGGTTCCTGCCTCAACGCTAGGGCCCAGTCCTACTCTCCCAGCCACTACCCAGAGAGGTCCCACCCTACCACTGGGGGGAACGGAAACAGACAAAACAGAGGATCATTCTCTTTTAGGGAGAACTGGGGGTGAGGGAGAATAGGAGCCTTCGGCGAGCAGGCTGGGATAGAAGGGATGAAAGGAAGAGGTTCTGGAGTCTCAGGGAGACCCTGTCTTAGCTTTATCGTACGGAGGACCTGCCCAGGGACAAGCCTCAGGCCCACTCTTCTCCTAGGGAGACCTTCAGAGCAGCCAGGCCACCAGGAACCGCCTGTTCGGCTTTCCCCACCCCTTGTTCCTATGGGGACCTGAAATATGGAAGTCGTCCTGACTCGGGTGTAGGGGGTACAGCGGCGGGAGCGCCCCATGTCGCGAGACGCCCAGCCGCCCGTCTGTCCTCCCGGGGGCGGAACCCCGCGCCCTTACCCGCGGCGCGTGAATACGAAGGGGGGCACGACTCGGCCTCGCGGTCGCACCAAAGCTTGCTCAGCGACCGCCGCCTCTGGGCCGCCGGCCCCCGCCGCCGAGGTGAAGGGCCACAGGCCCCGAGCTTTGGAGCCGCTGGCGCCCATGTCAGGGCCGCCGGCGCATGGCGGGCCCCGCGGTAACTTCGCTCTTACAAGGCCGCCGGCGCCACCATACCCTGCCTGGGCCTTGGCTCGCAGATGCCGCCGCCGCCGCTGCCGCCGCCTTCCGCAGGCTCCGCTGTCTCCACGGAAACCTCACTTCCGCTTCCGAATGCGCCGCATGCTGCCCCCTCTGATTGGCTGCTTCTCTCGTCAGTCCGCGGGTCGGGACCAACAGCCGCCCTCAGATGCTAGTAGCCCAGCATGCACCGCGAGACGTCAGCTCCCAGCAGGCCACGCTCTCTCCAGCTCGGGCTGCTCCCACCAGAGAAAGCGGTGGCTGTCCTCCGCCTGGTTTCTTTAGCTTGTATGGCGGCTCTTATGTCCCCGACCCCTAGAGTCGGGCTCAGCGGACCTGCCCAACCACCGGGTACCTCCCCCAAACCAGCACTTTAGGGCCTGACTCCAGGCCAGACTGGTCAGTGCCCATCTGGCTTCTATCCCCATACCTGCCATCCCCAACTGTGGCATGTCGAGGAGAAACTGAACCTAAATAAAATTAAGGAATTGGCCAATGGTTGTATATCTACATTCAGGGCCAAAGAACTTGAAATTCAGTGTTCTTTCCAAACCCACCAGAAGCCTTGCTTTACGAAGGTTTGTGGACATTAACATCTGTACCTTTGGTACCATGACCAGTGTCTGGTCCACAATAGGATCTCAATATTTGGTGAAGCGCCTTCCACAGCACGGAGTGTGTGGTTTCTCTAAGCTCTGGCAGTTGATGTTCTTACCCCCACTACAACCTTAGCCACAGGGTTTGAGTGATGACTGAGTACATATCCATATACCAGATCCTTCACAGATTTGTCCCATAGTTACTGTGAGTTACTGTGAGCCATCAATCTTGGCAGCCACTGGCATGTGGGGCAGTTACAGATGAGGGCCCATAATAAAGAATCCAAAAGCAGGAGAATTCTTAAATCTTTATTTAGCCAATTCTCTCAGACCCCAGGCCCTGATGACTATCACCCCCAACCCTTTCCCCACAGGAGGCATTCAGCTGAGGCCACAAAATAGTACATACATTCGCATACATCATCAAAAATACCCAAGGGAAAGACCCTGGCTTTGACTGGCAAACAAGGCACAGACACGTGGGCCAGTGCCCACATTCACAGAGAGCCAGGCCCAGGGACATCCTCCTTGGAGGAGGCAGAGGCACTACTGCTGCACCCTTAGCCAGCACTCCCTGACCTGAAGGTGTGTGAGGAGTCAGAGGGTGCTGGAGAGGGAACCCTAGACTCTTCCTTGATGCCTGTCTTATCTTGAACACTCACCCTTGGTTCTGATAGGGCTATCCTGAGACACCCCCCTCCCCCATCCAAGACCCAAATCACACAACCATTCTGCATAGACAAGGGCCCTCATCCCTGCAAATGACCCTATTCTGTTTGTAGGGTCTCCAAGATTCTCATATCTGAGACAAATTTAAAGAGACTTCTGTCTCCTCTACCCATGCTGCAAGCCTGGAGCCGCTTCCAAGGGCAACCCTGGCCCACCATGACCCAGTAGGCGACAGGCAGAAGGGTGAAGAGCCATGCTCTGCTCCACCCACTGGTGGACACAGGGGGCCAGCTCCTTCGCTGTTCTCTGGGCTCGTTCCCCCAGCAAGAGAGGGCCTCCATGCACACTCATTCCTCAGGCCACAGGGGCCTTTGCACACTCACACGGCACGCCCTTGGCGCTGCCTACTCTCCTCCTTCCACCCCAGGGTACAAGAGGTCACCCCAGGGGGCAGGCGTGCAGGGCTTCCTGGATCTTCTGGCGACAATAGGAGTACTTCTGCAGGATCTGGCGGAGGTGTTCCTCTTCCTCCCGTTGCAGGATGCGCAGAAAGTTGTGTAGCTCAGGCATGCTGAAAGCGTCCCACTGGAGGGGGAGAAGGGAGACACAAGCTACAGCAGGCACTACCAAGCTGGTAGGCTCTCCCAACAGAAGATGACTTTATCACGATCATGCAGCTAGGACGGTGCTTTCCAGTGTCAGGTTCTTGCCTGCACGGTCTGTGTTAAGATGCCCAACAACAATACATAGAGAAGATGGGGCCCACAAAGTAGGGCAGTGATCTCGCAGACAGGCAACCAAACCAGTGTTCCTTAGCTACCTGTGGACAGGTCATGCCTCCTTTCTCTGAGTTTAATCTCACTCTGCAGAGGCACTACCAGGGAGCTGGACAGCTTCCTGGTAAGAAGTTCTAATGCCTAAAGACGGGCACCTCCATGTTGTCCTGTGCCTATCTGTGTGGCTCTGACCTGGCCTGAGATCACCACACCATCAGATGGACTCCTGCATCTCCTGAGGACTTCCCACAACAGGAAAGAGCAGTGCATCAAGATAGTTCTTCCTGGTTTCCTGAGACAAGCCCTAGACCTTGGCATGAATTTCCTGGAAACCCCCACTTTAGCAGCAAGGCTCACACACTTCTGCAGAGGCTTTGCAGGGCTTGTCCGCAGCCCTGTTGCTCCTTCAAGTCTTATGGTAACTGCAACCCTCCAGTCCTGCCCAGTCACACCCAAGAAACTAAGGAGAGCTGTTACTCACATTCACCTCCCCAGAGTCATTCTCCTTTAGCACAAAGCTTAGGGCCTTCTCACTGGGCCCTGCAAGGAGCCGGAGGCGTAGGGGCTGCTCATCATCGGACAGCTTCCGGAGGTACACTGTGGGCCAGGCAGAGGGAAGGGAGGGTTTAATTAGAGCCAGGCACAGCCCCCTCAGCTCCTGCATGCACAGGAGCACATGCTCCTGCATGTGTATATACCCTCACACATGGTGGGATGGGGTGGGAAGCCCACCTTGGCCATGGCGCTCAGCCCGCTCAAAGAGTGCAAACTTGCGAGGGTCATCCACCACCAGGAATTTGCGCAACAGGGCCTCGATGACCTCACGTGCCCGTGTGCGTGATAACACGTGCAGGTGCTTGACAGCATCCTTGGGCAGGTAGAAGGAGGTGCGGCGTTTCACGGCTGTGCCCCGCCCTGGGCCTCGCCGGGCATCCTGCAGGGAGGGTGGCTTCTTGCTGGAGGGAACTGAGACAGGGCGCACCAGCTTCAGCTGAACCTTGATGAAGCCTGTGTAGGAGCCATCCTTGTTCTAAAGAGGAAAAACCAAACTGTGATTAGGTGCCAGATGAGATGGAACAGGACTGGAAACTACCAGTCCACTTGGGGCTAGGGTGGGTGTGAATAAATCACTGCTCAGGCCTTCCCAAGAATACCTCAACTCTGACCTTCTGGGCATCAGGCATGTGGCTTGGTTCCTATCTCTCTCCAGAATAGGCTGTCAACTCACCAGGCTCATGAACAAGTTGCTGTTGATCTGGCCATTGTACTCCTTGATCTTCTGCTCGATCTCAGCTTGAGAAAGGTCAGGTGTCTCCCACTCCACGGGCTCGTCCTGAAACATGAGCAGGCATGGAGAGAAGGCCCTCACAGAACCCATTCCTCTGCAATGTATGTCACAGGCAAGACGATAAACTTCTGGTGGACCGCTCTGTAAAATGGCCTGTGGGCAGCCTTTGGAAACTGACAACACAGTTCATGGCCTGATGAAAGGAAACCAGCACAGCTCCTGGTTCTGCATTCTATGGAGACAGCCAAGGAAGAATCATTTGGCTTCTCTGCTGCTGGCCTGGAGCCTCCTCAGCCCTGGGTAAGGTTCTAAGGACACCTTGAAATCAAGGGCAGGATAAGATCAGGGACTCTGAGAAGGAACAGCTTGATCTCAGCACCCTAGTCGGGTGGGGTCAAGGTGTATCCTGGAGAAGGCAGTTCACTTTGCCTCTCTGCCTTGACCATGACTCACTGCAGGGGGAGAGGTACAGGGATTGGTACATGCCAGGAGACCAGCCACCAGGGGGCAGGAGGAGAGGGGCAACTGCTACAACCTTAACACTTCTTGGTGGGGGATTGGGGCCAGGCCTACATGTCTCAGACACAGTGTGAAAACCACTATGACATGTCATTTGATCTTGACCCAAGTTGCACAAAAGGCAGCTACAGGCCAGGCTCCAATCTGCCAGAGGTGGACATGGGCAGCCTTCTAGTAGAGCCTGTCCCACAAGTGCCAAACAGGGAAGCTTATGCACCTCCTCCCTGCTGGTCTAGAGGGTTCAGCCCAAAGATTTTAGTTCCACCACTCAGCCCTTCCCCTTGTTCCTCCAGCGACTGGATTCTTGTCAGAAGGGTGGCGTATGGGCCAGGGCTTCAGCCAAACTCCCTTGTTTCATTGCATCAGCCTTACTTCCTGTTGCCGTCAGACAGGCTGTAGTAGGAATGGGAGTGTCACAAACTCAGCTGAGATCATCACTGACCAATGCGCTGTCCCAGAGAAGTTCCCATCTGCAGAATAACCTTAATCTTGCGCTCAGCTTTGAGCCAGGACAGCCAGACTTCTTCCTGACTACTGCTTTGGAGCCCCCTAAGCTTAAACCATCTGATAGCTCAGATGGTAAAGAATCTGCCTGCAATACAGGAGACCTGGGTTCAATCCCTGGGTGGGGAAGATCCTCTGGAGAAGGAAATGGCTACCCACTCCAGCATTCTTGCCTCGGTCTACCGCTTTCACTTTCAAGCTTACACCATCTCATGTGAACAATAGGAAGGACAGATGAGGGGTAGGGTAGAGTTCACAGCCTTTTAGCAATATGCTCTTCACCTACTACCTGCAGCTGTTCAGCTGTCAGCAAGCTGTTGACACTGAGGACTGAGGCTCTGGAGGAGGGGTGGGAACCAAAGCCTATTTGCTTCCCCAAGCTTCCAAGTCTCGTAGATAGAAAAGAGCATTGAGAAGTGAAAAACTCTAGCAGAAACCTTGTTGGAGACAGTTGGAAATCTTGTAGGACTGGTAAGAACAAACGGTGTGGATCCTGGAAAATGAGGGATGTGGGGGGGATAAAATGATGACTAGAGGGGCTGGGAATAAAGGACGGATGTGTTTGTTCCATCCAAGGAGAGGATTTTGGACAAGGCATGCCCCAGCGGAAAGGAGTGTCAGGATGGAAGAGGTGCTAGGGGCAAGAGGAAAGCTGAGCAGAATCTAGTGCCAGGGCAAGAAGGACGAGAATTCTGTTTACAGAACAGGGTGATCAAAGGGATGCTACTCACTTATTCCCCTTCCTTATGATGGCTCTGAGCTTTAGCCTGGGTCCTCCTTCTTCCCTTCCTGGGTTGTCCAAGAGCCCCTGACTGGGATGCAGTGACCTCAGTTCCAGCCCCTTCCCTTCTCCAGGTGAACCTCCCTCAAGGAGTTGGGACTGGAGGTACTGCACTGTCCTGCCAGGATTCTAGAGGATAAAGTTTCATTTTCCATTTTCTAAAACTGACTGCTGGAGGAGAATTCCACAAGTTGTCCCAGAGGGACATACAACAGAACCTTGGAATTTCCCTTCTGCTGCACTCTAGCCACTCACCCTCTACTCTGCCACTGTCCAGAGTGACTGTTTTTTTTTTTTTTAACTTATTTTTAACTGAAGGATAATTGCTTTATAATATCATGTTGGTTTCTGCCATATATCAACATGAATCAGCCATAGGTATACATATCTTACATACAAGATATGTATGTATCTTGGGACTCCACAGCCCGCTTTTCAATTGGTTAGTGTCTTGTGGTTTTTCTCACCTTTCCACGATGGAAAATGGCTCAGGCCTGAGTGACACAGGGACAGGGACATTCCCAGGGATCCACCCTCAAACCTTGCACCCAAACTCTGGACTGAGCTTTCAAGGTACAGAATTTTCATCTAAATAATCACCCATAACTCCTTTCTCTTGGCCCATGTAAGGAATTCTGCCCCATTGCTGCCAGGTATACTGAACTTCACTTCATGGTCCCCATCTCTCTTTCCTGCTCTGCTGAAGTGTACCAGCTCTGAGCCTGATGGTCACACATGGTACACAGCACAGAGGAAGGTCTCTGATAATGGGGACATCTGGGAGGCTCTCAGAGGCACAGCTGCTCCAGTACCACACCTTATAGTCCTAGATTAGTAACCCCTATCTCTTGATCCCGCTCAGGGCATTTTACAATCTAGCCTTTCCCACCTTTCGTGGGTAAAGTGCTCCTGAATGCTGACAGTCCAAAACAAGGCTTCCTTCCCGGCCATTCCCAGATCCCCGGGTCTGCTCTGATTTTTCTATATATGCTGCCCAAGCGAGTACTCCCGGTCCACCGAAGAGGAGGGGAGACAGAGTCTTCCACATTCCAGCAGCTGGTGACAGGCCGGGACCGGCAAGAGGTGGGGACCAAGCTAGCTCCATCCAGGAGTGGAAATGGAGGGGCCTGGACCTTCCTTTGCCTCTCTCCTAAACACACTTCTCAATTCCTGGCGAGAACTCCTCCCCATCCACTTCCTCCAGGTCTCCCAGAGAAGAGGTGGGAGGGCCCACACGCGGAAATCGAGGTGCTAGTCTAGACTGCACAGTCAGCCTTAGTAAGGGGTGGATAATGCCTGTCCCTGGTCTACCCCAAGCCACTCAGCTGCTTCCCCTGGTTCAACCGGTCTGTGACAGAAACAGCAAGGGCTCGGCACCCAGTACCGATGTGCTGAAAGCCCGACACACGGTTCCGAGGGCTGGCCCCGGTCCGATTCGAGATCCACGCTGACAGGAGGGAGGAGCGGCCCACAAACTCTCGAGACTGCAACGTACCGTGGAGGGGCGGGATCCCAGAAATCGCCCCCGCCCGCCTCCCTCAACCCCCGGTCCCCACCTGGTCCCGACGCGGCCTGCGCGCCAGCGAGGTACGCGCAGTGAAGTACTGCTCGAGCTCTGAGTCCGAGTCCTCCTGGCTGCAGTAGCCACTGCTTGTCGTGCTGTTCCAAGTCATCTCGAAGGAAGGCGTTCCCGCGTCCGCCTCACCCATCGCCGCGCAGGCCAGCCCGCCAGCCCCGGTGCACCGGTGGACTCCCACCACCGCCCCAAACGCGTGTGCGCGTGCGCCCCCGTATATGAGTGTGCGTGCGCCGGAACCAGTGTCCGAGCCGCAACCGTTAACACTGAAACGTAGACAGCCAGGACCTAGCTGTCATCTCATTGGAGGAGGGATGTCGAAGGGCGGGGTCACACACGCCTCGCCTCCAAGAATGATCTCAGCCCTGGGGCAGCTCAGTTCAGCGCCGTCTCGCAGACCCCGCCTCCCAAGGGGCACTATGGGGCTTGTGCGCGTGTGCACCAGCGTGGCCTCGAGGCCGGATGCAGCTGCGGGAAGGTGCGGAAGTTGCACTTGCGCGCAGTCTGGGCGGCTCCGGGCGATTAGGGCCGAGTCAGCACCCCCAGTCACCCTTTGGAGCCCGCGCGCAGAATTAGCCACTCTCTGCCTCCGGGAAGTCGGCTATTAAAACGTTTATTGCGCGTAGCGCCGGGCGGCCCTAGGGAACGCCTCCAGTGTGGCCCGCTCGTCCACGCATCCCTGCGTTGCCCGTAAGCTCCCCGGTCCCGCGCTCACCACATTTGTGTCCCGCTCCAGCGCCGGTTCCCAGCCCAGGTCCCGGGGCCCGCAGCAGTCTAGGGAGACGAGCGCGCGGCAGCGGTAGTGGCAGGTGAACTTGCAATCTGCAGAGAGGCCTGGCCGTAAGGTGGAGGAACCCCAGCACCAGCTCGGAGGAGCGTCCCGGGGACAGAAGCGAAGCCCCGGGATGAAGGCCGTTGCTCGTCGTGTTCTCCATGACTGGCCTTATCTCAGTCCCCGTTAACACCCACTGCCACTCAGATTTTAGAGTCTCCGCTGCTGCCGCGCCTCCCCCCTCCCCGCGCCCCCGGCCTTCCCCCCCACCCCCCGCCCCGCCTGGAAACTGGCAGGGAAGACTTCATGCTGTTAGGGATCCAGGCCTGCTCAACAGTTGGATTTCTAGCGCCTAGGGCAGAACTTCCCCTTCCTCATTATCAGCGTCCCTCCTTCCTCCCATTTACGGGAGGGGGAAACAAAAAAACTTTTAACTCAGTGCCTCTTCGGGTCATTTTTCTCTATTCCCCTTACACTCAAAACTTACCAACACTGGTCTCTTACTTAATTCCTCGCCTTCATCCTCTACCCATTCCAGTCAGTCTTGCTCCCCTCCCTCCAGGAAACTCAGAGACCGCACCGCGGAATGCGGTGGTCCCTTCACCTCTTCAGCCTCGTCTGATGGTTGCTCTCCGGATTCCCCGGGGCCCTCACTACCGCGGGTTTCCTCCCACCTCACTGTAACCCCTGTTCAGGGGGCTTCAGTTCTGTTTCAGCTTCCAGATCTAATGGTGGAGTGTCCGAGGCTCAGTCCTGATCGCTTTTCTTCTCTGTGTACACTGACCTATCTTAGATCCAAGGCTTCCATCTGACCTCCTTGAGATCAAATTCTGTGTGTCAGTATCTTCACTTGGCTGTCCAATAAACATTTCAACCTGACATGGCCAACATTTAACTCACTTTCCTACTCCTTTTAATTCTTCACTTCTCCTCACCCTTGCCCTTGCCAGAGTTCCTCAACTCAGCAAAAAACAAAAACCAGACCAAACCACCCCAACTCATCCTTGATGCCTCTCTTGTTTCTGCTTCTGACACACACCTAAATTGTCCTGTTTTTCATTCCCATGGCCACTTTATTTCTCCTTGGGAACACTGCTATCTTCCCAGCCCTTGTTCATGCTTTGTATGCTGCCACAAGTCCCATACTCGCCCTAGCTGAATAAAGACAAACTCCTGTACTAGATGAGAGGGTCTCCATCACACACAGGCTTGGGACATCTTCCCTAAGTTCCTAAATGGGCCAGAGCAGTGATTCTCAACCCAGGCTACACATTAGAACGACCTGTTTTTAAAAATCGCTGGTACACTCTCAGTGACCTGACTGATTCAACAGGTCTGCAGTAAGATCCAAGGGTAGAGGTTTGGAGGGCTATAAAAGCATCTCAAGTGTTTCTAGATGGTGTATGGCCAGAGAGACAGCAACCTCAGCTTGCTGGTGATTTCTGGGAGGGCAGAAGCACCAGCTGGCGTGTGGTTGCGTTTCATGTTTTAACAGCTGGTTGACTGAACCTCCAATAGGTATTTGCTAAAGGCAGACTCAAAACTCCTGCTTGTAGCCCTGTGCCCGTTTCTGACTATTTCCAGGCCTTCTCCCATAGGTGGGTAAGTTCCCTTCACCACAGGGATTCTCCTCGGGGACTTGGCAAATGAATCTTTCCAAAGGGGTAAGTGTAAGAATGTGAGTCCAGAGACTGACAGGCACAAGCCTTTCTCAAGAAGGGCCAAGGCACTGGTTAAACTTGAAAGTAGTACCTTGTTTACAGAGAAGCGCGTTTGCCTAACTGTCTCAGAGGCAGGTGGAGCTTGGCAAGGTTATAAACTATCAGCCTGCACTCTCTTGTGCTATGGGGCAAAGGTAACGGACCTGGTCCGTGGGGACTGTCCCCCCTGACCCCCTCCGTCGCAACTTGGCCCTCAGCGACGGGGCTGTCCCTTGGCTGCCCGTTTCGCTCCCGCCAGCTCTTGGGTCCGCTACTCACGCGCGCACTGCAGACCCTTGCGCACGACGCCCCAGATGAAGTCGCCACACAGGTCACACCACGTGTGCGTAGCGGGCCCCGCGGGCTGGAAGCGGTGGCCCCGGCCCGGGACCTGCTGCCTTGCGGCGTTGCGAGCTGTGCCCGGCGCGATGCGCAATGCATTGGCACGCTCGAGCCGAGTGCGCCCCGGGGCGGCGCACCGTTCGGGTGCCAGTTCCCGCAATTCAATGAGCTCAGGCTCAGCGGACATGGCCCGGTCGGGCCGGGTCTCCGGCCGGTTCTGGGCGCTAGCGAGCGCGGGGCGGGCGGGGCCGCGGGGCGGGCCCCGATTCGGCGCCGCCTCCAGGATTCAGGCAGAGCGGCGGGAGAGCAGAGGAGAGCGGCGCAATGGAAACCTGGGCGCCCGCGCTGTGTCGGCCCGCAGGCGGAGTGGGACGGCGGGTGCGGCTGAGGGCTGCTCTCTCAGAGTCCCCGCCCTCCGTTTCCTATCCTCCCTTCATCCCGCGAGCCACTCCCCTCCTCTTAACAACCACGACGACCTCAAGGGCCACGCGGAAACAGGCGTGTTTGTGGAAGCTAGCTTTACTTTACAGAGGAAGAGGGTCCCCACATCCGGCCCTTGTCCCCCACCCCCACCCCCGCCCAGGCCTCCTGCCCCAGCTTGGGGAGGCTGCACCCTAAGCCTTCCCGCCTGATAGAGCAGGAAGTGGGGAGCGCTTAGCTGGGGGGGAGATGGGTCAACAGCTCTTCCCGCCTGCTATCCTCACCACCCCGGAGGCTGGGGCACTTGCAGAGGCCAGACTGAGATCCAGAGGTTTTGGGGGACACTCGAGTGGGTTGTAGGCACGGGTGGTTGGCCTTCAGCCGCTGCAGCCTTCACTTGGCTCTGTCCCCCTGGGCTGCCAGGACACAAGCCTTTCCATGCTTCTCCCAGTGCTTGACTTGGCACTCCCTGCAGGCATATGGGCCGGTGAAGATGCAGTGATCCGAGGGGTATGGGAATGGGACTTAGGGGTCCAAGGTCCTAGGATGCCCTCACCTGCAGCAATACCACTCATTCTGGCACCGGGAGCAACGCTTGGAGGCCTCTGCACTGCAGTAGGCACAGCGGGGCCGCTCTGGAGCCACTGCCTCGAGCACATCCAGCCTGTAGGTCTCAGCCCACCTGGAAAAAGGGTCCAGAAGGACTTGCTGGACCTGTGGGTGGGGGGACAGGCGCAACCTCACCCACATCCACGCCGCTGCCTCCCTTCTCCCCTTCTGCTGGCTTAGCAGGCCTCACCTTCGCGCCTGCAGCCTCAGGTCCTGCTCCGAGGGGCTAAATACATGCCGCAGCTGATGCTTGGCGATAGCCTGCCACTTGCCTTTGTTCTCTCGCTCTAGTCGCTCCCAGATTTCTGGGATCTAGGGAAGAGAAGCAGAGTGGCAGGGAGGAGGAGCTGGTCAAGTGAGCAGTGGTCCTGACCAGCTAACTTCCAAGAGCCTACCTGTTCCAACACCAGGTCCTTCTTAGGGGGCTGGGCTTCGGTCAGGGCCAGGTGAGCCAGGAAACCCTGCAGGTCTGCCAGGTTGGGCAGCTGGTCGAGCAGTGTGTCTGTGAGGAAGGCCCGAAGCTGCAAGGGTGTCAGGGGAGGCCAGTGTGAGGCGGTGCTGACCAGAGGGTGGAGGAACAGACAGGGCCTGGGCTAGGCTGGGCTGGGCTGGGCTGAGGGTGCCAGTGGGACCCAGGTCCCACTAGCTGCTGTTATCACCTGAGGCCCAAGGTGTGGAGAGAGGGCTGTGGCTGAGGTGGGCGGGCAAAAATAAACATCAAGGGTGACCTAGGGCAGGGCAGGGGCTGTGGACACTCAGGTAGGAGGAGTTCCCTACCTTGAGTAGCTGTCCTTTGGCAAAGCTTGTGAGGCAGTAGCGGGCCCGGGCCTCAGGGCTTAACAGCAGGTTGTATAGGGCGATCCACACCTGCCCATCCAACTTGCTCAGTTTTTGCTGCTCCAAGGGGGTCACTGTATGCCAACGGCCACTCTCAAATTGCTGCAGCTTGCCTGGGAAGAGGAACCAACATATGGGGTGCAGGTATTGCGTGCTCTTTGAATGACCGAGCTGCATGGGCCACAGGACACACCCACATTGGGGTGGCGCTCACTTCAGAGCAGCGTGACTCCTCAGTAGTGGACACACAGGCCTTGCCTGTGACAGAGGCCAGGTCTAGGCCCACTGTGGGTGAAACATCCTGGTATTCTCTTTGGGCAAGGGGGCAAAGTTTACCTGACTGCAAGTGGCCCACCCCATCAATCCTGGAAGATGTCTTGGAAGCAGTGAACTGGGGCTTAGGCGGGTGGAAGAGGACCTTACCTCCTTCCCGCCGGCTCCAGGGACTGTGCTCCAGTAATTCCACCAGGAGACAGGGCAGGTTGTGGGTGCTGAGCATGCGGCTCAAGGTGCTCAGGGAAAGGCTAGGATGGGGATGGGGAGGTGAGTGGAGGTGACAGGCCCAGGCTCCCAGCCCTCCACTACAGGCCCCAGGCCTGACTGGGTTGCCCACCTATCCATACAGTCTGTGATGTAGCGAAGCACTGAGAGGGCCTTCAGTGCGATCTCAAATTCCATCAGCTCTGCCTGCTTCTGCAGCTCCTGAGGTGGGGGGTAGGATGGGGCACATGGTGTTCAAGCTAAGAGGGACCAGGGTCTAGCCCTTGCCAACCCCAGGGAACTTCCAGCCCACCTGCATGGGGCTGCTGTACTGGGACTCCTCCTCAGGGGGGGCACCACGGCCACTCTGGGCCACCAGGAGAGTCAGTTTGCGGTGGCAGTAGTCTACCAGGTCCAAGACAGTGTCCTCTGCTGACTCGCACACCTCCTGAAGGGCAGGAGCGGGGGAAACGTCCTGGCTCTGATGCTCTGGCCACACAGACACAACCCCCCTCACTGCCAGACTCTCGCCGAGGGCAGTAGCCAATGGGCAAGGCGGCTGCCTCACCTTGTGGAAGAACACTGTCTCCAGGAGGTTGATGATGGAGGCCTCGTGGTGTAACTGGCACATAAAGAGGAGGATAGGGCCTGGAGCTGCTGAGAGTGGGATACGGGCTACCAGCCACCCTCTCTAGTTCAGGGCCCTCTGAAGGGGCAGCCGGGGGTATGCACCGACGGCCCAGCTTACCACCATGTATATGGGAAATGTGTTCTGGGGCTTGAAGTCCTCCAGCTTGCACAGCACAGGGAAGACCTTCTGCTTCCACATCTCCACTGCAATCAGCTCTTCCACCAGCGTCGGGATCTTTGAGGGGGGAGGGCAGAGGACAAGAGGTGAGATGGGCCTGTCTTGGCCTCCTAACAGGTCAACCCAGTTCAGCCCTCCTCAAACTCCCATGGACCCTTAGGCTCTCCTATGCCCCATGAATTCCATCCCAAACCTCTCTCCTGCACCTTGAACCTTCATTTCCAGCTGCCTCCAACACCTCTGGGAGGGTCTCCATCCCCCAGGCTTCATGTGGATTGGTCCTTGCCTTGTCCCCAGGCTGCATGCTCCCTCTGCACTTGAGCCCTTGCCCCCCCCCCGCCCCCCATCCAAGTGCACCCTCAGGCCAGCCTCCTGCTCATGCCCTCTCTTGTCCTTGTTCTCTGATCTTGGAGGCTTTTCTGTGCCTTGGCCTCACTCTTTTCTCAGGTCCCTTCACAGTGCCCTATTCCTACCCCACCCCACCTGTAGGGGGCTCCACTTTTTCCTTGTAGAGGAACCCTTTTGTCAGTGATGATTCAGGTCATCTACTGGTGCCACCTCCTGGCTCACATCCCAGTCAAGCCAACTCCTGGTTTCTAACTCCCTTTCTCGTGTTGGGGAGGTTGCCCCCTTCTATGCCAAAGTTCCGCCCCACTTCACTGGGGGCCCCTCCCTAGCCTGACAGGCTAGTCAGGAATGCCTTTAGAACCTGGGCCCTCCCCCTACAGCCTATGCTGTTCTAGGATCCAGGACTATCTCCCTAATCAACTTGCACCCTGCTCCCCACCAGGCATGCCAGGGTCCTGTCCCATAGGGGTGCTAAATCAAATGTGTAACACACTCTTCTTTCTCCTTTGGGGAGGACCGAGGTGCCAGTCAGAGGGAAGTGTAGGCACCCAGTTTCTGAGAGGGTGGAGTGGTGGTGGGGGTGTGGAGTGGTGAAAAGGCAGGAACCGTGCCTGTGACTCCAGCGTACCTTCCCATGGGTGACCAGCAGCTCCTGGATGGGCTCGCCCTGGCTGGCTGTGGCATCGAGGATGGCCTGCATGTTCAGTTTCTCCAGGTTCTCATGCTGCTGGTTCCACCTGCCCCGGGTTGTGTGTGCATGTGGGTGCACATCTGTGCAGTAGGCGTGGGGGTCGGGGCTGGGTGCTATTGAAGCCTAACGCGATTCGGAGGGGTCCAAGGTGGCTCAGGACCATAGAACCCTATCTCAGAGAGCTTTTCCTCCCCACCTTACGGGCCCCTCCACGCTGGGCAAACCCTCCCCTCACAGGACTCTGGCCCACACACCCCCAACTCAAGGACTCTGACCCCATGATGCCACCTGACCCTGTATTCAGCGGCCTCACCCTCTGGAGCCCATATCGCGCAGCTCGAAGCTGCGCAGTCCCCGTATTAGCACGTCAGCCTCGCCCGGCAGTAGCAGCTCCAGGTCGCCCATGTCTCCGCAACGTGAGAGGGTGAAGGTGGGGTCTGGCTCTCCACGGGCAGCAGCTGGCTCTGGGGTGGCGATGCTGACACGCTCGGGGACCACGGTCTCCCGCGGGGCCGAAGTCTGGGACCCTACGGTTGCGGAGCGGTTGCTGCGCGTGAGTCTTCGCCGTCATGGAAACGGTAAGCTCGGCGCCTGCGCAGTGTGACCTGGGCCCCGCCCCACCTGCTGGGTTCCCACCCGCCAGCGTCTTGCCTGCTAGTCAAGCTGCGGGCAGCAACTCTTTTTGGACTCCTAGTGCTTTCTCGCTCACAATCGGCTGCAACTCGAGGGTTCCAGACTCCTGCATCCTAGGCTCCTTCGTCAGATGGATGTCAAATCGGCTCGCCCCCCACCAGTTCTCCCAATAGCGGCTCCCTTTCCGCCCACATTTGATGCTCCTCTCTGTGGCCTCCTCGCTTCAGCATTTCTGGCGTCCAGCTCTACCTCGTTGGCTCTATCCCCAAAATACTGCGCAGGGCTCACAACTTCTCTCCTTCCTACTCCGGGCTGCCATCACCTCTCATGTTACTGATCCTGGACCCATTTCCACCCTTGACCTTCCTGAGCTTTCCCCCTGCCTTGTAGCATGCGGGATCTTATTTCCCTGACCAGGGATCGAACCCCAGCCCTTGGCAGTTTAAGAGCCTGGAGTCCTAACCACTGGACCTCCAGGGAAT
This sequence comes from Oryx dammah, assembly GCF_014754425.2. Lineage (NCBI taxonomy): Eukaryota > Metazoa > Chordata > Mammalia > Artiodactyla > Bovidae > Oryx > Oryx dammah. The sequence continues at coordinate 10,506,606 of NW_024070193.1, forward strand.
TCCCACCAGGAGTCTTTTAAAGGTGTACATGAGGGACTTCACCGATAGTTCAGTGATTAACACTCCACGATTCCAATGCAGGGAGTGTGGATTTGATAACTGGTTGGGGAATTAAGATCCCACATGCAGCATGGCCAGGAAAAAAAAAATTTTTGTACATGAGACATTCCTTTCTCACATGACAGTGGATCTGGCTGCCTCTGGCTCTCAAAACATTGAATACTATGGTGGCTCAGATGGTAAGGAATCTGCCTGAAGTGCAGGAGACCCAGGTTCAATCTTTGGGTCAGAAAGATCCCCTGGAGAAGAAAATGGCAACTTTTCCAGTATTCTTGCCTGGAGAATTCCACCGACAGAGCAGCCTGGTGGGCTACAGTGCAAGGGGTCACAAAAGAGTCGGACACCACTGAGCGACGAATAGATGTCAGAGAGATTTCAGATGTCCAAAGCAACTTATCCATAGCTCTGGAGAATCAGGCTTTTGCCTCCTCTTCTACCTCCTGACTTTGTTTCTTGCCCCGCTCCCCCTTGCCCTCTATGTTCCGGTCCCATGGGCTTCCCGTGGCTCCCTCACATATCCCAAAGCAGATTTTGATTCAGGGCTTTTGCACCTGTTACTTCTGCCTGGTATACTCTTCCTTCTTCAGGGTTTGGTTCAGCTAAGCCTTCCTTGCCTATCTAATACAGAGCAGTCTCAGCTCCTATCCCAACTCACTTTTCATCTCAGCTTTCTGATTGTTTCTTTCTGGCTGATTATTTCAGTTTATAATTAGTGGGCACTTTTACGTGCCCATTGTCGGTTCTGCCCACCAGATGGCGCTCCAGGGTGCAGGACCACGGCTATTTCATTCACTGCTGGTTCTCTCTGGTGGCTGGCTCAGAGGCAGTCTTCAATAAAGGTAGGTTGAAATGGATGACTTTATTTACAGAAATGAGGGTCAACCTTAGGACAGTATGGACTAGTTTTCTGGTCTAGTCCTCATGCACCAGGCAGGGCTTAGCAGAAGAGTACCCATAGCTGCATGCCTTGTCCAGCTGCCACGAGCCTCACTTCCAGCAGATGATGATGTTGGGGTCATTTTCCAGCCGTTCATCTAGCTCTTGGTAGCTCATGCCTGTATGGTGTGGTGGAGGTGAGGTCAGCAGCCTTGGGGGGGTTGGCCATGCTGCCCTGACCCACCTCAGCGGTCCTGCCTGCTTCTACCTGTCTTGCAACAGATCTCATCATAGCTGTGGCAGCCTGTGTAAAGCCTGGCAGGGTGGCTCCGCTCATCCCGAGACACCCGCACAGGATACTTCTGTAGTCGCCGGATGAGGTTCTTCATAAGCCCAAACTGGATCAGCTTCCTGGGATGAGTGTCAAGTAAGAAAGAGGTGATGCTCTGGGCCAGGCTTCCTTCTAGCCAGGCCAGTCTCCCCTCCCTCCGGTATTGTTTCCATGACCAGACTGGTCTCCAAAACCCACCACCTCCAGGAAGCCTTCCTGGATTAGCAGTGCCATGTGATTCTGCTCACTAGGTGTCTCCTGCTTTCTCTCTGACCCAGAGTTCCACAGAGACACAGAGAATGTACCTCCCCTCAGGCAAACCCCTCATGCCTCAAGGGGCCCCCTCTGACCGTTCATCAACGTGCTGCAGCTGTTGGGGGTGGCGGCCAATGAGATCTCTCACAGTAGTGCCCGGGCTCAGGCTGCAGTACAACTGGAATACATCCCGGAGACTGGCCCTCTTGTGCCCTGCAGGCATCAAGGGTCAGTTCTCCAGGTGGCCCTGCCCTCCCTGAGATGGCCTCCCCCAGAGCCTGCCAATACCTTGCTTGGTCACGTAGGATAGACACGCCTCCTGCAGGGACTTGTCGTCCACCAGGTCCTGGACTTTAGGTGTCGGGCAGTACACATTGGAGTACTGGAGGATAGGAGGTGGCACAGGGGCTTGAGTAAGGGGCTTGGAAGTCTGACACAGCCCCAGCTGGGCCCAGTCACATGATCCAGTCTCCACTTAATCAGACCCCAGACTCACCTACCTGGAGGATGGACACCAGTGTCACAACGCCATAGTACCTGGGGGAAACAGTAGTGCTCAGCTTCTGAGGGCCATGCCTTCCCAGCGCCTACACTCAGGGCCCCTGGGTTCCTCCTTACTGCTAAACCTGTCCTGGGTGTCACTGCGCCCCACTCACAGCAGGTTCTGGATGGCAATGCGCACCAAGTTGAGCTCCACGTCTGCCTCGGCTGAAATCTTCTGGACGTGGCGGAAACCGTCAATGTAGGGCAGGATCTGGGCAGGGAAGAACAGGTTCAGTAGAAGCGGGATGAGGCCAGGGCTGTGGCCAGCCGCATGTCATGATGGCCAGGGCGGGCAAGCACACCTGCTGTGTGGTGAGGTCCCACTGTGAGTTGAAGAAATCCTCCTTGTCTTTGGTAAAGACAGGCACATCATACTCCTGGGCCACAGGAGGGTCAGGCCGCTGCTCAATCACCTTCAAGTGGATGGTGTTGGACTCATCTGCAGGGGACCCCCCCATATCCTCAGTGCCAACTCTTCCAAGAGGCCCTCAATTACCAGGCAGTCCTCCCAGCCACCCTTGAGGCAGACAGGTGGCTCTGGGTAGGACCAATCTCCTCCTTTTATGGATCAAGAGACTGAGGTCCATTCAGGGGAAGAAACATGTTCAGGGAGCAGAGCCAGAGAACTCTACTGGCCTCCCCCTCCCCAACCCCATGGTCCACTGGACCCTGGACATCGTCAGCCAAGCTCATGGCTATTTCCTGACCGCCAATTTGTTCACCAGTCTTGTCCTTGACTGGGCCCACCTTCCTCTGCCACTTTCCCATCCCTCCTTGACCCCTCTGCTGTCCTTATAGAGGCCGGGCCATACCGATAGGCAGAGTGCACCGGCCTGAGGCATTTAGCTCCTCCAGCAGGATGGTCATGATGGGCACCAACTTCTGCTTGCTCTCCTCCGTGGACACGAAGCTGCTCTCTAGCTGGATGGGGCGTGGACAGGATGGTGGGCACACCCCAGGACCCTTGGCTGGCACCCTGCCCTCGAAAGTTCCCAGGTCTGGAGGGCTTTGGAGACATGCGAACACCTTCCCTAACTCTGCCTGCCCATCCACCCGAGCCCATTGTGTTGCACACCTCCAGTGTGGTCAGGTAGCCAGCCAGCTTTTTGACGATGGGCTCAAGGGCACAGGTCTTGGCTTGGGCATCACACACAAAGCCTAAGTTGAACAGCAGGGCATTGCGGCTATACTTCTTATGCTCGATGCACACGGGGCAGCCTATCAGTTTCTTCTCCATGGCTGTGCTGGACGAGGGGAACAGGCAGGAACAAAATCAATCTCCTCCTGTCCCCAGGTCTGTCCACTCCTTCTTGGGAACCCTCCCTACTCCCCAGCTAGGGGCTCACACAGTGATGAGCTTGTTCTGCAGCTCTGGCTTGGTGATGATGTACACCTGGACGGTGTCAAACAGCTCCCGGGAGATGAAGTCCTCAGGGACCTGTGGAAGGAAGTGACAAGCAGCCCCTTAGAGGACCTAGTACAGAGACTAGGCAGAGTACACAGGGCGACCTTCAAGACCTAAGCTCTCTTCTCCAGGGTTTCTCCTCTCTCCCATCCACCCAGGCCTACTCCAACTTTGTGTTTCCACACACACATTATGTTTTCACCTACCTCCTGGCTGTTGCATATGCTGTTCCCTGCACCTGGCACACTCCTCCCACACCTAAATTTCTATGCATGCAGGGATACTGGTGGATCACCACTCACACCTCTCGTAGGACCTGGCACCTCCCTTGGGCCCACACAGCATCACTGCCTATGTGATGTTTGTTTGCTGTGCCACCCTGGGAGCCCGGGACTGGGCTTGAATATACCTGTGGTTCACGATTCCCCGCGAACGAGGGAGCGGCGTGCCTGCGTGTAGCACGGGGCACGGGGTTCCCTCGCTTCCAGGCAACTGACTGAACTCCCCGGAGCGTCCCTCTATCCCCCATTGTCCCGCGAGCCCGGATAGCACCTGATAGGTGATCTTGGGTCCCAGCGTAGGGTGAAACTCGCTGAAGAATATGCATTCGATGCGGCAGCTGCTGCCCATGGCGCCAGTGGGGCCGGGGTCTGTAGCTGGCGCCTCTATTCCTGGGAGCACCTGTCAGAAACAGACCGGAGGCTTGGGCCGCCAGCTCAGGCACGCCTGCGCACTGATACACCAGTGAAGCCATCTGCTCAACAGCGCCTGCGCAGCGCAACTCAGCCGTGTGGCTGCGAACAGTCCCAGGAAGTCCCGGGTGGGTAGGCGTCGCACCCGGAAGTTAAGCGGAGGAGCGACAGGGCGCGCGGCTAGCGCCCGGAGAGTCCCACTTGTTCGGGACCGAACCACCTCCTCGGGTCGGCGCTGCGGGTGAGGCAGGCGAATCCCTGGCGTGTAGAGGCAGCAAGCCAGCTGCACGTGGGAAGGGTGTGCTCAAAGCGATTCAGGCTGTAATTTCGACGCAACCTGGAACTACAGTTCCCGTAGTGCTTCACGCCCCTCCAGCGGGCGCTCCCGCCCTGCGACGGCGTGGTGCATTCTGGGATTTGTAGTCTAATACACGGCCTTGCGTATCTTATCTGGAAGGTGGACCAGTGATCAGTGCCAATTCAGATGCGGATACACGCCGACAGGCCACCAGCCCGCGACTATTCCTGGGCCCTGCCTTAATGCTGTCCCTTCCTACCTTAACTCTTTGGAAGAGAGTGGCATTCTTGCTTCGCCACTCTTGCTCCAGTGAGAAGAGTGGACAGCAGGCACCAGAGGCCCTTGCTCACTCTGCTATGCTTTCAGGCTACAGCCGGCCGGATTGATCATGGCCCTTTCTGTGGAGACCGAGTCACACATATACCGAGCTCTGCGCACTGCCTCCGGGGCTGCTGCCCACCTTGTGGCCTTGGGCTTCACCATCTTTGTGGCTGTACTTGCCAGGCCTGGCTCCAGTAAGTAGAATGCATAATTACTGACTTTTGGGAACTGTCACTTTTCCTGGGGAGCAGGGGCAATAGGAAGCCTTGGGTCTGACTCTTGGGACATGCCATGCTGGAGGGATAAGCAGGGTGATGAGAGTGAGGGCTCTGCCAGCTTGGCCAGGCCCTAGAGAGTACCTGGCTTCTCTTGTCTGGATGCTGCACTTGGCTGCCTCTTGCAAAGTACAGAGGGAAAGAGGGAGGGCTGAGAGAAGGGTGAAGGGTGGCCTCTGATCCAGGGAGGGTCCAGGAAGAGAGAATAGATATGGGGTCAGCTTGTTGCAGTAAGAGGGAGCTTGCATTTTGGCAGCACCTCCTTGGGTGATGGGCTGCTCATTTTCCTCAGCCTGTGGGGATTGGTATGGCTGGGTTCTTCTTGTTTGAGCCTCACGTCTTCCTCTTCTCATTCCAGGTCTCTTCTCCTGGCACCCTGTGCTTATGTCTTTGGCTGTAAGTAGTGAACCTGGCCAGCTCTTACGGGTGGGAAGGAATACAGCTCTGAGGGTGGTCTTAGTGGCCTCTAAATGTAAATGCACACTTGATATCTATTTGGAAGGGTGGGATGTGGGGTTGGAGGAACTGTAGGCTCCAACTCCTGCCACAGTTTATATGAGACTTGAACTAGGGTAATGAAGATGTAGGGCTTTGTCTAAGTACAAAATGATGCTTTAGCCACCTCCAGGCAGGAGGCTTAAAATATGCATTTGGGTGTACCTGTGCCTCCTGTCACCTTAATTTACAGTGGTGCACCTAATACTCCCTGAAACAGTGCACCCATGTGGACAACTCTTGCCGAGAAATTGTATCCAGGCCTGTCAGGGAAACAAAGCTTGTGAATCATTTATAACTGTCCCATCTCAAACCTCGTGTTTGCTGGGTAACATAGCAGAGATGACATTTCAGAGTAGCACCCAGGAAGAAGTGTGAAGAGGTACCTCTTGCGGTTACTCAGAACCCATGTTCTGTCCCAGATGGTTTTCCACTCTTGCCCCACCAAATACTCTTGTCAGTGGGGGAGAGAATAAAGGGCAGTCAGTCCACACTGGCTGGCAGCTTAGGTTCATTGAAAACTCTGCCTTTCTGCTTGGCAGCACTCCCATTTAGTGTCCTGTCTCTGTCTCCGCAGTTCTCTTTCCTGATGACCGAGGCATTGCTGGTGTTCTCTCCTGAGAGTTCGTTGCTGCGCTCCCTTTCACGGAAGGGCCGAGCACGTTGCCACTGGGTTCTGCAGCTTCTGGCCTTGCTGTGTGCATTGCTGGGCCTGAGCCTTGTCATCCTCCACAAGGAACAGATTGGCAAAGCCCACCTGGCCACGTGGCATGGGCGGGCAGGGCTGCTAGCTGTGCTGTGGGCAGGGCTGCAGTGCTCAGGTGGGGTGGGGCTGCTCTACCCCAAATTGCTGCCTCGATGGCCCCTGGCCAAGCTTAAGCTGTACCACGCCACTTCGGGGTTGGTGGGCTACCTTCTAGGGGGTGCCAGCCTCTTGTTGGGCATGTGCTCACTCTGGTTCACTGCCACAGTCACCGGTGGGGTCTGGTACCTGGCTGTGCTTTGCCCTGTCATTACCAGCTTGGTCATTATGAACCAGGTGAGCAACGCCTACCTGTACCGCAAGAGGATCCAGCCGTGAACTCTTCCCAGCCTTGGGAAAGCCTGGATTTGCCCCTCAGCTTGGGAGCCGGGTTTGAGGCCTCCTGGACTCCCTCAGCTCGCTCACGGGACACCTCAGGCCCTGGGGCAGCCAGAGTCCTGTGTGTGACACTGTTCCTTGCTCCTCATGCTGCGGTGCCTCCCCTTTCCTTCCTTCTCTACCGTCCCAGAGAAGTTTATGGATCATGTGCCTGGATGAAGTCGGGGTTGCAAGACTGTCCCCCACCCCCAGCAACTCAACTTTTGCTGGTATGTCCAGAAATTACAGAAGAGAAGAAAGTAAAATAAAGTGAAAAAAAAAAGACTGAAGGGATTTCCCCGATGGTCTAGTTGTTAAGACTCTGAGCTTCCAATGCAGGGGGTGCAGATTTGATCCCTAGTGGGGGAACTAAGATCCCACATGCTGCGAGGTGCAGTCAAAAAGAAAAAAAAGACTGAAAAGACTGAATGGGAGGAATAGCCCAGAGCTGGGGACAGTTCAGTAAGAACACATGGGCAGCTGGGCAAGATGGGGATCTGTCCATGGCTGCTCACTGAGAGGCTAAAGCGCTCCTGCGACATTAGGTCCTGGGATCTGGCTGCTGAGTGTCCTGTGCCACCTGGGGCCCTAGCAGGTCCTAGGGCTGTAGCTGTAGCTGTGATGGGTGGGGCTGTGTCCTCAGTTTCCCCAGGTGCCCACTGTGTTGGGAGTTTCAACTGTGATGGTCCAGTCTGGGCAAGGACAGGATGGGAGCTGGGGATGGGCTGCCTCCATAGGTGCCAAACACCGAGCAATTTTGTCTTCAAAGTGAACCATGGGTAAGAACAACTCCTTATGATGAGAGGCCCTTAGTTATCAGGTCTTCAGGCAGGGCCTCCCTGACCAGGTAGTGCAGGGAGAGAGACAATGAGTAAGGGTCTGAGGTGACAGCTCTGGGAAGGCTGGTTGAGAGTGGACATGTGGTGGTGAGGCAAGGGAGAGTGTGACAGGGGGTGGGGAGAAATGAGGGCAATGGGCTTTTTATCTAGCAGGAACAGCCTTCGTGGCTGAGCCCTGGAACCTGAGGTCCCTGTCTAATCCGCAGCTGAGCATGGCGAGGGGGCTGCACAAGGTGGTCTAACGGAGCCCAGGAGCCATACCTCAAAGAACTGCTTTATTGATACTGCGAGGCAGGGCTTGCTGCCCACTCAAGTGGTCCTGTAGAAAATACCTGGGAGCTGTGGCTGCTCTGGGCTGGAAGCAGCCATGGCCACAGCAGAGGGAATCAGAAATCTTGACATGAGCGTAGTCTTTCTGGGGGCAGGCAGCGATGTGCAGCAGCCCTGCGCCGGCTCCTGCACTGGCTGGACCCCCAGAATGTTTTTGGCAAATCCTCGCCTTGGCTCAGGGCTCTCGGCAACCAGCGTCAGGTGTGTGGGCTGGCCCAGGAGCCGCGGCACCAGTGTCTGTGCAGCCACCTGCGTGAGGCTGCCTGCTGAGGTGCAGTCTTACCTCGGATGGCCTGGGCTGGCTACGCTTCAGAGGTCCCATGCCTGGCAGAGTGGTTGTCTGGAGCTGGAACCAGGAGCAAGCGTCCTGGGTAGTGTTGGCGAGAAAGAGCAGAAGGCTGTGGCAACCCGCAGCAGGCCTTCTTCCCTCTCCTCAGAGCAGTCAGTGCCCTGGAGTAGCTGAGAGGGTGTCAAAGGGGGCTTGGGAGAGGAGGTGCTACACTCAAGGTGGTCTAGAGTTACAGCGTCGGGGGAGCTGCCTCAAAGGTGATCAGGCTGGATTCTGGGACGGCCCCCTTCCCTGGGAGTGTGGGGGCCTTGTCTGATGGCACGGGGCTATCCATCTTGGCCCCAGCCTCCTCTTCATCGTCGTCCATGCTGGGCCAGACGGATTGGTCCTCCACTCGCTTCAACCGCTCGTTGAGGGCCTTCAGAGCCAGTTGCCTGGGGCCAGGGAAAGATGACAGGTCACTATGGGTCTGAACGTGGTTCATGCCCTGTATTCTTTCCCCCAGGAAACTGACTTGCCTTACTGCTCACATGCCTCTCAAAATCCTATGTGTTCTTCCTCATTGCAGGGCCCAGGGCTCCCCAGGGATCCGATTAGGACTCTCTGCCATCCAAATGAGGACCCAAAAGCTGTAGAGCACTCCCTCCATAGTTCGGACACCTCCAGGCTGAGAATGGTGGGTGCCCACCAGGCTGCCCCCAGGCCAGCCCCAGACATGGTTCTGAGGATGGTGCCTAAGGCTAGGCAGAACTGCGACCCAGGGCAGATGGTGGAATGGCAAATCCCTGGACACATGAATTTCTGCTGGGCACCAGCATCACACTGAAGGCATAACTTCTCCCCATCTCCCTGTCAGGAGTGTTGTGAACCCCCTGGCAAGGGTCTGTGGGGAGGTTTGGAACGTCAGTCCTTGCCTTGGCTCTCAGCCTGGGAAAGCAGGGCCAACTTGGGTTAGCTCACCCCTCCTAACTGACTCTTAGCATTGGCCTTCCCAGAAGAACCCCCAACACCACCAAGACCTGGGTTAGAACAGGAACACATAGTTTCCTAGCGGGAAGAGAGGAAGAAAAAACTGCCCATGTGGGTAGGGCACAGGCCAGGCCTGGTTCCACTGGGCAGACCCCTGGAGACCCCACCCTGAAGGGAAGTGGGGAAGTTCGCTAGAAGAAGGTATATACAAGGACCTGGGACCCTGCCCACCAGGAGGTGGGCTGCTCATGCTGCCAGGTAACACTCCTCATAGTGGTCACTGTGGACCCCTTCTGCCACCAGCATGGGAGACCTATATAGCCTTCCATGTTCCAGAAGAAAACCAAAATCTCCACCATGCCAGGGGACATGACAGGAGGAGCAACAAGAAGACAGGCACGCAAAGCCCCAGCATTTCCACCCTGCCCTTCAGCCTGGCCTCATGGCAAGTTGGCACAGACAGGACAGTCCTTCCCTCTGCTACCCAGGCTCCTATTCTGGAGACTGCCTTGCTAATTCTGTTTAAAACCTGCCAAGGTAGTGGCATGCTCATCACTCCGTCACAAGGGTCAAAGAAGGGAAACCCTGCCTCCCACTATTACTGGCTCTTTGGGGCAGGGAGTGTGGCATGCAGCAAGAGATCAAACTGCTTGGTAAAGTGACCCCTATCCCCAAGCAAGGTAACAACCACAAGGCTATGCCAGGAACCCCCTTCCTGACACCACACCCCAACATGCCTCCAACTGTACAGTTTCTTGGGGCTGTGAAGGTTTTTCGAATGTCCAGCCAACCCTAACAATCCAAGATTTCTCACTAGAGGAGGGGCCACCACTGTGGACTGGGATCACCCGAACATCTCTGAGGACAGTTCAGTTTCCACTAGGCCCAGCCCTTCTGGCTACAACTCCTCCACCAGTTAAGGTTAAAGATTAAGAAAGAACTCGGTCTCTAGGACTGTTTAGCCACGGAGACACAAACTGTAAGGCCCACAATCAAGCTCTGTGGCATGCCCTGTGTACTAACACCTGGCACCTTGGGCCACAGTAATCTGGCCTTCTCTAGTTGGAAACTCCTTCAGGAGAGGGGTGTGTCCCACACGCCAAAGCCCCAGTGGAGAGGAAGCGCTGGAACAAGTCCAGCTGAATTTGTAAAGTTGCCTGCTAAGAACTCATCTCACGGGTATGCAAAAGCAGAAGCCTTTTACAAGTGCACAGAGTTGGAACAGAACCTGCTCTAGATTTCACAATTCAAGTAATTGCATAAAAAAACAAAAACCCAAACAACAACAAAAACCACTCAAGAATAATGTTAGAAACGGAGCTGTGCCCACTCTGGTGAGTCCATAGGCCTGGGAGAGAGAAAGAAATGGATTAAAAAAAAAAATCTGTCTTGCCCTGGCCAAGGTGCAGTAAGTGAATAATTCAGCTGAGACTCCTGATGGTGCAGATGGCTTGGTTTACAGATAATGAAAAGGCTGTCTCCATTCCCCGGTGTGGTCAGCAGGCTCCCTCGGTGGGTCACATGGCTGTCCCCTGGGTTTGGTGACACATGCCTGCCAGAGTCGGTGTACATGGGCCAGTGGCTGTCTAAATCTAGTTATACCCCAGGCTTCCCTGTTAATAAATAAGCTGCGGAGAAGCACGACATCTGAATTTAAGGCCCAGGAAGAGGGTGGAGTCCAGCACTTGGAAACTGGGGTGGCCCCAACCACCTCATAAGGATCCCAGGTCTCCTTCCCTATTCCTCTCTCACAGGGGAAAAAGGACCAGCGGGTTGCTTCTGGCTCCCACGGGACCAGTGTCTAGAATGCCAAGATTCTGAGACAAGGCCAGGCTTACGTGTACCTGGCTCTCCACTAGCCCTCACACAGTTCAAAAGGAAGGAGGGCGTTTCTTGAAACTTAAGCACCCTGAGTGGTGAGAAAGACAACTTTTACTCCCTAATTTTGGAAAGCAACGTATGCAGCCCAGATACCGAAGTGTTGAGATCAAGGCCACAAACTGGATTTTCTCTGAGTCTGCCCCCAACATCTTACTGTAAACCTACATACAGCTGCCAGCCTACATACAGCAAGCAAGCACCTCAAAAGATGGAATGTGACCTGATCTGTAAGATTCTCCTAGCTCAACAAGGTTTTGGAAGATTCCACAGTACCTTCTCCGCTCTGCGTCTTGAGGGTCTGTGCCTGGGAGGCTGATGGTAATGGAGGATGGGGCGCCCACATCATAGCGCTTCACTGTCTTCTGGCATATCTTTACTTTCACCAGGAGGCCATGCACCAGGTTTGCCAGCAGGCTCACCACAGGCTGCAGGATCTCGGGGAAGAAGGTGGCGAAAGCAAAGTGGTCGGCCATGTCCCCTCGGCCTCGGCTATGCCGCTGGTAGAAGCGAAGATACACCCAACTGGAGATCAGCCCAAAGCCATAGGAGGCCAGTGCCGGACTCTGGAGCAGTGTGGCCAGCCGCAGCAGCAGCAGCAGCCCCAACAGCAGCATGGGCACCACACTGACACGCACCTGGGGCACTCGCAGGACCACACAGTCCCCCATGGTTTGCTTGAGTGCCACCAGAACACCACCTAGGAAGCCCAGGGCGCCGTGGATGCGGACAGTGAAAAGGTAGACCAAGTTGAAGGAAGCCATGTAGGTGAGGAGGTAGGCGAAGGCCCCCAGCAGCCCCACAGACACGTTCACCACTGAGAAGAAGATGAGCAGCTCCAAGGCCCCCCAGAGGGGCTCCAGCAAACGTCCAGCTACCACTACCGTGGCCAGGCTGATGGCCACATCCCACACATGCTGTTCCATCAACCCATGGGTAGCCAGGGTCCAGATCCAGAAGTTGGGCGGAAAGAGGTAGCCTGGGGTGACCGCCAGGCAGCCCGTGTCCACGGCGAAGGACAACAGATACAGAAATAGTACCGCCGCGCACAGAGCCTTCACCACCACGCTGGCGCTGGACAGAATGGCCCCCAAGTGTTGGCGGGCGCCCGGTAGGGCGCGCTGCATCTTCCTGGCGGGCGTTGGCCTGAGGGAAGGGTTTAGTGGGCTAGGGGCCTCCCCGGGGCCTCTTCCCAGTCCGGCCCCGACGGGAGGCCCGGGCCCGACCTAGTCCCTGGCCTATGGCCCCGGTGAAGGCTTCTACTTCCGGTCGGGTCGACTCCGGTCCCAAAGGGCAGAGCCGGGCCTGGTCGGTCGCGGGGCCGGGGCCTAGGCCCCTCGACGGGGAATCTGAGGGAAGGCCCCGAGCAGCTTAGGCACCACCGCCTGCCCGCCCGCCCTGTGTGGCCACAGCGCCGACCGGGCTGGCGGTGATGTCAGGGCTCGATCTCCTCCATCCACTCTGGGGCCTCTTACGGTCCGCGCGGCACGGAGACTAGTTCTGGGCAGGAGTCAAGTCTGGTCAGCTCCGCCTCGGCCTCGGTCTCGGTTTCGACAGTACCTCCTCCCTTCTCAGGCGCCGACAAACAGGGCGCTGCGCCTGCGCACCCCGGACGGCGGCAGGAAGCCCTCTGAGCGTCGGCCTTCCGGCTCCGCGGCATGCTGGGACATGAAGTCCTTGGCCACACTGGGACCTGCGGCGATCCGGGCTCTGGGTAGAACAAGTCCCAGGAGGCTGTGCGCCGGGAGAGGCGGGTGTGCTTGGGAGTTGTAGTGCTCAGGACCGTTTCCGCCGGTTCTCCAGACGTGGGGCGGGGGGAGGGCGAACGACCTCTGGAGAGCGGCGAGAACCAGCGGCTGCACAGCTGCACGCCACGCACTTTCTGAATTTCCCGGGAGGCGTGGCTCCATGTCTGCCCGTACATCTGAGTGGGTGTGTCCTTGTAGCCAGGTGTGCGAGTAAGTATGTTGGATGGTCCAGCGGGCGCGAACTCCTGGAACTTCCACGGTCGGGTGTATGCCTGACCCAGGTTGGAATTCTTGCTCTGTCATCTGACGGATGCGTGGCATTGGCCAAATTCCCGAACTTTACTGAAACTCAGTTTCATGGACCGTTGAATGGAGATGATGACGGGACCTACCGTGAGGATCCAAGGGGACTGGGATGTAAAATGCAATCCACCCTGGTTGCTCAGCGAGTGTGTTGCCCACGCTGCCCTTGTGTACAAGTGAGGTGGAGCCCACACTTGAACTCCGGTCTCCAGCCCCAAAAGGGGTGAGGCCGGACCTCTCTCAATGACTCTTCCTCACCCAGTCAATGGATGATCCTGATGGAGAGGTCTCTCCACACAAACTTGAGTCAGGCTGGCCTTGGACCTCTGTCTCACTGCAGTGGTGGCTTCAAGCAGCCACCTGAAGCCACCTGTGCAAAACTGAATTTTTAAAATGTGCATATAATTAAAATAATTATGTAACAAAGTACATTTTAAAAGTGCAGAATCCCTTCCTTTCCGCCAGCAGTACAACTGCTGACGTGTGCATAGCCTTCCAAATCACAGGTGTTGCTATGCCTTAACTTTGGGGTCTGGGTTCCCGCTGGATGCCACGCAGGGGTAGGGTTGCCAGATTTAGCAAATCAAAATACAGGCCAATGAGATTTGAATTTCAGATAAACAATTTTGTTAGGATACGTGTGACTCCCAACTTTTATAGTTATGTCCCATGCAATGTTGGGAACATACTAAAAAATATTAGTTGATTATCTGAAATCCCAGTCAGATTGGATGTTCTATATTTCACATGGCAGATCTAACCCAGGACCTCTGGGGTTGTTGCAGAGCATGGGAGATGTCTCAGGGACTGCTAGTCTTTGCTATGTGGCCAACCATTGTGGAGGGTGAGGAAATGTGTCTTCACTAACGCCTCGAATGCCCCCTTTCATTTATTTAGCATCCGAGGTCCCTCAGCCACAGGCAACCTCATCTCAGAAAACTTTGGTGGTTTCTTGCATCTGGGAGAAAGGATTTCTCCTAAGTCTCAATTTGCTCACCGGAAGTATGGAGATAAACTGGTAACTAACTCTTAAGGTTGTGGGTGGACCCAGCTGGGTGAGTGCAGAGCATGGAATGTGTACAGTAAGTGTCAGTGGGAAACCTCTGCACTGGTGATTCTTTCCCCTTGAACACAAAGGTCACACAATAGGGTTCACTAGTAAGAGTTAGGATTAAAATGAACAAGGGTGTAGGGCTTGCCAGAGGGAGGCCTGAGAGGATTTGCTGAAAAGTATTCAGAGCTGTGTTCTAGTGTGAGCAGCAGCGGTCAGAGAGGCCCAGGCCTCCCCTGGGCTGGGAAGGAGCAGCCATCATGCTTGCAGGGGACAGGCAGAACTTGGCCTCCTCCAGACAGCAAAAGTGGCCCTCCAGCACCAGGCCATGGACTTGGACCTGGTATTCACTCTTCATTCCACGTGCAGGACCTGCTCACTAGGCCCCAATCTGATCCCATTGGCCAGAAGCTTGCATCTCATCTCCATCTTTCTTCCATGGTCTTGGCCTTGAGCCTCTGGGAAACTTTTTTTTTTAAGAGTTTTTCCTGAAGGCTTTTGAGATGATTATAGAAGACAAAGGATGTCAAGGATCTGGTGCTTAGGAGACCTGGGAAGCATCATGCCTTCCACCTACCAGAGACCTGGATTGGTATAGCTTCACTTCCAACTGAGTGGTAAGTGCTCAGGGCCACCTCTCTTCAAGCCACCCAATCCTCACTCCAGGCAGACACAGTGTATGGGAACCATTTGAAGTGAAAATATGAACATTATTTAATAACTGATCTTCTGTAATAAACCATTTGAAAATATTTTACAAGGAATCACACACACAGTATTTTACAAAGTTTCTTGACTTTTTTGTCGCTGTTGTTTTTCCGACTTGTCTGTACAAAATAGAACCACCAAAAAAAAAAAGGGCAGATAAAAGGAAATGGCCCCCCAGATCCCCCGAGCCAGAGGTGAGGGGACAGCCAGGTCAGGTGGGTGATGAGAAGGATCAGACCCAGCCGGGGGTTGGACAACTACCTCATGGGGATTGTTTTGTCTGCTTTTCTTTTTTAAACTTAAAATATATATTACTTTTTCTGTATATGTTTGATGCTTCTTTATTTTTATATTCTCCATTGAGCACCTGACTAGACTACAGTTACACACACGCCCCCACAAGACATGGCTGGCGTCTAGGCTGGGCGTACAGCATGGGTGCCCACCCTGGCACCAGCAGCAGGCATGGACCAACCATACACACACACTGAGAAAGCGACAAGCAACGTGACATTAATTAACGGAGCCATTAATTAATGCATCACCCTCCCCCCTCCTCCCAGTCCATCTGAGCCCCACGGCCACATCCCCCTGCCCTCAGGCCCCCAGTGGCCCCCAGGCTGGGATGCCTTTGGGGGAAATGAAGAGAATGAACGGTGTGAAGAGATGTTCCCAGGCCCAGCCTCTGTGTGTGCACAGAGTGTGTATATGTGTGTGCATATGTGCAAATGTGTGTTCAGGGAGGAGCAGTTTGGCCAGGGAGTGTGTGTGTGTAAGAGGGAAAGAGATAGGCCTGAGTGTGTTAGGGCCAGATTGGGGGTGGGATGATCCAGCTAGGAGTGATCAAGTCACCGCCGCTAAGGCAAAGGGCGATGTCTGGTGAGAGTTCCTCTGCTGAGGGGTGCAGGCAGTGGCATGTGGTCCCCCTGGGGGCCTGACACTAGTGAGAAATGGTTACAATGAGCACCTGGCAGGGTCACGGGCATTTAGGGGACACTGGCGGCAAAGTTGGGACAGAGGAATCTTCCCCCTTTGCCCCAGCATTTGGCACTGTTTGACATTCAGCTTTAGAGACAGAGGACCAGCTGGGTTACAGGTTAGATTAGAGGGTGACGGTGAGCAGGAGATGGAGCCTGCATGTGCCAACCCTCCCACCAACCCCTCACCCTGTGTAAGGCTTTGTGAGCCCCCACCCTCATCCCGCTCCATGGTGTGTCTGTGTGTGTGTGTGTCCTCCTGGGTATGTCTAACGTGAGTCCAGTTTCTGCCCTCAGGGCTCCCGTTGTGTATGGGGTTGTGTCTTAGCCAGCGTCTCTGTCACTGTCCTGCGACCTGCGGGGCCTGGGGAGGGATGGCTGTAGGCCTGAGAGAGGCAGGAGCTCACTGGGGGCTCTCCTGCCAGGACTTAAGCTGGGGTGATGCACAGGCCTCAAACTGCCCATCACCATTTCCTCTATTATTCCCCGGGAATCTAGATTTAGTCCTGGGTGGGGCAGAAGGGCCAGGTTAGAGGAGTCCAGGTGGGGCAAGGCCTAGGTCTCCCACACAAAGGGAGCCCCAGGGCAGGGCGGGCAGTGGAGGCCTGGTGTGGCACCAGTACTGTGGCCTCCCTGGCCCAGCCCTCAGGAGTGGGTGAGTCCAGTGGGAATGAGAGGTCTGGGGACACTTTGACAGTTCAGCAGCGAGACATGGCTTGGGGGCCAGAGACCTGCAGCGTCCTCCTTCGCACCCCCCACCCCCACCCCAAGGCGCAGATTCTGGGGGCCAGGAGCGCTCAGTTCCTTCATTGAGGGAGGGGGCAAGGCTCTAAGGCGGGGAGTGGAGGGCAGGGGAGCAGGGAACGGCGGGGAGGCCTGCTGGGGGGAGGGACACTCAGAGTCGGCGAGAGGGGTGGGCGTGGACTTGAGGCTGTGGCCGGGGAGGCAGGCCCAGGAGGAGCAGCAGCTGGAGGGACACCAGGACGCCCAACGACGGGGGGAAGGAGGCTCCGCGGCCACAGTCTGAGGTATCTTCCTGTTGGGAAAAGACAGGGAGCAGCCGGTCGGCCCGGGCGGGGATGGGCAGGGGGCGTGGCAGGGCCGCACTAGCCCTGGAGAGAGTGGGAGCTGCGGCTCAAAGCCGCCCTCCCCCGCTCCTCACCGTGGCGTTGTAGTCGAAACAGATGTGTGGGCCTCTCCGGTATCGCGGTCTCTGCACCAGTTCACACTGCTCCGGGCCGTCCGCTGGGCATGGGTGGGGAGTCAAGGAGGCGGCGGCACGGAGCGGGCGCGCGGGGGTGGAAGGGGGCGGGCGGCGGGGGGCGGCGCGGGCAGGATACAGTGTGTCTCCTTCTGCAGTAGCCGGCCGGCCTCACACTGGCTGCACAGCGGCTTCTCGGCCACCACGAAGAGAAGGTTGGTGTTGATCAGTCTCTGCGCGTGGAAGAGCCTGGAGGCAGCACAGAAGGGCGGGGTCGCTGAGGTTCGCCCCGCCCCCTTCTCCCCGCCCCGCCCCTCTGGCCACGCCTCGCGCGCACCTGGAGCAGTTTCCGCAGTCGATGATGGCGTTGTAGGAGGCGTTCACCGAGCCGAAGTAGTACTGGGTCTGTTTCATGACGCAACTGCTCTCGCGCACCTCGGGGTTCCCCTCTGCCTCCGCGGGGTCTGCGAGGGCCCAGAGCGCCTCAGCCCCACCCCTACACCCAGAGCCTGGCTTAGCCATAAGCCCTGCCCTCCCTTTGGAGTTGGTCTCAGATTGGGGAAGGGCTTTGAGGAGGGGCCTCTAAAGCCCAACCTACCTGCCTGGAACCAGCTGTGGTAGATGAGACCATAGAGAAGTTGCTGGAACAAAGACCTGCAGGGCATGGGTCACCGAGTGGGAGTGGTCAGCAGAGACCCTACCATGCCCCGTTGCTCTCCAGCCTTCCTGGCCAGGGAGCACCCTCCCTCTCCCATTTCCCTGGGAACTCACCAGGCTGCAGCAGACGTCCACCAGGCTAGGCTAAGGAAGTCTGCAATGGTGGGCTGCAGTGGGGAAGAGTGGTGTGGGCTCCCACTGCTGCCCAGGAACCCAGGTCACCCCCAGCTCGCTCGTTAGAGGTGGGGGGATCCTCTGTGGGCAGGTCTCCCAGTCCCCCCATCTCCAGGCCAGGCATTGCTGAGGCTCACCACAAAGATGCCCCGGGGTGCAGCACCCAGATTGCCGGGGGGTAAGGGGGCACAGGCTGCCTGATAGTCGTAGGACTCCTTGCGGGTGTAGAAGGAGTTATTGTAGAGTGCCAGCATCAGGTTGGCATCCACTTCACTGAAAAACCTGCCCACCTGGGGATGCCGGGAGGGAGTGGGAGTCACAGGCCTGGCAGTGCCATACCTCCAGAAGTCTCAAACCCATACCTTCTCCTTCCACCCTCTTCCTGACCCTCACCTGGTCCCACTGATGGTTCTGGTTTGACAGCACCAGGAATCCCCCATCATCAATGAGGACACAGAGCAGGTCCTGAGAGGTAGGGAAGCGGGAGGAAGATGGGGAGGGGCTCTGGCCCAGCCCTTCCTCCCCAGACCCTGGTAGTGCAGTGGTTCAGTGGAGGGGGCACCATTCCCCCCAGTTCTGGCAAACCTGTGAAGTCAGGGTGGGATGTTGAGACCCATTGGCTAAGGGATGGGCTAGGAGTTGCAGTTGGGACTACGGTGTCTCGGAGTTGGGTAAGCAAGGGTTCAGGGCACACGCACCTCATTGTTAACCTCGCAGTCCATCTCACAGTGGCTGTTGGGGCCACACTGCTGGGCAGAGAGCAAGGACTGTAAGTGCCCACCAGCTTTTCCCCTCCCTTCACCCTTTATATGTCGGGGTCCCTTGCCTCCCCATAGGCACCAGAGCCACTCTGAGTGGGAGGACTGGGAAGGGTTCCTGGGGACTCCAGAATGGGCACTTCTGGTCTTACTGCCCTCATCCTTGAGCAAATACCTTCTGAGGCTGGTCCTGGTGGGTACGGTTGCTGGCTAGCACCTTGAACTTCTCAGCCCAGGCCTCTAAGTCCAGCTTAACGCCTACCACTATGGGAGAGAGCAAGGGGGCCATCAATGCCCACCTGCCTGGGCAGCACACTGCCCAGTGTCTCTTTCCCCATCTCCGCCCTGGGTATTCACCTGCTGGCCTCAGCGTACGTCCACCCAGGCTGAGCTCCACAGCTGTGCTGACAAGGATGCCCACCGTATCATTCTCCAGCTCCAGAGGCCTTAACAGGGCTGGGGGTGGGTGGGGTGGGGTGGTCAGGAGGAGGGGCTGGCAGCCACGCTGACCACTCTATGCTGGGCTCTGTGCACCTAGGAGCCTGAGCCTCAGATGATCTCAGCCTAAGCACCCAGCACCCAGCACCCAGCAGAGTGTTGTTTGGCACAGCCTGTGCTGTGCTGTTTAGTCTCTCAGTCATGTCCAGCTCTTTTCGACCCCATGGACTGCAGCCTGCCAGGCTCCTCTGTCCATGGGGATTCTCTGAGAATACTGGAGTGGGTAGCCATGCCCTCCTCCAGGTTGGCACAACCTAGCCTTCCCTTTTTACCTGCCCCAGCCTCAGCTTCCCGCCTGCTGCCATGCACCTGGGAGGACACTCACCATCCTGCTGGGGGGGCCTGAAGACATAGCCGTGGTTGTCCAGGCTGCGGCGGTAGAAGCTGGCATTGAAGGGCTCGGGGTTCTCTGTCCAGTCTTCAGCTGCCCTGGTCACACACACAGACGTTGGTGGAAGCGGGGAGACTTGAGAAGGCAGTGGTCTCAGCAGAGGCAAGGAGCCAGAGAGGCAGGGTCCCAGGCAGGGACAGGATGTCAGGTAGTGGGGCAGGTCACTTACTTGTTGGGGAACACTCGAGTGATGCCACCGTCGGTGGCGGCAAACACGGCCAGAAGGCTGTACCTGGGGGCAGCAGGGAGTTGAGGTCACAGCCCTGCCTTCTGCAGGGCAGGGCTCCTGGGCCCATCCCAGCCTCCTGCCCCCACAGGCTGGGTGGTGCCTACGTGTTGAGATCCTGGTCCCGCCACACGCGCTCCACCAGCTGCTGTGTGATGCCTGTGTCCAGGATCAGGTTGTGCAGGAGGAAATTGTTGCCTGGAACAGGAGGATTGGGTGGAGGAAGTATCTTTTTTTTTTTTTTTAAATTGAAGGATAATTGCTGTACAGAATTTTGTTGTTTTCTGCCAAATATCAACATGAATCAGCCAATAGGGAGGGAGTATCTTCTTGTGGATCCCTGCCCACTCTTCCCACTACCCCCAAAGCTCCAAGCCTTCCCAGGACCTGCCCTCAGCTTGGGTCTGCATGTTTTCACACCTGCCCAGTGTCTGGGTTCCTCTGGGCTGCCCCCTTTTGCTGCCTGGGTGCTGCCCAGACCCAGCCACCCCACCAAGCACTCACACTGTTTGGAGTCTGGAGTCACTTTCTCCATGAGCTCAATGAAGTTTTTCAGGAACTCGGTGTTGTTGTCTGAGGCATTCAGGTCCTTGCAATACTCTCTGGGGGTGGGGAGGGGCAAGAAGAGTGGGCTTGGGGGGGCTGTAGAGGGCAACAGGGTTGAGGCTTCCCAATAGGCCTGCCTGGCTCTTCTCTGAGAAGCCCAGGCCTCGGGGAGGGGCATGTATATTCTCACAGGCTGCAGCAACTATATATGCCTGGCAGGTTACCAGGTCTGAATGGGGAGGAGCTGACCCTCTTGGGTGGAAGAAGCAGAGAAGGAGGGTCTGCGCCCTGTACCCAAGCAGGTTCTCCTTTCTGGCATGGCCCTGCAGAGACTCCCCCTCTCCTGTGTAGCTGGACCCACACAGTACACCTGGGAGGCCCCAGGAAATGCCCCATGATGACCACAGGGGTGGAATTCCAGCAACGGTTTCGTCAGTCTAAGACTTCGTCCTGCTGCTTCTTTGGCTCTGTACCTTTGGGCAACTTGCTCAGGCTCCCTGAGCCTTAGTTTGTTTTCATAGTACTACAGAGGGGTTCAGGAAGTTGGCGGGAACTCATGGGTCCTTGGATTGGCTATTCCCTCTGCCCAGACTGCTCTTCCCCCAGAGGTGGACAGGCCAAACCTCTCACTTTCTCAAGGCCCTACTGGGTTCAGACTTTGAGTCCAAAGAACATGGGGGTTGTGGGGAGTGGGGAGATCTGCTTGGGGTTCTGCTCCCCAGGAAGTCTCGGCGAGCAGTCCTTCTACCCTGGTAGATGGAGCTATCATTCCTAATTCCTCACCCACACCCCTGCCACCAGGAACCTCCCTTCTGGCCTGCATGGCAGCAACTTTGTGGGAGCTTTTTTTGGCTCTGCTGGGTCTTTGTCGCTGCGTGGGCATTTATCAAGTTGCGGTGCATGGGCTTCTCATTGCAGTGGTTTCTCTTGTTGCAGAGCAAGGGCTCTAGGGCACACGAGCTCAGGAGTTGCGGCTCCCGGGCTCTAGAGCACAGGCCCAGTAGCTGTGGTGCATGGGTTTAGTTGCTCCGTGGCATGTGAAATCCTCCGGGACCAGGGATTGAACCCATGTCTCCTGCACTGACAGGCAGATTCTTAACCACTGGACCACCAGTGGTCCAGTAAGTCCTGTGGGAATTTTTAAAATGCTCTGCTTCCTGTGGCTGTGCAAGGGCGCACAGCTTTGTGCCGGCACCTGGGGCTGGGTCCCAGTCCCCACTTACTCCCAGGGCCTTTGTGCAGCACACAGCCTGCACTTATGTATGTGGAGGACACAACTGATTGATACACTCAGAGTGACACCCACACAGCTGTACTTGGGATACAAGTCACCTGCCATCCCCGCCCCCAGTATACATTTACACTCACCCAACACGTATTTATTGAGCTCTCCTGTGCCAAAGATACAGAGATGGCAAAGACAAACATGGTCCCTGCGCTCCGAGCTCCCTCAGGGTCTCGTGGGCTACACACAGGCCTCTGCACATTCCCACTGGCACCAGTGCACACAGCCACCCCGCCTTTACACTCGGACTCTTACAAATGTACACAAGGACTCACGAATACAAACACACATCTACAGAGTCACAGCGACCTTGGTGGGTGCATGCACACACGTGCACACACAAGGAGGTTAGGAGTGTCCAGAGCCCCCGTGTGGTGCCCAGGAGTGCTCATGGGTCTCTGTCAGTTGTACCCACCTGCCCTCATGCAAAGCCCAGGCCCCAGGGGAGGGCTTCACCATCCAGGGGCCCAGTGGTCTGCTCAGATGTGGGCCAGCAGGCAGAGGGTGTGCACACGAGGGTGCACGCCAGGGATGGTTCCAGGTCCAGGCCTGTGCTGGGCCCTGATCCTTTACTTGCCAGAGCAGCTCTTCACAGCCCTGTCCCCTCTGCCCTGTCTGCACCCCAGCCCCTCCCCACCCCCCGCCCCCGGTCCTCAGTGAGCTACCACACCTAGACGGGATGCTGTCGTCAGGGGCTCTGGCTGGCTCGGTCCCCACACCCACACAAGCACTGACTGACACAGGACAAGGACGGGTGCGGGGTGGGGTTGTGGGGGAGAGCACCACAAACCAGAGCAGCAGCCACCCGGTGAGGGGCGTGCTGCGGACAGCCGGCTCGGGGAGGAAATGGCTCTTTCTTGGTGGCCTGCGGCAGGGCAGGGAAGGTCAGCGGAGAGTCCAGAGCCCTCCCGCCCGCGGCCTGGTGGGAGCCGAAGCTGTGGGCAGCTGGCCAGCGCTGCCTGGTGCGGCGACATGACCCGGGTATGCACACGGCCGCACATACGGGGCTATGCATGGCGGGGGACACTGCGCAGGACACAAACACACACAGCTCCAGGCAGCAGTGCAGGAGGCGGGGCCGGGGAGGTCGGGTTGGGGGGGTGGAGACACCTCAGCAAGGCCACACGCAAGCTACCTGGGAGCAATGAAAACATGTCCTTCAGACTCAAAGCTGCTGGGGAGCAGGAACTCAAAATCTGCAACAGAACCGGGGGGTTATCCGGGGGGGGGGGGGGGGGTGGGAGGCCAGGGGTTCAGAGCTGACGGGGCTGGAGGGAAAGGGAAGAGGGCGGCTGGAGGGAGGGAGACACCAGCAAAGAGGAAACCCGCCACTTCCATGTTCAAGTTCGAGCCAGAGAGAAGGGGCGGGCGGGGAAGGGTGGAGGGCCTGTGGAGACTACAGCATCGCAGGAGGAGGGCAGTTATAGCCAATATGTTGCCCAGGCCTGGTCCTCTGTCGGCAGTGAGTCCCTTGGCGTGGCTGTATATGCTTCCATACGGCTGTATAGCACATATACACGGACACACACACACACATATATATACACACACTGCTATATATATGCATGGTCTGGGGGAGGCGCCAGTCTCGCTCTGATCACATCCATAATGGAAAAAAAAACACATGCTGAGCTTCCTTCGCCTCCAAAGAGACTTTGAGGAAGGGGAATTGGCTTTTGGCTGCGGATTTTTCTCTCTCTTTGCTGTAGCTGTTTGCATTTTGGTAGGTCTCACTTTTGTTCTGTCAGGCATCAACATGGCCAAACTGAGGGGGTCTCTCACGGGCACAGACAGTCCAACCAGAGACGGTGTGGGCAGCTGGGGGTGGGCTGCAGTGCATTGTGGGGGGTCCAGCGGTCTTCCCTGGGTTAGGAGGTTGGGTGAAGGGAGATCCTGGAATGTTTCCATATTGTGGGAGGACGTCTGCGAGCTGGGAGGGCACAAAAACGCTTCTTGAACCTGAACACTTGCCTTCTTGGGCTGGGGGCCTGAGCACAGGTAGGGAAGAAGGGCTGGGTCTGGCCTCTCCTTCTGAGGATTTGTCTGGGCTCAGTGCAGCAAGGGAGGAGCTGAGGGCTCCAGAGAACACATGGGATGCTTTTGAGGGACCCACTCATTGGGCCTCTACATGTATGAAAGTCAGCACTTGTGTATGAGCGTGCATGTGCATGTGAGAGCAGGTATGTGAGTATGTGTATTTGCACGAGTGTGTAAGCACATGTATATGTATGCAAGGGTCCCTGTGTGGGTCTGTGAGTGAATCTGGGGATGTGGCTACTAGGGTTCCTCTGGGGTTTCTCCCTGCCCAGCGGGACTGGCCACCTTGCTGGTCCATGTCTGGGAGGTGGCTCTCTGCTCTGACACGCTGGGCCATGCACCTTCACTTCCTTTCATCCAGATTCTGATCTCTCCATTACCCCAGGGCTTTACTTTTGTAGAAGCGGGATCTTCCCTGATCCAGAATACTCCCACAATGCACTGCAAGATTCTGGACTTGGGGTGTCTGAAGGCACAGGGCAGTCACTGGTTGGACTGTTGCTTTCTGATAGGACTGTGAGGCAGGGTTTGGACACAAGCCGACAGGGAAGGGTGGGAATGGGGAGAGGAGGAGGAGAAAGAAAAAGAGGTGCAGGAGCAGGAAGGGAGACTATGCTATGGTTGTCATCGTTATCAGGGCCCTGCATTGCTGGGGTCCCTGGCAGGGGTGTGGGAGGGCAGAAAAGACAACTCAAGCGAGTGGGAGCAGGGCACGTCCTCCACCTCCACCCAGACCAGTGGGGGCAGCAGGATCCCCTTTGCTGGAGTAGGCTGGACAGGGCCAGTAGGGCTTCTTGGGGAGGCCTTACTTCCCCTTGGGGACTGGGGACAGGACATCTCTCCATGACTCTCCATGCCCCATGCATAGGTGTGAGGGCCTGTCCATGCGCCAGAGGCAGGGGCCCTTGTGTGCTGACCTCTCTCAGTACTCTTGTTTTTTGCTGGGGCCTGTGAATTCTCTGCCTACCTTTTCCCTGAACTCCCTGGCTTAAGTACCTCTGAATGCCAGAAGCTTTTTCTTTACCCCCAACCTGATTCCCTCTAAGCTCCTCTGCTGGCCCTTGGGGGTCTCTTCTGTTGCCAGCCCTCCAAGTCAGCCTGTATTTTCCAGGGGAACACCTTCCCCACACCTGACCTCTCTCCCCAGGAGGAGCCAACACCCCAGGGCAGGGCTGGGCCGTAGGCCTCAGCAAAGTCTTCAGGCACAGGGGCTTCAGCACCTCGGCCAGCGCCAGTCTGCCTTTGTCTCCTGGTGGCCTGGCTGTTGCCCTAGCCTGAGCCTCTGCCCCAGGGTCAGGGTGTGGGGCTTTCGAAGCGTTTTGTCTCCCCCTGGGAGGGCTTCTGGAGACAAACTGGAGAGGTCAGAGGAGAAAGTCTGTCCCTGAGGAAGTCCCACATAAGCCCCCTGAGGACTGCTCTACCTCCTACATCTCAGGCCCCCGCCCTGCTGGGTGGGAGGCGGCAGACAGGCATGGGGCCCTCTCCCCACTGTTGAGTTGTCTTGGAGGGACGGAGAAGACGGAGGAGGGGAGCAGAGGCCTGCCAAGAGGGAACCAGGAGGATACCGAGAGGGTCTGAGCTCTTAGAACACGCTGGAGACCACCCTGCAGGCAGGGCCCAGGGGAAAGGGCTGCTGGCTCTCACAGAGGTTTAGGGATCAAAGGAAAGGCAAGAACTAGAGGACCCCAGGGGATGCTGGCAGGGAACCTTGGAGAGCAGGGGTTTGGCTGGTCCTGGGCAGGGAGGGGGGCAAGCAGGACCGTGAGGACAGGGTGTGGGGTGGGGAGAGGAGGGTGCACTGGTTCTGAATATACTTGCCCTTCAGTTTGCTGATTGGCACTGGGACAGTCCACCAAGAGAGAAAGCGAGGAAAACAAAAACAACACAAACACAAAAACAAACGAAAAGGGGGAGGGGAAGGGGAGGGGCACAAACAATATTTTATTCAATGGCTGTTTGAATGAAAATATTGTGTCTCATCATCATACCGAAAGGAAACTTCTTGCAAAAAAACGACATGAGAGAGAAAGAGAGAGAGAGAAAACTCAAAGGAGATGAGCCCCAGTCGGCCAGGCAGGTGTGGGGTGGGGGGGCGGGGGGCTCCCGGTGGGGCCGGAGCCCCAGCCTCCCTCCCAGTGACCTCGGGCGGTGGGCAGGCGGGGCCACAGGCTCCCGGAGGCCTCTGGGGGAGGCCCAGGGTGAGCAGGACATGCAGGGATGAGCCACAGGCAGAGGAGCGGGGAGGAAGGAAGGGTGCACGAGGCAGGAGGCAGGGACGGTGGGGGTGAAGGAGGGAGGAAGGAGCAAAGGAGAGGAAGGGGGAGGAGAGCGTGGGAGAGGCTGAAGGGAGGAGTCGGGGAAGGGAATGTGGGGGACAGAAATGGAGGGACTGAGCAGAGGGAGAGAGAGAGGGTGGGGGTTCAGGGAGGGGAATGGAGGAACAGGAGGAGAGAGGGAGAGGCAAAGGTGGAGTGGAAAGGAGGCAGGAAGGCGATGGAGGAAGAAGTGGGAGAGGAGGTGAGAGGAAGATAAGGGAGGATGAATTGGGGGGCAGAGTCGGGGGAGACCCGGGGGGTGGTACCACTGGGGGAGAGAGCTGCGCGGGGGAGCTGGGGCGAGAGAGATGAGAGGAGGGTGTGTCTTCCAAGAACTCAGCCCCCAGGGGCGTGTTGGGGAGGCAAGCTCAGGAGGGAAGACACAGAGGAGGAGGAGAAAGCAAAAACAAAAACCTCAACGGAAACCATGAGAGAATGGTCTGGAATCAAATTGGAGAAAAGGCGAGCATGCAGAGTTCCACAGACTTTCCGATGGCCGGTGCCCCCAGCCTGCGGGCGCCTCGGCAGGGTGTGGGCAGAGTGGGCAGGAGGGGCCACCCGGCCACAAGCGGCTGGCTGTGCTGCCTGGGGCCGGCCAGGGTGCAGGGGCAGAGGCGAGGGTGCAGGGCGCAGGCAGGGGCAGGGCCACTTACACTTGACCTGTAGGATCTGGTCGCTGAGGTTGGCTTGGAGGTAGAAGGTACTGTAGGGCGGGAGCACGAGCCCGAGGCTGGGGAGGAGGGGAGGTGGGGAGCGGAGGTCATGGCTGGGAAGGGGAGGCCACAGCGCACGCACCCTCCTCCCCGTGGCCTTGGAGACCACCAGGCACGCCTCACCCTGGTTTGCTGTGCCACATTCATGGTCTAGGGGCCTGGACCGGCCAAGTCCAAGACTCTCCTGGAGGCCTCCGAACTCCCAGTCCCAAGGCAAGTTTCCCCTCCCGCCCCTCACCCCAGCAGCCTCCCCCCATCACAGCACCTGGCCGCTAGCACGCTCACAAGGGGCAGAACACGGCCAGTGAGCTAGGCTGTCGGGGTGGAGATGCTGCCACCCCCATGAGGGCTGGGTCCAGAGTCCCCAGAGATGCCGGCCATGTGAGAGCCAGCTAAAAGCAGGGCCGCTACTGACACAGTGAGGGAGTCGTGGGCTGGCACTGGAGTGTGAAGGAGGGGACGGTGAGGCACGCGGAACACAGCCAGCGGGTACTGACTGGGCCTGGCCCACCGGCTCTGGGGCTGTGATGGCCGCGGAGGGATGACATCCTGATGCAGACATCCAGGAAGGCGGGAGGGAGGGGTGCAGAGGGCGGTGGGGTAGCGGGGAGGTGTCAGATGTTCTGGCCTGTCTCTGCCCTGCACTCCCAGGAGACACTGCTGGTTCATGAAGGGCCAGCGAGAGACCCTTGGGGACTGAGCACCCAGGGGGTGAGAAGTGAGCAGTCTTGGCTGCTGAGAGCCCCGGTAGGATTGGCGAGAATGGACACATGGGGGTGGGGAAGCGAGCCCCAGCAGGGCTCAGGCTCTGGGGCCCCCGGCCCCTCCCCGCCTGTCCAGCCGGCCAGCTCACCTGTAGTTGGTACTCCTTATGGGCACCCAGGTGTAGTTCCGCGTCACCTCGTCTATGTACCTCTGGGAGAAAACGCTCAGTCAGGTACTTGGGGCAGCAGGCAGGGGTGAAGTGGGGGGGGGTTGGAGGATGAGTTCCCCCCAAACCCCGACCTGCTATCCCCCTTCCGCCACCTCACCTCATCCAAGGACTTGACCAGGGTTCTGATCTGCTTGTGGCCCTTGTTGCCGTCGATCATGCTCCTGCGGATCTGGAAGTGTGTGAGACGTGAAGGGTGGAGCCCCGACCCTTCCCCGCTCTGGGTGCCCCTCCTTCCCCCTCCATCCCTCCTTCCCTTCTCCTTACCTCCTCCTTGTTCTCATCCTCCAGCTCTGCATCCAGGAAGTCCAGGGTCACAGGCTCCCGGAAGTTGGTGGTCTAGGGGAGGCCGGGTAGGAAGTCAGGAGTCCCGCTCTCACAGGGTTCACCCCCCGCTACCCTGCAGGCCACCCCACCTGGCTCACCTGGGGCTTGAGGTTGGGGTGAAGCAATACGTAGCCATTCAGGTCAATGGCAAATACATAGCCGTTGGCTCCAAGCTGGGGGTGTAGATAGGGAGCTTAGGGCCTGGAGGGCTGGGTAGGGATTTCCCGGTCTCCAGGCTCTTCCTCATCCTGCCTTCCATGCTGCTGGGGGGTTGCCGTCTGCCTGCCTTGGCCAGGGCCCCCACATGCCATGCGGCCCCAAGCCTGCCTGTCAAGCCAAGCCCAGCAGGCTGGTGCCCCTCACGCAGCAGCCCTTGCCCACACTGGCCAGCTCTGTTGGACCTGAATGCCATCTGGCCTCCTCAGCTCCTCCCCCTGGCTCTCATGACCAGTGGGACCTCGCCACCACCACTGGCCCCACAAAGCACTCCCTTGTGCCCCCCTCCCCTCCTCGCCCCTCCCCACTAAAGTCTCTTCCTGTTCCCCATCTTGGTGGGACACAGGGGAACAAGTGTTCCTTTGAACTCCCTGAGGCGTCCCTTCCCGGTGGAAGGGAAAGAAAAGCAGGGTTCTAGACTCACACCTTACCTCTCTGAGGCAGTTTTCTCACTGCACATGGAGGCCAGCGACCCGGAGCCTTCATGCGCTCACCTTTCAACATGCTGACATGCATCTCCCAACCCTTTCACAACCAAATCCCAGACTCCCTTTGCCATAGGCCCTGGGCCAGCCACCGTGATCTAGCCCCTTCCCTGGCTGTGATTCTGATTTTCACCTTCAAGCCTTTGTCCAGAGATTTCCCTCTGCCTCCAAGGCTTGCCTTCCCCTCCTTTCTATCTGGGACACTCCTGCCTAGGTGACAGACTAGGGGTCGGCAAACTAGGGCCCAGGGACCACATCTGGCCCGCTGCCTGTTACGGTAGTGCTGTGAGCCAAGAATGGTTTTTACATTTTTAAATGACTGAAAATGAGGAATTTGTATTTCATGACATGTAAAAATGATCTGAAATTCAAATTCCAGGATCCACAAACAAAACTATATTGGAACATAGCCATGCCCATTTATTTATGTTTTGTCTCCAGTTGTTTTCTCAATACAGCAGCAGAATTGAGTATGAGTATTTCGGTTGGCAGGGCCTAAAATACTCATAGTATGGCCCTTTACGGAAAGTTTGCCCATTCCAGCTCCAGGCCCAAGGTCATCTCCTCTGGAAGCCTTCCCTGACTGCCTGAACTCAGAGGACTCCACGGAGCTGTGGGAGTCCGCGTCGGCCGCTGCTGAGCCTGGCTTACGTCCACAAGAGAGGGAGAGCAGGGAGATGGAGAGGGGAGCTACACTCACTGTGTAGTTGGGAGTCAGCCTCTTGATGTCATTCAGAGCCACATCGATGCCCATCACGCCCAGGATCAGCTGGTTCTGGAAGCAGAGGCAGGGGTCTGCAGTGGGCTCAGTTCCATGGGAAGGGGTCACCTTGCCCAACTGCGCACATCCATGACCTCAAGCTGCTCTCACAAGTGGCCACCCCAGTCCAGTCTGCAGCCTCCTGTCCTTCCTCCATCTCAGACCTGCTATGGGCCTGCCCAACCCTCCCCAGGCCTCACCTTCTTTTCCCCAGGGCCGTCTTGTGTCAGGTTGAAAACCGGGAGGGTCCCTGTCACCACCATCCCCAGCCCCTGAAAGGAGAGGAAGAGTATGGGTCAGACTCCTGTGGGCAGCCATGCCCTTACCCTGAGTGTTCAGAGCAGGGGGCGCTGCAGGGACAGGCCACCTCGCTTTCTCATTTGTTTGGTTTACCACCATCAGGGGGCCCTCAGGGACTTGACCCTGTGGCCACATCCCCCGACCCGTCCTTGCCCTGAGGCCTTACCAGTGCATCCTCGTACACATTAGTCCATTGCACCTGCTTGGCCTCCTTGCCCGCCAGCACCATGGGCCTGCCCAATACGTCAAGATATTCCTGGGGAGGGAGCGAGGCGGGGGTGGGGTCATGAGTCTGC
Organism: Oryx dammah; assembly: GCF_014754425.2. Lineage (NCBI taxonomy): Eukaryota > Metazoa > Chordata > Mammalia > Artiodactyla > Bovidae > Oryx > Oryx dammah. Next base: position 10,536,485 of record NW_024070193.1, read on the forward strand.
CCCTCCCACTGAATCCTCCCGGTTCTGACTCCCCATGTGTCAATCAGCCACCAGGGGGCGCTCACATCACACAGCAGCCCATCTTTCCAACGTCCCAGCCAAGCAAAGAAAAGGAGCTGCGAGGAGGGCTGGCTCACCCCAGTCTTACCTGCGTGTTGATGCGGATGGCACCGATGGAAGGGATCTCAAAATAGTAACCTGCGAGGGCAGGGGAGACAGTGCTTGGGAGCATGGCACAGGGTCCCGGTACCCTGGGGGTGTGTCCGCAGCCCTGACCTATCTCTCAGGTTCCCTTTTTTTGGTGTCATTTCCCCTGAACTCACGTCCCTTTAGTGCCCCCCCTGCCATTACCCTGCGACAACATGGGAGGGGCTGTGAGAACGGGGGTGTAAGGAAGCAAAACTGGGATGAAAGGAGGAGCCTGAGGCCTGAAGGCCCTCGTTCTAGGATGGTGGTGACATTCAGAGTCCACCAGCGGACCATCGGGTGAGGCCCAAATGTGTGGAGAGATGGGACTGCTCAGCAAACAGACCGGGGAGCAGACAAGCAGGGGACACGTGGACAGTGGACAGTCAGATGCGGAGTCAGATGGACAAGGTAGCCACAGAGACAGACAGACAGTCACACATATGGAAAGACAAGCAGTGGATGAACAAGGAGGGGGAAAGCTGAACATATGGAAGGACAGGTGGACAACCAACCCAATGGATGGCGGGACACAGCAGGCAGGGCCTGTGGCAGGGGCGCCGGATGAGGTACCTTTGTTGGTGCAGGCCATCCACTGCAGCGGTGTGACGTCATAGTTGTGCTGCCCCACGGAGAAAGTGAACACGCGCACCTGTTTGGGGCTTGAGGTTACTGCCGTGGCCACCAGTGGACAGCCCCTCCCTTGGACCGGGCCAGATCAGGGCAGCTCCCGCCTGGGCTGAGCCTCACCGTCCGGTTGGGCCAGTTGTACTTCTCAAAGACGTCCTGCACGCGGTCCTCGCCGCCGTCCGTGAACATCATGATCATCTTATTGCAGTTGGCACGAGTGATGTTGGACTGGGCAGGAGGAGACGTGGGGGCGGTCAGCTCTGGACCCTCCCCAGTCCAGGGGGGGGTCTCTTTCCCCAGGGTAGGCCTGCCCTCTGCACCTCCCCTGCCCACAGCAGACGGTGCTGTCTGCCCGACCTGCCTTCTGGATGCTAACAAGGCCATCTGTCTTGATTCCCCTGGTGTCACCAAGCTTAGGCCACTGCCCGTCCCTGGCCACCCGCTCGGCCACCCAGGGGGCTCACGTTCTGCAGCTGGTCGAAGGCGTACTCAAAGCCGGCCTTGTATCCCGTGGTGCCCTTGGCCACCATGCCCTGCACAGCTTCCTTGAACACCTTCTTGTTGCGTACGTTGGCCTGCACGAGGTGTGTGAAGCATGACACAGGCTGCGCCTTTTCGTTGAACTGCAGGGACCAAGACGGTGGTGAGTGGCCTCAGGCTGGCCCAGGGAAGGAAGAGGTTGCATGGGCCAGGAGGGAGGGACCTGTTCTGGCCCCCAGCACTCACTGAGGCCACGTTGACATAGTCGTCATCGGAGAGCGTGTCGAGCATCTCACAGACTGATGTCTTCATCAGCTTCAGGGTTAAGCCACTCACACTGCCACTCCTGTCGGGGGGGGGGTCACAGAGGCGCCTGGTAGTGCTCCCCCACGATGTCCCCCAGCAGCAGATTTCACTCCCCAGCCCTGGCCCCGCCCCACTGGCCAGTGGCGCTCACTCACACATCCACGATGATGACCATGTCCTTGGGCGACGAGGCCCCCTGGATATACCTGCCCAGGAGAAGCCTCAGTTAGGGCCAGCCTTACTGGGACCTTGAGAGGTGGTCTTCCTTCACCCCCATACTGATTCAACATGTTTCTATGGTGTGTCCATGGCCTGGGCCAGACAGAGTTCCTGGCACTATGGATGCCACATTTAATGAAACAGTCTTTGCCCATGGCATGAGTGACCTGGCCCCCAACACATGAACAACCCCAAGGAGAGGTGAGCGCGTGATCCAGAGAGTGGACAGGAGGCGTGTTCCATGGCTTCAGTGGCTTGTCATTTCCCCTGGCCCTGGTTGAGAAGCCAAGGGCAGAGAGTCGTAGCTGCGAAGGGGGTCGAACAAGTGGCAGGGGACGAGGCCATGGAGTATGGCAGGAGAGGCAGGGAGGGGGTAAGGGTGTCTAGGGCTCCGATGGGGTATGGCAGAGGCCAGCCAACCCTGGAGAGGACACATCCCCCTTGGGAACCCCCATGGGCCCAATCCCTCAGTCCCGAGAGGGTGGAGAGCCGGGCAGTGGATGAGGGCAGAGGCAGCTGGGAGGCCTGCCTGGGTGATGGGATCCATTTTCCAGTGGCAACGATGTGTGAAATGAAAATTGGATAGAGCTGGCTGCACCCTGCTTGGAGGCCTGGATACTGGGAGGGAGGGGAGCGGGCAGGCGAGCTGAGGGGGTGTCCCTGTGCAACCCCTCCCTGCTCGCTTACCAGGGTCTCCTTCGGACATCATACAGGTCGATTTTCTTGGGGGCTCGCCATGGCGTAGCTGCGGGAGAAAAGGAGATGACGGGGGTGCTGGCAGGGAAGTGCCTGGCCCAGGAGCAGGCCTTGCAGCAGTGGGCCAGGCCACCCCACAATGGACAAGGTGACCATCTCCTCCCACGCACCCAGGATGAGGGGACAGGGAGGTGGAGGGGGGTGGGTTGCTGAGTGGACTGGGGAGATGGGCTGGCGCCCACCTGGATAGTAGCGAGTGACTCCCGTGGCGCTGCCAAAGACCTGCCACAGGAGCGTGGGGTCCTGCCTGCGGTTCTCCATGAACACATTCTCCAGGGCCTCCGTCCAGTTGAGCTCATTGAGGATGACGGTGGCTGAGGGGGAAGCAGGGGGCTGGGGTGGGAAGCACTTCGGCGGTTCCCCTGCTGAACCTCATGACGACACCCACTCATGTGCCTCCCACTCAGACAGTTCTCTGCCTCCTCGGGTCTCCCTCACTCCCCAGGGCTCAGCTGGGGCCGCACCATCTCCTCCACGAAGACATCCTGGTCCTCCTCCCCTCTGAAGAAACAGCTCAGTCTGCCGTCAGCCAGGGCCCCACATGACCAGGCAGGACACCTGGGGCCTGGGGCCCCTGCCGAGGGGCCACCCAGGCGGCAGGGAGCTCTGAGCCCGAACGCCTGTCCAGCCTGCTGCTGGGAGCTTGCCGTTGGCCCCTTGGGAGCTCACCCACTCAGCATGTACTCCGGGCTGCAGCCACAAGAAAGCAATTAAGGGCCCGATGATGGGGCTGGAATTATTCAGCTATTAAGGTACCTGATAAGCTGGAAGCCACTCAGCTCCATGATTAATCAACTAGGGCCAGGAGCAGGAAGGGGTGGGGGCGGGGGCTCTTGGAGGGGCAGGGGCTGTGCCCTGATCCTGCTCCAGCACTGGCACGTGCACTTACACACACACACACACACACACACACACACACACACACACACAGCCTGCACTTGCACACTGCATGCAGCTATACACCAGGTATACCTACATCTCACCTCTGTGTTTCCAGCGACACATGTCACCTCCTCACCCCTAAACCCACCTGCCCAGCAGCCTGACTGTGGCCACAGGCACAGGGACACACACGCTCATGCCTGCATAGCACTCTGCCCCATGAGTCCTGCTTCCACCTCCCCCAACAAGCTACCCCACCCTCCGTCTCCTCCAGCCGCTGTGGCTGCACATGTGACTGGTGTGTGGGGGTGGCCAGACCCTCCCCCCATACGCACTCACAGAGTAAGGCTTCTCTCAGACGGATGGACTCCATCTGTAGATCGCTCAACCTAGGCAGAGACTCAGGATGGCTTACAGTATGCCCCACTCCCCTCAACTCAGGACAGCCCTAAATCTGCCCAGGGTAGGCAAGTAGCCCATGTCCTCACATGTGCATCGTACCTGACCCTGCATGTGGGACACCCTGCTACTGTCAGGCCTCTGTCCCCCAGCAGCTCTCCGAGGGGCTATTTCTTCCTCTAACTTCTCCCACCTCCTTTCTCCCCTGGTGGAGCCCTTGCACCATCCCCTCTCCCTGAAGATGCATGCCCCAGACGAGAACCAGAGAATGTCTTCCAAAGGCTCTGCTCTTCTCTCAAGAGGCTTCCCCGGTGGCTCAGTGGTAAAGAATCAGCCTGTAATGCAGAAGCCGCAGGAGACACAGGTTCGATCCCTGGGTCAGGAAGATTCCCTGGAGGAGGGCATGGCAACACACTCCAGTATTCTTGCCTGGAGAATCCCATAGGCAGAGGAGCCTGGCGGGCTACAGTCCATAGGGTGGCAAAGCGACTTAGCATACTTGCTTCTCTCAAGAAACACTTAAAACAGATGAAGAGCTGTGATTTATATTTTGTTTGATCTTAAGTTTTTGGGCATGCTGCGTGGCATGTGGGACCTTAGTTCCCCAACTGGGAATGGACCCCGTGCCCCCTGCAGTGGAATGATGGAGCCCTAAGCACCGGACTGCCAGGGAATTCCCAAAGCTGGGATTTAAAGATACAAATGCAGACTTCTCTGGTTGTCCAGGGGTTAACACTTCTGAGTTCCCACTGCAGGGGACACAGGCTTGATCCTTGGTCAGGGAACTAACATCTCTGCACGCCACATGGACCGGAAAAAAAAAAAAAAAAAGCAAATGCTCCAGGGTCAGCCCACAGCCTAGGTTGTTGCTCAGTCCCTCAGTCATGTCTGACTCTTTGCAACCCCACCGACTGCAGCACACCAGAGTTCCCTGTCCTTCACCATCTCCTGGAGCTTGCTCATACTCATGTCCATTGAGTCAATGATGCCATCCAACCATCTCATCTTCTGTTGCCCCCTTCTCCTCCTGCCTTCAATCTTTCCCAGCATTGAGGTCTTTCCCAGTCAGTCGGCTCTTCCCATCAGGTGGCCAAAGGATTGGAGGTTCGGTTTCAGCATCAGTCCTTCCAATGAGTATTCAGGGCTGATCTCCTTTAGGAACGACTGGTTCGATCTCCTTGCTGTCCAACCAACTCTCAAGAATCTTCTCCAGCACGACAGTTCCACAGTTCGAAAGCCTCAGTTCTTTGGTGCTCAGCCTTCTTGATGGTCCAACTCCCACAGCCTAGGGGGCGCCAGCATATTTCAGGGCATTCTTCCTCTGCCCAGAGTATGTGGGGCCTCCGCTGTCTGCTGTCTGCCCCCTTCAGCGCTCTCTCCCTTCTCTCTGGCCCCGAGGCTTCTCTTAACTGACCGTAATGTGAAAACAAAATACATTTCTAGCATTGGTTGTGCCTATTGAACAGTATGTTATGGTCTCGTTCCTAATTTAGAAACTTAGTGAGTTGTACAATTTCTATTTTTCTCTCTAAGGAAAAAATGAAGTCAGCTCTCCAATGTTTCACACTGTACTGTCTGCCCTGCGAGAGTCTGCCTGGCAGGTCCCACCCCTCACTGGACCTCAGTTTCCCCCATCTGCACAATGAGAGGCTTAGGGGCGACAGATCACTCTGGGAGCCCTGCTAGCTGCTGGCAGAGGGGTGTCCCTAACTCAGGTCAAGGACGGAGAGGGGACCTGGCTGGGCTGTCCCAGCAGGTATCCATGACCACCTGCCTGCTCAGGCATTCACTGTGAGACACACTCGTGCACACACTACCGTCAGCCCCCCACCTGGAGAGGGCATGCTACTCAGCCCTGTGCATACACACTCACACTCACGTGCCCACACTCTTAGATCACGCTGAGCTGGGAAACGGGGACCATGCCCCCTCAGGCAGGCGATTACAGATTTAATTAAAAGTGACACAGTAAATAAAAAACATATAAAATGTAATTTGTGTGGGTAGCGAGGGGTGACTGGGGAGGGCGGTGTGGCTCCTGTTTTAATTAGCGTGCCTGCCTGCGATAGTGCCCCTCGACTGGCTCAGGCAGGTGGCCTGTGGGCGCTCCTTGGCGGGGGTGGTGGGACATCCACCCTCACTCCTGCCTGAGGCTGCCCAGATGGCCTGGCTGACCCTAAAGGTGGAGGGGGCCTCCCTGAGAACCCTGGAGGATTCCCAGGGTTTCTGAAGATCACTCCGAAGCTCGGGAACCTTTGCTTCAAGAACCCCCACCCGTGGGCCCCCTGAATTCTGAGGCTACCCTGTGGTTGCCCCCAGAATTATGTCAGGACCAAGAGACCCCAGAGCCTCCAACCCTGCAGCCAGAGCTCCTCAGTCAGTGTCTGACTCTTGGCCTCCTCTCCCTGCACCTCCCAAGTTCTTCAGCAAGGTCATCCTCGTGTCTGACTTGAATCCTTTTTGCTGTAGTAAACTGGTCTCCACATTATGCCAAGATACACTGTCCCTGGAGCTGGGAATCTCAACCACCCTTTATCTAATCCCCGCCCCACCCACCAAGGAGGACGATGGGGGTGTTACAGGGTCCATGTCTGTGAATGAGAAGTTGCTCCTTGTCCTCCCAACCCCTGTGTCCATCTGCTGCGGTAGCTCCTCAACCCTTCCTGCCTGGGGCCAGGGAATGGGCAAGGGCAGGGGGAGGAGCTCCTCTGGGGACAGTGGGGACTTGGCCCAGCATGTGGGGGAAACAGTTATGTGCACGCATTTGTGTGGGCAGGTGGGTATAGGCAGGAGACTACGCATGCACAAGGGGGAGAGGCTCAGCGTTGCATACCCTGCTGAGAGGCAGTGTGAGGCTGTGCCTGAGAGTGGCCTGGTGCCTGTGTGTGGGCGGCTCCGAGAGGTGAGCACGTGTGACCTTGGGTGTAGGGGGCTGAAGGTGGATGGCACTGACTTAGCACCCGGGGCCTGGCAGTGCCCGGGCAGTGGGCTGTGCCCCCACGACGGGTCGGAGGGCGGCTCCCGATCACGCAGCGCACTCACAGCCTTTGTAGATGTCCGTGGGGATCTGCACGGCCGTGTATGAATAGTTGACCTTGTTCTTGAAGTTTGAGTCCTCAACGAAGTCCAGCCGGAGGGTGCTGGCCTTGGACCCCCTTTCCACATCCTCACTCTCAGGGTCGTCCTGCAGAGAGGACCCCCCGCAACCCGGACAACCATGGTAGTGTCAGGGCTGGGAAATGGTGGAGTGGGGTTGGACAGAACTGTAGACAGAGGGGCCAGAATCTGGGAGATGGGGCATCTTGGAATCAGAGACTACTGCACTCAGAGACAAAGAGAGATGGAGAGACACCCAGAAAGTGGGACCTGGGGTATGGACCCCTTGCCCGGAAGGCCCGTGACTCCCACCTGCCCCACACATCCCACCCACGATCGCCATATTTGCTAATCCTGAATTCCAAAACCAAAAGCAAACCAAGCCCTTCCCCTCATCCCTGAATATCAATGATCAGCAAGCGCTTCCCCTCACCCCTGAAAACCAATGGAGGGAGGCAAATATTGGAGGCAGAGAGGAGGAGTGGGCTACAGACACCCCCACCCCCGCTTCCAAGGACATGCTCTGTGTAATCACGGAGGCGGCCTCAGGACCCCCTCCCAGGAGCTTTGAGAGTACACCCTGCAACTTGGCCCCACCCACCCCCTGCATGAAATTCCTTTGGCACCAGGGAGAGGGGAAGGGGCACCAGCCCCTGCAGTGCGGTGGCTCCAGGGGCTGAGCTAGAGTGGAGGGAGTCCGGGGAGAGAGCTGGGCTCGGGCAAGGGTAGCATGGAGGCCCTGTAACCTCCAGAAGGAGGGGTGTGCTGCGCCTGCTAGCAGCAGGACTAGCAAGGGCCCCGTTGACTTTCTAAAATGAGCTGCCGCCGTCTGACAGGTGCCAATTACGGCATCTCTCTGCCGGGCAGGCTGGGCATGCGCTGTGTGCCCCCGCCCACCACAGGCTGGCGGGAGTGGGTCTGTGACTACAGTGTTGATGCCGCAGCCGAGGGGGGGCGGCGGTGGTGGGCAGGCAAGGGTGCAGGTGTGCAAGGGGGAAGGGAAGATGGAAGTAGAGAGTGAAGAGGAAGACGGGGAAAGCCAGATGGGGAGGCGAAGGGAGATGAGTGAGACCCAGGCAAGGTGGGGGGCAGAGCTGGGGAGCAGAGCTGGGGAGCTCTGTGACCTGGCGGGAGGGAGCGCAAGCAGCTGAACCAGACACAGGTTCCCGCACTGCCCCTCAGCAACGCCCCCCACCCCACCCGTGACCACCCCTAGCACCAGGCTGAGCTCACTTGCTCTCCCAGGTGTATCTCACGTGATGGCCAACCTCACCGCTTGTTTGCTTGCTCGCTGGATCCTGGGCACGCCCCTCATGTTCCCCACCGGGCCACCTGTGCCCTCCCCACCTGGGGAGTGCTGTGGGTCCACCCTCAGGTCTGGGGAATGAATTACTGCCTGGATGGGGGCACGCAGTGGGGCTGGCTGGCCAGAAGGGCCTTCTGCACAAACACCCTTTTCATCTCTTCAAGAATGGATTCTGTATGGCAAAACCCAAGCCATCTGCTGCCTTCCCACTGCCCCTTACCCAGGGTGCCATCCTGCTGCCCACCTCAGCCCACCCTAGGGGAGACCCTCAGAAGCCGGGGGCAGAGGCAACTGCTGAGCACAGAGGCCAGAGCTAGGGAGCCGAGGCATGAGCAACTCACGTTCTGCTGGGAGGAGGGGGAGCGCAGGAGAAGAAAGCCCCTGAAATGTCAGCGCCAGATGAAGGGCGCTGGAAAATTTAATCTCCCAACTTTCCCAACTAATGTGACATTTGGATTCTGTTCTGATAAGCTATCAGCTGGCGAACTTTTTCCTTCCTTCTTTCCCCCCTACCCCCACCTTCTGGCTGGTAATTTAAAAGTAAATGGTCTAGAAAGATCTCTAACTGTACCTCTGGCAAAGATTAAAAAAACAAAACAACACAACAGGCAGGAGAGTTGGGAATGTGTGTGTGCTGATATTTATACCGGGGCTGGGAGGGCTGGGATTTTTGCCTAACTGACCCTGGCCCAGTCCCGCCCTGGGGTGAATCCCCCTCCCTGGGCAATCCCTTGCCTTCCCTCCCCTCAGAAGATGTCCGAGGGGCTGGGGGCAGGGGGCCAGTGATACAGACGTAGGGGTTGGGGGCTGCAGGGAACAGGGAATCCAGGGAGGAGGTCGGGCACCAGAGGCCCAGGAGCCGCTCAGTGCTGCCCGCACACCCAGGGGCTTTTGTATGGTGGGCAACCGCAGTCTCCTGGTTTATATTTAATGCACTGATTGCTAAAATTACAGCCCGCTGCTGAGGGGGGTAAGGAATTAGATTCAGGGTCTAATTAAAGGTTTGTTCTTCATTTGAATTTCAGATTCCAGCTATAATTTTAGCTACTTCTCTGGGAGCCACGGAGGCTCAGCCAAGGGGGAAACACACCTGCTTTAGCCCACCCACTCTGCCTTCTCGGGCCCCCTGCCCGCTTGCCCTCCTGAAGGCTCACCGAAGCTGGCCTGGCACCCACAGACCCTCTGCAGGAATCCCTGCCAGCCCACCTCTTGGTGCTGTCAGATACATCCTGGGGGCTCCCAGGCAACCCCCCGGGGCTGACAGGCCAGGGAGTGGGAGTCTAGACGTGGGGTCTCCTGCCTCAGCCAGCACAGGAGACCCCAGAGACGGTGTTGTAACTCAGGAGAGAGTGGGGTTCAACTGCTTTTGCCTCAAGGCAGGCAGATGAATTTGGGCCTAGACAGGTTCACCAAACAGTCTGTTCCATGTGCCTGCACCCTCGGACACTCTGGGCTCCTCTGTAGGTCCCCTCACACCTCAGATGGCCGCCCATCTTTCATGTCAGTCCTCTGGTGACAGGGACCTCTCTCTGTCGCAGGGTTGCCCAAGCAGACGTGAACAGTCAGGGAGGTGGAGGTGGAAGAGCCATGTAGCTCCAGGCTCTCTGGCCAGTCCCAGGGCCACCACTTCAGAGGTGGTGGCCCCTGAGGAGCCAGAGCCCTCTCCTTCATCTGAAGAACAGGCTGCAGACTGCCTCTAAGGTGGAGTGGGGCGGGGAGAGATGACTTAGCCCGGGGCCAGTGCTGATGGTGGGGCCTGGCTGTGCAGTAGTCTGCACACTGAAGCCACGGTCCCCTCAGCACAGTAAAGGGACCTGCACTGACCTGAAACACACCAGCACCCCGGCCCTGCCTGCCACACCTCCAGGAAGCCCTCCCCACGTGCTCCCTCTCTCCCCTGTTCTCCCAGCATGCAGCAGCCCTCTGCCCTCCCGACGAGGCACATAATCTCACTGAGGGGAGAAGGTCCGTGGGCCTCACCATCCTGCCCAGGGACGGGCTGGGCCCACCCCACACTGTGCAGTGAAGCTGTGCCCCTTGGTGCTGCAAAGACACAGCCTGGAGGGGTCAGGATCTCTAGGGAGTGGTGGGAGGTGTAGGGTGGGGGGCTGTGGGACCACAGCCCTGCAAGGCCAGACTCAGAATGCTGAGTCCTAACACTCTTCTTCCAGCCCAGGCTACAGGTCTCAGAAGAAGGGGGCGTGGCTCTGGAAGCTCCCCCATCTGCCCCCAGCAAGGGTGGGGGCACTCACCAGCTCAGCATCGGCTTTGGCGTCATAGTACACGATGTCTTCCTCCTGGTGGGAGAGAGAGGCCTCAACAGTCATGGTCTCCTGAGGTGCAGCCAGGAGCCCCCGCTCTGAGGCCTGGCTGGAATGGCCCCCTTAAATCCCTTGGGGGTGAGGCAGACACCACCCTCTCCCCCATTCATCCGGCCCAGGGAGGGCTGGATGAGTCAGGCTGGGGAGGCCTGACCCCTACCCCAGCCAGACCATCCTCAGGGGCCCTCACAGGCACCAGGAGGATGTGGTACCCCGGGGCTGGGGTGGGATCCCTCAGGGCTCCCTGAGTCCAGGACCAGGGTCTCTGCCTTGCAGCCCTGCCGGGAGGCAGGCTGACAGCCGGCCTGTCCACGGAGACTCTGGCTGAGGCAGTAACCAAGGGGAAGTGGGGAAGACGGAAAAATAGAGCGAGACTGGGGCAGACACTGCTTCTTCCAATTTCTTCTATTAAAAAGCCTGCTCATTACGGGCGTGTACTTATTAATTATCTGTGATTTGTTGTGAAATGCAAGGGGGTTTACACAACAGGAGCAGGAGAAAACAAAGCCCGGCCCCAGCGCCTGCCTCCCGGCCTTGCCTGCCTTTGCTAGCGCCGCCCGTCCTGGCCTGGCCCTTCTGCCCGCTGCCGGGGTTCTCGGCCATCTGCACGTCATAATCACCGGCCACCCCGGGGACCCGTAACACAAACGGGCTAATTTCATGTTTAATGATCTTTAATCAGAACTGAGCACGGCTGCCAGAGGCTGCCAGAAGGTGAATCTGGTGCCATCAGGCGCCACCGCTCAGGATGGGCCACCCCACCCCTGCCTCGATGGCCCTAGGGCAGGGCTCAAGCTAGGGCCACGGTCTGAGCCGCCCTCCCCTGGAGTTCCTCAGCAGGAACCTGCAGCATGGCCCTAGTGGGCCCTTGCTCGCCAGGGAGCCTGTTTCTTTGTGGTCTGCAAGTGGGAATGATGACCAAGTCTGCTCCCAGAGGTCTGGCTGTAAAACACTGAGCCAGCATTTACTCCATGATGGGCTACCCCTTGCCCGGGCCTGGCTGGGTCCCATGTGCTGCGTGACCTCAGGGCTATGCTATTCCTTCTCTGGACTCAGGTTCCTCGGGCTTCAGGGAGGAGCTCAGCCTTGGTGACTGTCCAGGTGCTGGGTGTGAGGCTTGAGATGGCTGGTACTCAGGCTTGTATGGGTTGTTTCCTATCAGAGGTCTGGGGGTGCCGGGCACTGGGTGGACCTATGGGCATAGTTTGAACATTCTGGAACATTGACTACACACCTGGCACCACACCTGGGTAAGACCACAACCTCCTGACGACTGAAAGACTGAAGTTTCAGTCCTGTGAGGCATCTGCTGTGTCTAACAGGGCCTCACACACACTGCAGTATAGGATTCTCCCAACAGCCCCATGACCCCGTTACACAGAAGAGGACACTAAGGCAGGGAGGAAAAAAGGAGTTGCACCCTAGCTCCATCCTGCCTTCTCGACTCATCTCCAACCCCTCCCGCACCTGCCCACCCACCAGTCCAGGGAGACTGGAGCTCAGGTAGGCCCAGGATAGGGGCAAGGGCTGGGGCCCAGGCTCCAGGGTGCTCGGCCTTTCCCTGGGCCCGGCTCTGACCGAAGTGCATAATGAAAGCTGACATTACATCAAACACAATAAGGAGTTTCGGTTGATGAAGATCATTCCTGAACACACAAACCCATTAAACCGAGGGGAAAAATATCAATTCAACACACTCGCTGGCGAAAAGAAAATGTGATTTGTTATCTAAAAGGGGGTTATAAACAGGGCTCGGATGCTCTTTCCCTCCGTAATGAAAACAGGCAGGCACAGTGGGAGGACTGCAGATTAGAACGTGTGGCTTCGCTCACCAACTTTTTAGGCAAACCTTCTGCAAGGACAGGAAAGGGCATGGGTGGGGGTTGGTGGCTGGAGGCCTCCAGAGGGACCCTCGCAGGGACCCTGCTCTGGGATCCCCTCACAGGTCGGGCCTGGGTCCGGCCTGCCCTGGGACGGTCCCTGGGATTTTGGCGTTCACTTGGGCCATCCCTGCAGCTGCTCCAACGGCTCCCTTTGTCTCTCTGTCCTGGTCTCAGTGCAGGATGAGACGCTGGTGGCATCAGTGACAAGGGGGGAATGTGTCACACAGAAGGATTCTAGCCCCCCTCCAGACGGCCTGTGAGGCTCAGGAATCTGTATGCAGTCTTTGTCCCTCTGGAGAAGGAAATGGCAACCCACTCCAGTATTCCTACCTGGAGAATTCCACGGACAGAGAGGAGCCAGGCAGGCTACAGTCCATGGGGTCTCAAAGAGTCGGACACGACCGAGCGACTAATACAGCACTTTGTCCCCCAAGGGCTTGGATGCACGTGGGCAGGACTCCTCCCTACCTCTCCCACCTTGAGAGGGCCAGCCCATGCCCCTTCCTTGGTAGAGAGTGGCATTAGCTTTGGATGGTGGCAGGCAAGGTCACATGTGTGAAAATACATTGTAAACCAGCTGCGGTCACTATGTCTGATGTGATGTGGAAGTGGGGATGTGGTGGGACAGGGTCATTAGGGTCGGTCCCTGGAAAGCCTCTGTGTCTGCTTTGGCTTGCAGGTGCCCCCGCCTCTGATACACAACAAGGAGGCGGTACCACCTAGTGATTACGTGCAGGTGCCCTGGCAAAGGGTCCTGGCCTCCTGGCTGGGCCCGAACATGTGAGCTCTGGGATCCTGAACAGTGAGTGGGGACTGAGGCTGAAGCCTTACAAGTCTCTGTGGCCCCATAAGGACTCCTTGGGGTCACCTCCATCTCACTGATAAGGCAAGGTTGCCTGTTAAACCCTTCAGCCTCCATGAGGCTCCACCTGGGGGTTTTGGTTTTCCACTTGTAAAGGAAGAATTATGATGATAAGAGGACAGGGAGTGAGGCCTCTCCAGGGGTTCGGGCCGACTCGACCCATGAGTGGGCTCCCTTGTGCTGACAACTCCACAGCCCCAGGAAGGGCTTGAATATGGAAGAGACCCCCTGGCTGGGGTGAGACACGTGTCCTTGATATCCAGGGTTGACACCTCTGACGCTCCCTTCATTGCTTGCTATTTTAGGGGCCATTCTGCTGAAACCGGGCAGGGAGTGGGGGATCACCCCTCTGAATTCACACACGTCTCCCCGCAGGTGGATTTCTGTGCACACACGACACGTGAGGGGCCGGGGTGGGGGCCACACAGCTCTCGTGTACACACAACACACACACTCTCCGAGAGAGAGCATGAGGGGTGCTGGCAGGCGGGCAGAGGGCGAGGAAGCGAGGGTGGAGTGTGCACGGAGAATAGCAGTTGACACCTACGTTTGGTGCCATGGAAGGTGGCTGCCGTGGCTTGGTCGGACCCGACTGCCGCTTGCTCGTCCGGCCCCCATGCAGAACCCAGGCCAGCTCCCCGGCTGCACCAGCGAGGACGCTTGGCCTTCCTGCCCTGGCTAACGGCCAGCTCAGCTCAGCCAAGTGGACTGTTTTCCGAGAGAGCCGTCTGTCGCCGGCTTGGCAGAGAGGCAGGCAGCAGGCCCGATGGCTGGGGCAGACCTCAGGCCGGGGACCCACCTGTCCTGTCCAGCCGGCTCCTTGGCCCAGCCCAGCCTTCACAGCCTTCCTTTCGAGTACCCAGGTAGTGCCGCCTCTCCCATCAGACTCCCCAGAGAAGGGCTGTATCTCTCCCATCAGACTCCCCAGGGCAGGACCGCTTCCTCCATCACACTTCCAAGGGCAGGGCTTTGTCTCCTGCAGGCCCTGGGGCTGGCACTGAGGCCCTGGGACCAATGGCCTCTCCTGCCCGCCAATGACCCATGCCCTGGCCCGGCTCCTCCCTGGTGACCGTTTAGATGGCGGATAATGCTGGCACAGTGAGGCCCTGGCACCAGGCACAGTGTCCGCCAGGCGGGCCATCTCCATCTACCCTAAGTGTTATGTGCACCAAAGCACCTGCTGCCTGTCTGCAGGGGCCATGGGAGGGGCCGCCTGCTAACAAGGGCCCCGGTGTCCAAGGGCTGCGGCCAGGGCTGTGGCTACAGGTTCTCTACCCCTGCTGCAGCTAGGAGTGGGGGGGTCATGACCTGGGACCAGGGAGAGGAACATGAGGGGCACTTCCCTTCCACATGTTCTCTTTGACTTTGCAGACTGCAGGATCCTGCAAGTCCGTGGGCTGGTGTCAGTGGTGTGATTGTGTGTGTCTGCGTGTGAGTGGGAGGGGGGACACCACTGTTTCTCAGAGGTCTGCAGGCAGACCTGCTGTGTACCACTGACACAGGCAGGGCCACACCCTACGGACCATGCAGTGGAGTCCAGTGTGGCTCCACGGGTCAAGGGTTTCCTCTGTGCCCAGAACTGCTGAGTGCCATCCTACCCCGCTCAGAGGTAAGAAGCCCGAGGCTCTGGTCACTCTGCACACAGGGCATCTGGTTGGGCACATGGACAGGTGATGGGCAGCACTGAGTCAGGCTCAGTTGCCTCTGGCCAACAGGAGCCGTGGGCAGGGGCAGACAGATGAGCCCACGGGGCCACTGGCCTGGGGGAGCTGCACTGGGAGCCATCCGTGATGGGGGCACCAGAGGCGGGTGCTGTGGGCAGTGGGGGCTGATCCTAGAGCTGTGGCCAGAAAGATGAGCTCTGGGGAGTTAACTGGAGTGGGAGGTGCTACCCTTCTGAAGGAGGTAAGGACCTTCCTAGGAGGCCTGGCTTGTGTAAAGGGCCTGAGTTTGCCACCGGGGTTGCAGCATGGGCTGTGAGCACTCCTGAGTGCTGGGGAGGAATATGGGTCCTTCCTTAGCTCACTCCTGAAGGTTTTGGGAAGGGCACAGTTTCAAGGGTGGGTAGTGTGCCTATAAGGGACAAAAATCCATCCTTTAAGCAGTTTCAAGTCCCCACGTCCTTGTGACATGGACAGTTCCCACCCTGGCAGTTCTGCCTGGCAGGCCAGGCAGGGCTGGCTGGCCTACCAGCTAATGGGCCCAGCATTAGGGCTGATGCCTTTCTGCCCGGAAGCTGGGCAGCTTGCTGCTTCTAGGGAGGAGAATGGCCCTGACGGTGCAGCTGGAAAGGAGGGGGCGCCTACGGCACCACCCTCCCCTGCCTGTGGGACACACAGGGAGACTGATGGACTGGCGGGGGTGGGCGACAAACATCAGGCCAACAAGGCTGGGCCCAACTGGCCCTGTGGTCACAGCCCTAGTGGGGGCATTTCAGGTCACAACAGGGACCAACAGAGCCCTCTTCCACCTCAGGACAGGAACCCCCAGAGCCCACAGGCCAGGATGGGCAGAGGTGCACCCACACCATCACCAACTTGCACCTCCATGACCTGACGTGTGGACCCTTTCACACATCACATCTGAGCTGACAGACAGCCCCTAGTTCCAGCCGGACCTTTGCCAAATGGGGAAACTAAAACTCAGAGAAGGGCGAGCTCTTGCTGGGTGACTGTGCCCAGTGTGCGGGGAACGGGTCCTCAAAAGCACCTGTCTCAGAACCTGGAC
This sequence comes from Oryx dammah, assembly GCF_014754425.2. Taxonomy (NCBI): domain Eukaryota; kingdom Metazoa; phylum Chordata; class Mammalia; order Artiodactyla; family Bovidae; genus Oryx; species Oryx dammah. Next base: position 10,552,538 of record NW_024070193.1, read on the forward strand.
ACCCCTGAGACCCGGGCTCTGCTTCCCAGTAGGCCCCTGGGGTGCCCCCTTCGGCCTGGGATAAGCTGTTCTTGTCTCGGATTGACTGAAAATCAGAAGTCAGGGGTCAGAGGTCCAGTAAGATGACCCTTAAGTTTTCTGCAGAGTCAGGAAGAGAAGACAGGTTTGGGGCTGAGGCAGCCCTCTCCTCTTCCGGTTCTGGGCCTGGACTAGGAGGGAGAGAAAGCCAGGCTGAGGGCTTCCAGTCCCTGATTCCCCAGTTCCTTCACCCTGCTCTGTGCCTGCTCTTCGTGCCTGTCCTGGGCCGGGAGGGGAGGGAGCAGATACATCATAAACAAAGGGGTGGACAGAGCAAGAGCCAAGGGTTCTGGAGGCCCAGCAGGGGGAGGGGCTGATGTGCTGGGTAGCCAGAGCAGCCTCACTGGGAAGACACAGGACAAGCTGGGCTTCCAGGAGGAATGGAGTGAGTGGGGAGATCAGGAAGGGGGCTGGAGTTAGGTGTTGGGTGTGGCTGGAGCACAGGAGGAGGGGAGGAAAGAGGCAGGTTGATGAGAGAGGCAGGGACAGCCAGATCCTGGGGTCTTGGGTGCAGGCTCAAGCTGGGCCTTGTTGGGAGTCGCCAGGGTGCTGTTATTTGCAGGCGGGGGCAGGTACAAGTGGCCAAGGAGTGCAAAGTGACTGCTGTTGTGCGTATTTCTGATCAAGAGGCTGAGGAGGCACGGTGGCCCAGGGTTGGGTTTGTAGTGCTGGAATGGGAAGCAAGAAAAAGGCCAGCCCCCAGGTCCCAGGGAGGGAGGAGGGTCCAGGGAATCACTGGCTGATTTACGTGTTCACTGTAGAGAATCATCTGCTAGTTACCTCCAACCCCATGTGGGCTCCCTGAGGGTGGCACCCAGCACCCCCCGGGGAGCAAAGGTAGAGTGCTATGGTGGGGGCTCAGGCTGACCGGCGGGGGTGGGGACTGGGGGAAGGAGCAGGTTTACAGGGTCTACATCACAGACACGAGCCCCCCTGGCATCTGACAGGCTGGCTGCGACTCTGCCTCCAACAGGCAACCTCAGGTAGGTCAACCACTCTGCGCCTCAGGGTTCTCGTCCGCTAAGCAGGAGTAACAGTCCCTCCCACCTCCTAGAGGCACCGGGTTCAGAGCTGCAGTGAGTCAGGGCCTCTCCCACCCGCTATTGGCCCCTGGGTCCCAGGGGCCAGCTCTCGGCGCCTCTCCCTACATTGAGCACAGAGACCACTGGGAAGCGTGGCCACAGTCCCGCGTGGCTGTGGAGGACACAGCGAGCCCTCCCAACTGCTCTGGTCGCCCAAAGCTCGGTCATGCTTGGCATGGGGGCGGGGGTGGTTTCCTGAATCTGGGAGGAACCCTGCCTTGGTCTCTCTTCGGGTTTACTGTGATCCTTTGACACAAAAGATGTCTCCAGCCCACCCCAAATCAAACACGCTGCCTGGATATATGAGGCTGGGGGTCAGTGAAGCATTCCTCCCCTCCCCCACATTCTGGACCTCTGTCCCCAAGCAGAGCCCTGCTCCCAGCATCTCCTGCCTCTAATTACTCTGGGCTCTGCTGGTGAAAGGAGAGGACTTCCTGGCTAAGACAGCCTGGTCCCCGATCCCAGCCTGGGGGCCTTCTGGAAGGGAAGGCTGGGAAGGGGATAGGGTCCCTTTCCCCCAGCAGCCCTCCCACATCAGTGTATTCGCTAACCTCAAATGCTTGCTGTACGCTGGGCAAAGGTTCCTGGCTCCATACCATGGACCCCCTGGTGCCCTGCCAGTGGGTGAGCGCAGCCTCCCCTTCCCTTCTCCCCTGCATTCACATCCACCCTTGCTGGGGGCGGACAGGTCCCAGGGCCTGGGGAGGCCACCGCAGTTCTTACCTTGATGTTGTCCTGCCAGCGGTGAGCTTTCTGGAAATTCTCTGCAGCATCAGCCAATCTCTGAGGGACAGAGCACAGGGCGGTCAGAGCCTGAGGAAGGTACGTGTCCAGCCCAGAGGCTTCTCCGTCCCCAGCACTCCCTGGGGCCAGGGTGGCTCAGGGGTTTCCTGGACATCCTTCCAGACCCCTCAGGGACTCCTTAGCCCCAAACATTCTCCAGCTTGCCTTGTGGGCCCTTCCCCCACCCACAGGAAAGGTGAAGCCTGCACAGAGTGACCCAAGTGGCATCCCCATGGGACTCCTCGGACTTCAGCTCAGTCACATTTCCAGCCCACAGGATGGTAGGGGGATCCCCAAGATGTTTGAGGACCTAGGCGCTGCAGCCAAACTCACTGACACTCTCTACTTGCTACAAACCAGCGTCACCCCAGCGCCAAGAGGATGGCCCTCCCCAGTCCAGGATGAAATGCTGCAAGAGACAGTGCCTTGCTGATGCAGCTTTGCTCCCAGCTTGCTCAGGGCCCAGTAGGAGGTGCCCACGGCCCACCCCTGCCCACCCAGACCCACCACCATTGTCCTTGTCCTGGCTTCCCAAGCCCCCTCCCGGCAGTGATCTCAAAGCCTTCTGTCCACACAAGCCTGGCGCCTTGTTCAGCGCTGGTTCCTGTGGCCTCCTCCACTGAGGCCCCTGTGCCTCTGAGCACAGCTGTCTGTGTATCCTGCACTTCGTTACCCAGTATGCCTGGCGCCAGACCGTGCTGATGTGCGGAGACGTGGCAGAGCCAGCCCTGCCTTCCACGGTCCAGAAGGGAAAACAGACACATCACCAGGCAGAACAAGGAGGGCAGGAGTAGCTGAGGTGCTTCGAGGAAGCTCAGAGCTATGGGAAATTAGGATATCAGGGAGGGCTTCCTGGAGGAGGCACAGAAACCCTTTGGCTACCCTCTGGGCCTGAATCCTCACTGCCCAGAGATTCTTATTTTGTGGATTCCATGGATCCTGCCCCTTTAGGAAGTCCTGATGCTGGGAAAGATTGAAGGCAGGCGAAGAAGGGGATGACAGAGGATGAGATGGTTGGATGGCATCACCGACTCAATGGACATGAGTTTGAGTAAACTCCGGGAGTTGGTGATGGACAGGGAGGCCTGGTGTGCTGCGGTTCATGGGGTCGCAAAGAGTCCGACACGACTGAGCGACTGAACTGAGGCTTCTGAAGACAGAACTGAGCCTGGCTCTTTTGGGCCTCCCATGGAACTGAGTGAAGTTTTATTAATGGTAATGACGACTCATCCTGACTGGTCACCTGCTGCATCCAGGCTTGACCACCACCACCCCCAGGGCAGCAACACATCAGGTGTACCTGTCACCATCCACAGCACGCTTGGTGTGTCCTCGGTTGAGGACGCCCAGGCACAGAGATGGTGAGCAGTCTGCCTGAGGTCACAGAGCGACCCTGGGTCAGGCTGGGCCTTCACCGTTGAGTTTGCCTTGTGCAGCCCATGACCAAGGTCCGAGGGCACGCTCCACAGGGTCCACCACACCCGGGGAGGAACAGAGCGGCGCGTGGTTGGGGAGAGGCTCTGATCCCCAGTGTCCTCTCCCACTTGACCCCACGAGTGATGCAGTAGGGTCCTGCCCTCTGGCCTCTGGCTCCTACTCAGAGGACCCTGGCCCCTTGGTATTTAAGACAAACACTCCCATCCCTCAGTCCAGGCCTGATGGCTTGTGGGCCCCAGAGGGGAGATTCTAAAATAAAGCTTGGCAGCTGCACACCGGGGGAAATGAGAGACCAGCTTTTCCTCCGCTCCAGCATGGTGGGGCCTGGTGGGATCCGTACAGAGCTGCAGCCTCCACTCTGGGCAGGATGTCACCTCTGGCTGTTAGAAAGGCTGCCCAGAGCCATTCCCTACTCCCGCTGGGCCTGGCTCCCCCTCCTCCTCTGGCCAAGAGCACTGAATACTGGGAAGGCTGTGAGGCTCGGGGACATAGGGGACAGTGGGAAGTCGCTTTCAGAGTCAAACCCCTTCAGTTCACATTGCAACAGACTCCTGCCACCCCACCTGTCTTTTTTGTAGCTTCTGTCCTCTGCCCACCTGTTACTGCCGTACTTGCTTGGCTGGGCCCCACCCCACCTTAATCCAGCTTCAGGAACCACAGGCCTCTCTTCTCCCAGATGGCTCCTGGATCCTGCCTCCAGTCCTGGCCCCTCCTGAATGCCTACGTACCTTTCTGAGGGTAATCCTTGGACCCACTGGAGCATATAACACCCACTCTTGGAATAAGCCCATCCACCTTGTGTCTATTACCCTCTACATCTCACCCTTAATGCAACTCTTGGGACTTTCTTGGTGGTCCAGTTAAGAATCCAACTTCAAAGCAGGGGATGTGCATTTGATCCCTGGTCAGGAAATTAAGATCACACATATTGCGAGGCAACTAAGCCCGTGTGTAGCAACAAAGACCGAGCACAGCCATAAATAAAAATAAATTAAAAAAATTTTTTTAATGTTGCTCTAACCACCTTACTGATTATCCCCAGCCCAGGCTCCTGTGTCCTCTCTTGCCCTTCACCATCTTTCTCCGCACAACACCTGGAGCTTTTGAAATGTGGATCTGGGGGTGCATGACAGTCCTGCTTCTCCACAAACCCCTAAACCTTTGGCAGTTACCTGTGGCTCTGCACAGAAAAAGCAAAGCTTTTTTGAGACCCCAGGAGCTCCCTTGCACTCAACCTCTGCCCCTCCCTTTCCACTCAGGGGCATCCCCTCAGCCTAAACCACAAGCACCCCTACCCAATGCCGAGCCCCTGATGGTCCCCGATTCACAGCTGGCAGTGCCCTTCGGCAGAGGACATACTGTGTGACACACGGGGTTAACAACACTTGTCACTCCTGTTAACTGAGCACTGACATGCATGCCCGCCACCGGGCCTGGATGGGAACATGTGAGCCCCAGGAGCATCCCCTGGGGCCACACCTCAAGGGGCGAGCCTCGGGCAGTCACTGCACACCCGCTTTCCTTGCCTGGTGGCCCACCACTTTCCCAGGGACCCCAGACCCTTCTCAGAGTGGGCCTGGAGCCACTGCCATTTCATGGAGGATGAGGCTGGAACACACGTGGGAACAACCAGATCAGAGCCCTTCCCACGGAAAAGCCACAGGGTTGATGGGGTTGCAAAGACCAAAGTGACACTAGCTGAAATCTCCAAACTGGGCCAAGCCCTTGAGGAACTTTTTCTTTGGCTCCTACTGCCCCAGCTGGGTGGAGGATGCCTGCTCCTTCACCCTGCGAGGGCTTAGGTCTGACCCTGGGAGTCACGGGCCTCAGGAACATGGGGGCTGATGGCCCCTCGGGCTCTCCAGGCTAGCAGCCAGGGTGAGGGAGACCAGGGAGGGGGGGCCCCAGCCCCCAGCCTCCTTGAACTTATGGAATCCCATGGGCTCAAAGGCCCAGGTCAGCCCGCTGACTCGTGAATAACAGAGTTGCAATAGCCACAGCGAAAGGATTACTTTTAATCCTCAGTAACGATCAAGCCATTATTATTTTTTCAGTGTTACAGATCAATCAGTCCATCCCCAGGCACTAGACGTGTGGAAACTGCTAAATACACTGGCCTGGTGGTGCGGGAGGAAGGGCTGAGGCAGTTGGATGGGGGTGGACGGGGAAGGCTGTGGAGGCTCGGGGTCCCTTGGGTCTCAGGGTGAGAGGGGAGAGGACGGGAGTTCGCATGAGGGGCCCCGGGCAGGGATCAGAGCTGGGACCCTGGAGCCTTGGGTTCAAACCCTGACTTCTTCCCCCAGCCCTCAATTTCCTGCCTATACATTAGAGGGCAGCTCAGAGGGCAGCTAGGTTCTTGGCAGCTCCCTTGCCCCAACCCCTGGAAGCTGCCCATAACGCCAAGTACGCTGGTGTCCCCCTTGCTGGCTCTAAGCACGTGGTCCCTCGCCAACCTCCGGGCCTCCCTGTTATCCCCACTTTCTGTTTGGGATGCGCGCCCCACTACCTCAGTCAGACTTATCGGACTGTCACCCCCTCACCTCTTCTGCAAGCCTCCTTTTGCCCTTGGCCAGTCCACGGGTCCCCTCCCCTCCGCTGGGCACCGATCTCCAGAGAGCCCACAGCACTCAGGCTTGCTCAGGACTTGCTGGGAGACAGCTCACAGCTCTGTCTTCACCTTGCCCTGAGGTTCATCCTCCTTGCACTTTCCTCCCACCTCCCCCTGGTCCCCCTGATGGCCTGGGGGAGGCAGGATGGGAAGGACACTGAGGTCCAGAAGTAAAGGAGAATCTAGAGAGACTCCCGGCAGGGCACAGGCAGTGGTGGGAACACCGTTCTGTCTGTCTCAGGGCTCCTGCCTGACCCTGAATGCCTGCTCCCTGGGACTGGCTCCCTGCTTGGGCTCTGGGCTCTGCTCTCAGAGCAACCTGCAGTGTCTGGTGCTTCTGGTACCAGGCCCCTGCACATCCTGCTCCTTCCTCTGCACTCCTGCCCAGATTCCTCCAGCCTGTTTCCTTTCCTCACATTTGAGGCACCAGCTCAGACTCCACTCTCCTAACCACTCCCTGATCCCTGCCAAGCTGCCATCTCTCCCCATCACAGAACCCAGAAAGCCCTCTGCTTTTCCTCCTGAGCTCTGAGCTTGGTGGTGGCTGTATCTGACAGCTCGCAAGTTCACAGAAACCTGACTCCTAGCATGTAGTAGGTACACAATGAGCACTGAAAGTGTTAGTCACTCAGTTGTGTCTGATTCTTTGCGACCCCATGGACTGTAGTCTGCCAGGCTCCTCTGTCCATGGAATTCTCCAGGCAAGAATACTGGAGTGGGTTGCAAAGGAGGTACACAATGACCATCTGGTAAATCAAAGAAGGAATGTCTGTGGACCTGGGTGAAGTCTGGAGTTTGGACTTGCCCGGTCAGCTACATGACCCTAGGCATGTGGTTTAACCTCTCTGAGACTCTTCATCACATCCCAGAGGGTGAGGGCTACCTGTGAGGATAACATAGCCCACACTGCTATGAAGTTGCTTATGGTGGCTTGCCTGGCCTGCAATGTCTCCATCGTGGCCAGGGCACTGGAGGGAACCGTGGTAGGACTGCTGAGCAGGGCTGTTCACGGCCAAGTCAATCACGGTAACAGCGGGCATTTCAGAGGCAATTATCAGAGGGTTTCACTTAACAATCAATTTCCTTCAGCTCCCGAAACTGTTCTTACAGGAAAAGGCAAGAAAGAGGAGAACTGAGCTGTGGACAAAGCTCCCCTAGGGGAGCAGCCCCCTGCACAGACACCTTTGAATTTCACTAAGTTCAAAGTCTTTCAATTGCTGTGGAGCTGAGACAGACTGTGACCTGAGATAAGGGACCTGGGGGCCACAGCGGGTGCTCCTCAGAGGCCAACATCTGGAAGGTAAGACTCCACTGAGTATGGGAGGGGTGGGGCTCGGGCCTGGTGGGGGTTGGAGCCCTCAGGCTGCTCCATCCTTTTTGAGGTGCCGCTCCCTCCCGCCATGTTGGGGACCCCACTTCTTCTTGGCCTCCTTCCCACCCCTCTCACCTGGAAAACCCGTCCCCCACCCCCACCCTGCTGTGCTGGCCTAGCCTGCAAGGGTCTGGGGAGCAACAGCCCACCAAACAGGATTTGTTTTGTGCAGCCCAGAGGGACAGACTGTAGGAGTTTTTTTGGTCTTAAGTAGTGACAGCTACTCTCTCTTCTAAGACGATATGAGAGGCTTAGGATAAAAGGCCCTGAACCTGTGGGGCACAGGATATTGAGAGTTGTGCCAAGGGGGCTGAGCCTGGCAGAAGCTGTGATGGGGGCTCTGAGATGGAGGTTAGGGGCAGCCAGCTCAGAGTAAAGTCCCAGCACCAAGTAGGTGCCCTGAGAACACCGCCAGAGGGTAGCAAAGAAGGTGATGATGACAGACAGACACAGACACTGCCCCTAGAGCTGCCCTGGACTGATGGCACAGTTCATCCAACAACAGGTGCAAGGCTGCACCCCTTCCTCACCCTCCCCAGCCCACCCCTAGGAAGACACCTGAGAAGTGGGCTCTTTTGTTCCCTGTCCTGTGACGGGACCAAGCATGAGTGCCACTACCCCGGGCCCCTGGTGAGGAAGTGGTGGAGGGGGCATCAGTAATTCTGCCAGCAGCGTTGGACGCCGAACCTCCCAGGGAAGGATCAGGTCTGGCCAGGTGGGGCCTGGCTGGTTGGCCACAGGTCTCCGGACCTGTTTCCCAGAGCGGTTCCTTGGCCCTGTCCCCAGGAGAGGGTATCAGTAACTGGACTCTCAGATGCGGCTCCGAGCCCACCCTCCTCCCACCCTGGTGTCACAGGGTAAGTACCAGGGTGCCCCGAAGCCCCTGTCCAGCGCAGGACTGCTGCCCTTGCCACCCTGCTTCCCTCCCCACCTGCAGGCCCCATATTAGCTCTGTATTGTGTACTGATAGATACTAAATACAGATTTCCAATTTCCAGAGCTGTTATGGTCTAATGAGTAAATAATATACATATGTAAAACTGTCTAAAAACATATCTGCATAATTAAAATATCTGCATAATAATGAAGCAAGATGCAGCTTAGCAAGAAGGGCGCTGGAGCCCCAGGGCTGACAATAGGGGAAGATGCATAGGTGAATGAGAAATCCTGGTGCTGTGGGTCCCTTCTTCCTGCTGCCTCAGCCTAAGTGGGTGTCTGCCTGTTTGTCCACCACCTTCTTTAAGCAGGTACATCCACAGACAGTCAGGGACCTGGAGAATCCTTACTTGGCTCTGTTCTCGCACAACTTGTGGCCTGGGGAAGGTGCATGTGCGGGCGGACAGTGCCTGTGACGTGAGTGGTGGGTGTCCCGACGACTCTGACTGCTCAGAGCTTTATGGGCATGACCTCACTCACCATGACCTCCTGTCCTGATGCCCATTTTTCTGGATTCTGAGAGGGTAAAGAGAAGTGCACCAGTGTGGACAGAGCAGGCTGACAGGACCCATGACTTAAACATGGCAGGTATGGGTGGCTTTGCCTTCCCATCCAATGGCACCTTCTAGGCAGCATGGCACTCAAACCTGCCCTCCTGCCCTCTCCACGGCCCCTTCTTCCAACCTTTCCTGAATCCATCCACTCCAGGCACATCTGACACCTGTCTCACGATACATCTGACCCATACTTTCTATATTAAGCGTGCTTTCAGCTTAAATATGAAACAATCGGATTTCCTTGGTGATAGAGTGGTCCCTGCCAATGTATGGGACATGGGTTCGATCCCTGGTCCAGGAAGATTTTCCACATGCCGTGGAGCAACTAAGCCTGTGTGCCGTAACTACTGAAGTCTGGGTCTGTGCTCCACAACAAGAGAGGACACTCCAGTGAGGAGCACTACAATGAAGAGTTGTCCCCACTCACCGCAAGTAGAGAAAAGTCCTCGCACAGCAGTGACAACCCAGCGCAACCAAAAATAAATAAATAAGATGAAACAACCACTGGAACAGATGAAAAACAAACACCCCAAACCCAGACCCAAAATCCAGCAACTAAAACTGCAGGGAAAACAACAAACACTCTGAGCTGCAAAGGGCACCTGGCGGAGGGGGAGCTGCCACGTGGCGCCCACGTGGGGCGCTGGGGTTGGCAGCGACGGGCTCCCTGACCTTTTCCCTTACCAGCCACACGAATTCTCCATGAGTTGATAAAAAAATTAGTAAAATGGAATTTTTTTCTTTTTTTTGAAAAGGTCAGAATACATGTAACAGGGAAAAGCTCATTCGAGTTGTGGTTCCCCTCTGGAAGGGGCACTCGTCTCTCCAGCCCCAGGCGTGTACTCGTTCACTCCCTGTGGGCACCTCGGTCTTGCTTATCGATGCCTGTGTCCCCTCGGTCCCCACCCACAAGGGGCAGCCTGTGTTTCAATTTCCCAGGAAAAATACGAAGAAGGGAGGGGTGGCTTCTGATGAAGAAAGAGATGAGGCTGGGGAGCCTGGTGTCCAGAGGCTTGAATTTCAGGTCAGACAGGATAATTCTGAGCCCCCAAGGATGGTTGCTAGCTTACATTTTGTCATAGGAAGACATTAAAAAAACCCACTCTGTCCTAATACTGGCATGAACCCCAAAGTGGATTTTTTAAAAATTTAAATTTTTTTTAAAATTTTAAAAATAAAATAATTTTTTTTTTAAATTTTTTTAGGCTTTGCCCTATGGCATGTGAGATCTTAATTTCCTGACCAGGGGTCGAACCCATTGCCCCTGCTTTTGGGAGCACGGAGTCTTAACCAATGGAGCCAGGGAAATCCCCAAAGTGGACATTTTCACATCAGGAATAGAAAAGCCATACACTCCAAGATGCTCGTTCCCGGAAAGGAAAGGAGGTGAAATGGCACTCAGGTGATGGCAGAAATTCCACTGGCTTCAATGCTTTATCTTTCAACGGGAACCACAGTCAATACGAAAACGTGAACAGGGTACGCGGCGAAGAAAGGGGGCTCTGGGGGCTGGCAGAACATTCACAGGGACCAGCGTGAGTCTACAGAGCAGTTGTCAGGAACCACAGACGAAACAGGAGACTTCAGCTCTGGTATCAGGCTGCTTTGGAAGGGGATGCAAGTGGCCCTACGTGGCCTCAGGCTAAAGGCAGCAGGGCAGGCCCGGCTCTTGGGGCCCTGCCCTGCCGGGTCACTGCTGCTGGCTCCTGGGTCCCGAATTGGGCACCTTTGAGAGATTCCCTGGTGAGATTTAAGCCAGTAAGTCCAATATACTGCACCAGGTCCATTTTTGGGCTGTGGCCCCAGAGCCCTGCCGTACGGAGGCACCTTGGTGGTGAGGAGCCCAAGCCAAGGGCTGGGCCAGGTGGACTCCGAGGCTGCTTTAATTCCTTCCAAGGCACTGCCCTGCTCAGCACAGTCCCTCAGGGGGCTCATGTAGGTCGGAACCCGCCAACCTAGCTGGCACGTCCTCAGCTGCCAGCGTGAAACCTGCCCGTCTCCACGTGAACCAGCCCCTGGGGAGCCAGGTGGAATTTCTCATAAATTCGCCAGCTTCGTCAGCCTTCCTCCCTCTGAAAGAAGACCTGGTGTAATTTACCAAAGTTTCCTTTCATCCTTTTTAAAAAAACACATCACATCACATGAAGGTTGTCAGGCCCAGGGCAGGAGGAAGAGACGAGCAGGACCACACACCATTTGGCTAAGTTTCCCCCATCAGGTCATGTACTACAAACACACACGTGCGGGCATGGGTGCGTGTGCCCATGTGGGACAATGCCCTGGTCACTCAGGAGGCCCGAGCTCCTAGGGCTTGGTGACTGACCCAGCATGTTCTTTGAGAAGCACAGGACTTTTCTCTCTGGACCTGTTTCTCATGGCCAAAAAAGGGACCAGAAGCCCACCCGGCCCTCCCAGGATAGTGGAGGTGTGAACAAGGCATGGACAGAAGGCAGGATGTGGATTCACCCTGGAAATTAGGGACACGTCCCAGGTGGTAGGTTGCTTCTTCCCTCAGCTTCACCCCAGGACCTTCTGACTGCTCCTCTCAACCTTGTTTCTCTCCTGGGCCTTCTGACCTTCACTTGACCTCTTCCCCTCCGAAGTTCATTTTGACAGACTGTCCCTCTCCTCAGCACCACCTTTGTCCACTGTCCCCCAGCACCTTAGCCTTCAGTCCAGCCCTGCCCCAGGAAGGGACAAAAGGCCCATTTCGGGGTCCTACTCAACCCACCCAGGCTGGGATGTCACTTCGCTAAGGTCACCCCTTAGAAGTTGCTCCCTTCCAAAGCCCCCTATAGCCGTGACCTCTTTCTCCTCTCCCGAACACTGCCCTCCCCTGCTCCAATCCAACTTCAGATTCCCACTCAAGCTGCTTGGCATAAGCTCATCTGCCTCGGGCCCTCATACCTTCAGACTCCTGTGCCCCCACTCGATGATTCCTGGACACCCCGACCATGCCCCTCCTCTTTCCTGTCGCATCCTTTACAGGGTTCTGTGTGGCCTGGCTCTGTCAAACTTGTTATTCCTACCATGCTGACCTTGAACTCTGCCCTCCTGCCATGCTTAGGTTCCCTACACTTGTTTGTGCTTGGACGGCCCTCCATGCCCCCTTCCCATCTGTTAGGAGTCAGTGCCCATCTACCTCTTCCTGGAAGCCCAGTCTCCTGCCGGGCTCGGGTTTCCAGAATCCCCTGTGATGTCTCCATCACTGTTGTGTCTGGCTCCCTCCCGATGTGGTCTCTTGAGGGCAGGGAACTGATTCTTGGATTGCGGTGGCCCCAGAGCTGGGCACAGGCTTCTACCATGGCCAGTGGAGTGGGGTTGGGGGGAATGGATCAGAAGATGCCCTTAGGGACCTGCCGTCTTGGAGGTCCAGGGTCTCCCTGGGATGGAGGCGGCAGAGAGCAGGTCAGAAGCAGCACTGACAGACCCCAGGGATACCAGGTGGTGTGGAAGTAAGAGTGAGCACAGAGGGAGGCTGAGTCTAAGTATGGGCCTCACTGGGGCACCCATGTAGAGGGGCCAAGGGGTTGCCTTGGGTGTCTGAAATGCCGATGTCTGCCCTCCGGGACCCTGACCCCACTCTGGACTTCATAAAATGGCATCCATCAGCCCCACTCCACCGCTGTCAAGTCAGTGACAAGACGGTTTCAAAGCAAAAGCCACGAGGGCCCTGCTGGAGTGAGAGGCTGGGGAAGGTGGACATGGGCCCCTGGGAGCCCCTGCCAAGATGAGTACATTTTCCTGACGTGCTCCAACACCCTCTTCCAGGAAGCCTTCTCAGATGCCTCTATGCCCCACCAGGAGGGGGCATGGGAGGGTGGTGGCTCCGGAGAGAAGGCATTGCTGTGACCTTTTCTCTTCCCTGAAAACAAAAGTTTATTAAGCATCTTCTGTGTGCCTGGACTGTGTGGGAATGAGTAGGTCCACGAGCAGTATAGACACAGCCCTGCTCACATGTGGTGAGCCAGCAGTAGGGCCTTCCTATATTCCCACTGCAACTGTCTCACTGTCCTGAGCAGAGCTTGAGAGCCCTCTGCAGGAAGAGCTGCCTGGGGTAGCAACTTTGCCGGCAGAATTTAGGGGTGCTAGGAGGCCTCCCGCTATGAAATGTATTTCCACTTGAAAGTTAAGCCTGAGCGCCCCCCACCAATTAGAACAGCAGAGCTGGAGCCCCTGCCTGTGAGGACGGCAGAGCCCAAGCCCTCACCCAGCCACTATGCTCCCTTTCCTTGATGTTATTTTTACACTTTTTCCTAAAACACAGCCTGAGCGGGCCCTTCTCGACTCTATTAACATTAGGAATCTAATCAGTAATCAGGCAGCTCATAATTTTCTGATTAGCTCTGATTAGGCCTAACCTCGGGGGGAGAGGCAGTGGGACGGTGAGGAGGGAGGCAGGGCCAGAGGGGCATGGGATGTGCCTGAGGGGGTGCTGGCGAGGCTGGAGGTTGGGGGCAGAAGGAAAGAGCCCCTGGTTCCACTGTGGTCTGTCCTGGGGGAGGGCATGCGGTAAAGTTTTGAGTTGCACTGAGTCAGAGAGGTTGCAGGGCTCAGAGAGCAAGGGTGGCAGGGAAGGGGCCCCTGGCTCACCTTGCAGTGAGGACCCAGAGCAGTTGGGCCAGGACTTTCAGCACCTTGGACAGAGTAGGATGGATGGGCAGGCGGCCTGCAGGACTGGGTTTGGGCATCCACTTGGGTCCTTGCTGTGCTTAGGCCCCGCTGGGTCCCACTCTAGGAATTATCCCAGGAACAGTCCTTAAGTGACAGTAACAGTGACAAGGATGGGTCCTCTCAGAGGGCTGCAACACATGACCTTGACGTGGAGAACTGTGGCTAAGGGCACTGTAGACAGGGCCAGGCTTGATGATCATTACTTTCAGTGTGGAGACACTGAGGCTGGGGCCCCCTGCTGCACAGTGGGGGAGTCACTGCCTGGAGGGACTGACCAGGCAATAGTGCCAGTTAGGGGCAGAGCCTGTACTTGTACTGAGGCCTTCCTTTTGACTGAAGCCTGTCTGTCCTCTTGGACATGCCCAGATGGAACCATGGTGCTGGCCAAACCAGACCAATGGTCATCCCTGGCTGACCATGAAGTCCCCTCACCCACTAGACTTTCCCACAGGTCCAGACTTCTCGGCGCCACACCCTGGAGCTCTGGTCAGGTCAGGGTCAGGGTGGCCTTGCCCTGTCCCTCGTCTGGATCACAGGTCACCACCTCTTGTTGAATGCAGCCATCCAGGTGACCTCTGATGAAATGCACGAGCCTTTTGGCGGAGACGTGTACAGCTAATGCCATGCAAATTGGCACAGAAGCAATCAGTCTGACTCTAAAAGCTGCCCTACCGGCCGCAGGCTGGCTCATTGTCTTTTCTGTCAATTTGCATCTCATTACCCAGAAGGCTATGCTCATTGGAGGTTAAGAGAAAAAGAGAATCAAGCAAGCCCCACTGAGTCCTGCTGCCAGCTTGGGCATGGCCCACATGTGGGCAGGGCTGCCTGGTGGACTCTGTCATGAGGGACACTCCAGAGGAAGCCTTGCTAGCCCCACAATCCCATCGCTACCACCACCATCACCTCTCCCACCAGCAGAGGGCTTCTCTCATCACTATCAGCACCATTACCTCCATCATCACCACTGATCCCACTTAACCAACATCAACATTCCCATGACTCCTGGTCAACATCCCCATCACCACGGCCAACACTGTCCCATCATCACCACCACTATGAGCCCATCCCTACTGCCAACACTGTCAGCCCGGCACCACTCCCACCGTCATCGCCAGTTATTCCCATCACCATCACCACTGTCATCCCCAGTGGTCACCCCCATCGCCCGTAGCTACACCACTGCTACCCTCAGTCCCATCATCACAGTCACCAGCCCCACTGCTGTCACTGCTACCGTCATCACTGTCTACCATCAACTCCACCATCAACATCACCTCCGCCGCCTTCACTGTGGCCATCACTCCACCCCTTGCATCTTGCGTCTCCTTGGGACCACCACCCGCATCACTCCCCTCGCCACCACCTGGCCCATCCCCTCTGCATCCCTGAGGAACGTCTCATGAATGGGCAGAGACGACTCTTTACCTTTCTCTGCCCATCACCCTCCAGCATCGTTGGGAGACTAAGGAACCTGTAAACAAGTGATTCGGTGGTCAGACATCATAAATCAACCAACCAAATCTGTCCTGGACACTGGTGCTTGTAACTGGGTGTCTCAGGAAGGAAGCCCTCATGGCCACGGGGGTGGGGTGGGCAAAGCCCCTGGGAGGGTGAGGCTGACTTTACTCCCCTGGTCAGCGACCACAGTGCCCCGTGGGGGCAGAGCCAGGAGCACCATGTCTGCCGTGGCGACTGATGCTTGTCCCTCGCTGAACCTTAGTCACTGTCGTTCAGTTGCTCAGTTGTGTCCAATTCTTTGCAGACCTCATGGGCTGCAGCACATCAGGCCTCTCTCACTATCTCCCAGTTTGTCCAAGTTCATGTCCACTGTCACTTAATCCATTGAACCTTAGTTACTTTGACTCTAAAATGAAGCTCTGAATAGTCCTGACCTCACAAGGCCCTGGGAGGATGAAGGCAGACAGTAAGATAATGTTGAGGATCTAGGACCCACTCAAAAAGTCACATAAAACCTATGGGAGGGGCTTCCTTGGTGACCCAGGAGTTAAGACTCTGTGCTCCCAATGCAGGGGGCACGGGTTTGATCTCTGGTTGGGAAACTAAGATCTCACCTGCCGCACGGCACAGCCAAAACAAAAACCTGAGGGAGAGTAGTGTGGTTAGACCACACTGGGAGGGCTTCCTGGAAGATGCAAGAGCAGGCCAAATGTGAAGGCTAGACAGAGAGAAGGAAGGGGATTCCAAACGGGAGCCTCAGCAGCACACACTCCTGGGGAGAGGAGGGGCCAGGGTGGCCGACGCAGGTGGTTGCTCCTCCCAAGCCTCCTTCTGTCCTAGAGTGTTTGTGGTCTCAGTGTGGCTGATTCTCCTCCACAGGACATTGTGATTCACACCTTGCTTCACACACATGTTCCCTTTAAGCCCCACGAAGCCCAGTCATCATTCCCATTCCACCGACAAGGACATCAAGGCTGAGAGATGAAGCTGAACCAAGAGAAAGCAGGGGTCCCCCAGCAGAGGTCACCCAGAAGGGTGGGAATGGGAGCCATATCTTTCTTTCCACTGGGGTCACCATTCTGCTGGATGTGGATGCTTGGGACTGCAGTCCATCCCTGCCCACCAGCTCTGGTGGGCAGCAGCACAGGCCCCACCTGGAACACGAAGCAGGGCACTGGTTGGCCCGGGGGTGATGCTGGGGGCCTGGGCAGAGGCGACAGGTGGACAAAAGCATGGAGGTGGGGGGTGGGGTGGGCGCAGCCTGGCTGCCAGGTGGAAACGTCCAGGGTAAAAGCTGCTCTGAATACCGGCTGCATCCCGCTGCTCCAATCAGCCCCGACACTTGGTTATTACGAGGAGTAAAGGCGGCCGGAGGGACAGCTGGAGCCTTGGCGACGACATTTAAGGCGTTTGTCAGAACCGTGGGACATGGGCTGCCAGGCGCTAATGGCTTCTGCTTGCTGCTGCCAAGTGAGAGGAGGGCGGGCAGGCGGAGGCGGCCTTGCTCCTGCCCGGGCCCCGTGCCTACCCCACACTGCGCGGCTGCTCCACGACAGGTAGGGCCCACCTGGGCCTTACAGATGCCTAGCAACGGCCATAGAGCCATGGCGCCAGCTGGGGAGGGTGGGACGGCAGCCAGGCAGCACATGCCGGCCTATGTGGGGCATTTCTCCCCACCCCTCAATCCCCCATTCAGGCTGCAGCCTCTCTCCTCTGGGACAAGGGTCAGGGAGCCTGTTCTCTATCATGCCACCTCCCAGGACAGGAACCCCTGAATCTCAGCTGGCTAAGGCCACCTCGGCCCCTGATCTCCTCAGGCCTTCAGGCCGGTCTTTGTGCGGGTGAGACCGCTCTAGTGATGGACCCACAGTGAACTCAGATCTATCCTAACTGGGTGAAATCACCTCTCCTGGCCTCGGTTTTCCTCCCTGTGAAATGGGGAAATGGCACCATCCGCTGCCACTGCATGAGTAAGAAAACAGGAGAATGCTGAGGTGCTGATCACATGGAGCCTGGAGGCACTTGCGCTTATCAGGAAGGGCCAGCCCTGGTGGCTCAGTGGTAAAGAACCCACCTATCAACACAGGAGATGCGGGTTCGATCCCTAGGTCGGGAAGACCCCCTGGAGAAGGAAGTGGCAACCCACTCCAGTATTCTTGCCTAGGAAATCTCATGGACAGAGAAGCCTGGTGGGCTACAGTCTGTGGGGTCACAAAGAGTCAGACACAACTTAGCAACTAAACAACAACACATCAGTAAGAGAGTCAGATGTCCCTGGGAGTGAGGAAGTGTGGGCCTGGGGCTGCCTGAAGAAGGAAGTAGCTCCTGGAGCGGGGCCACAGCAAACTACAGGAAAGGGTCAGGACTTTTCCAGGGAGGAGAAACCACGGCCGGGTGATCAGGCGGGGCTTTGAGTGTTCCTGCAACATTTAGGGTTGTCAGGGAATTCCTGCACCTGGAAGTGCACGTGGACCTGTTGTCACAGCCACACCACTGAGCACTCACTGCACTGTTCATGAATCTCTAGAGCAGCCCCTACAAAGCTGCTCCCCTTCCAAACCCATTTTCCAGATGAGGAAACTGAGGCTCGGGGGGATAACTCAGTTTGCACTCACAGCTCTTTGAGGGCAGGAGAGGGGGTTGTCCTTGGGACTGTGTAACTAAACCTCCCTCCCCCACTCATCAATTCACCCATGAAACATCCTGAGCCCCCTCTGAGACCCTGAAGACCCTCTGAGGAGGAAAGGAGCCTTTGGATGGCTGTGGATCAGAGAGAATGGGACAGGGGAACACTTTGGGGCTGGGTGAGAGATCTAGGGGGCAGGAGGAGACTCGGGTGAGCCTGAGCTCATCTTCAGCCTCACTGCATGACCTTGCACTCATCACCCTGGGTGGCCGTGAGTTCCTGCCCTTTTCCCAGGGCCCAGGCTGAGCCCAGAGAAGATGGGAGGTGTATGTGGAGAAGGTGGGGGTTGCATGTCCTCAAGGTCACTCGGTGACCTCGGGCCCCCAGGAGCCCTTTTCCACTTGCTGTCAGCCTCCAGCACTGCTGCCAAGCACAGCCTGTGACCCTCACAGCATTAGGGCAGGGTGCTGCTGTGGGTTTGTGTTCATCAGTGTTAAGCTTAGTGATCCTTTGCAGGCAGCTGTACTAGGCTGTGCCTAGATCTGAGGCTGTTGCCTGAGTTAAGGGCCTGGAAGGGCAGGGCCCAGAGGAGCAGACTCTGAGTCCTGGGCTGGGTGGATCAGCCCCAGGGCTACCCTTCCATGCCCGTCAGGGCAGACCCTCCGTGAGCGATCTTCAGCCCACTTCACAGGTGGCAACATCAAAGCTCAGCAAGAAGTGGGACCCCTCGCCTCCCCACCACTAGCGTGGGGGTGAGAAATGAGGCTAAGTGTAGAACTTGCTCACCACTCTTGGGTCTGTTTCCTTTCTCTAAATCCAGAGCCAGGCACTCTGTGGGGCAGGGAGGGTCTTTGTGTCCTAGGGTCAGCCCAGCCTCAGCCCACCAAGGTATTGAAGGCTTCCATCTGATTCCCAGCCCCCTGCTCTGCATGGCCCAGGCCTGCTGACCCATCCTCGGGGTCAGGTTCTGGCCATAGGGACCTTCCCTCCCCAGTATTCTGAAGCCTGATGTCATTCCCCTATCCCCCAAAGCCTCCTAGTACTCTCCCGCAGGAAAGAGGGGGCAATGGGACTCCTGTGATTGGGGACTCTTGGGCCTCCAGCGAGGAAGGTGTGCCGAGGCATCTTCCGCTTTAGTAGCCAGTGGGAGAGGAGAGCTCTTCCACTGGACTTTGTGGTCAACAGTTTTGCAATCCTGGGGGCGGAGGACTTGGAATTGAAGAAGGAGGACATACGTGCATTTGCACTTGAACATATACACAGGTGTACCTGCATGAAAGGATGTGAATGCGAGTGCAGACATTAAGAAGCCCCATGTGTGTGAATACATACGTACAAGGGTATGGGAACCCCTGTGTATATGCATGCATGAGTGCAAACATGCATTCAGACCCTTTTGCACATGGTAGGTGGTCCTCACCTTCGTGCCAGGAATTCATCTCCTAAGGCTCAGGTGGGCGGGGCAGCTTCCTGCTGTGGCTGGGCACGAGGACGCCTGCCGTGCACACCTGGCCACACGGGCCCTCTGGCTGCCACCTGCCTCATTCATGCCTAGCGATCCACTTCTCCCGTGTGCACTCAATTTGTCCCCCGGTTTACATTCCTCCCATCCCTCACCCCACTGCGATCACTTTGTTTTGTGTTATTTTATACAAACTAAAACCACAGTATGGAATAAGTGAACAGGAGATGCCCAGGGCCCCTCCTCCTTCTTCTTTCAACAAACATGTTCAGGGCCTGTGCCAGAGACCCAGGCCAAATGAGGCTCTCTGCCTTGTTCCCACAGCATTCACAGTGGAGGGAGGGGTTTCCCCTTGTCTCCATGCTCACCCTGCCCCCCAGCCCATACTCATGGTACAGCCAACACCAGGCTAGACACATGTCCAGAGCAAGGAAATCCTGTGCCCCAGTCCCAACCAATGGCCCCACTGGGGGCCTTCATGACCAGTTATCACTTATGGGGGCCCAGAGTCCACATATGACCCACACAGCCATGGGGGGTGAGGCTGCTGCTGCCGGTCCATTTTCCAGAAGAAGGAGGCACAGGCCAAGGGGGTTGAGTACTGCACAGCCACAGAACATGCAGGAGGTGGAGCAGGACGCACCCCCACGTCTATCAGATGCACTGCAGCCTGTGCTGGGTGATCCTGTGGGACTGGTGATCCCTGCACAGTCAGCGGCTCTCACCCACAGTCCCTGGCAAGGACCAGATGGGATCTGAGGCTTCGGGAGGAGGGACATGCTCTGGACTGCAGCCCACGTGTCAGCTCCCAGACTCTGCTCCTAGCAAAGGTGGGAGAAGCTGAGAGACACATCGTGAAAGTCTCCCCCCAACACCAACCCACGGAAAGCAAGATTTGGCTTCTGTGGGGAGTTGATTTAAATCTCATCTCCACTGGTTAGAACACAGAGCACTGGCTCCCCCCTGTTCCTTTGGTTACCAGGAGGCTCACAGTCAAACTGGAGGCTCAGCTAGACCAAGCAGCTGGTCCTGGGGTTGCTTATCTTGGTTCTTTTGTCTCATTCTTATTATACCTATTCTATGTTTTTAAAACCTTGTGCTTTTTATTTTTCAAAAAGATTTATTTTTTGATTGAGGTGGGTCTTTGTTGCTGCACATGGGCTTTCTCTCGTTGTGGTGAGCGGGAGCTGCTCTTCATTGTGGTACTCAGGCTTCTCACGGCGGTGGCGTCTCTCGTTGTGGAGCACCGGCTCTAGGCACTCCGTAGTTGTGGCACACGGCTCAGTTGCTCCATGGCATGTCGGATCTTCCTGGAGCTGGGATTGAACCCATGTCCCCTGCATTGGCGGGTGGATTCTTTACCACGGGACCACCAGGGAAGCCCCAACTTTGTGCTTTTGAAAAATATATTTAATTCATTTGGCTGCACCAGATCTTCAGTGGCGGCGCGTGCATTTTTTTAGTTGGGGCATGTGACCCCTTAGTTGTGGGAAAAACCCTGTGCTTAGGTGGAGAGCTGCTCAATATTTTGTCAAAAAGCAGATTAAACTGTGCTCCCCACCCCACCCACTCTCTCCTCTTTCAAGAAGCAGCTAGACCCATGGGAAGGAAGACTGCTCAGAGTCAGGGGGCCTCCGTGCTCTGTGGGGTGTCACACACTCCCCAGCCTCAGCCTCACTGTTACCCCTTCCTGGACCCCTGTCTTTGCTCCCCCACCTCCCCGTCCCACGAGCCAAGGAGAGAGTAAGTGGTTCTGGGAGGCTAGATCTCCTGAGGATGGGCAGCAGGGCCCTGCGCCGAGCCAATGGGCTGGCCAGCATCTGGCGGGCAGGCACAGCCGTCTCCCTGGAAAACAAGATGCTTCTTATTGAGATAACGAATCGCTCCATTTAGATCCAAATTAACCTCCCCCAATTACCCCATTTTCTACCACATTTCACCAGACTGAAATCCCCCTCTGTCCACAGACTGGGCCCCGTCCCTCCTCTCTCCCAAAGCCATGCCCCCACCACATTCAACAGCTCCAGAAGGGCTGGCAGTGGCATGGTTCTTCCAGGGCCACATTTCCCTTTCATTCCTTTCTTTTTAGGGGGGTGAGAGGAACGGGAAGTTTGATGCAGCTGCCACTCTGAGGAGTGGGAATTTTTATTTATTTTATTTTTTTAGCTCATTCTTTGAAATAAGGATGCAATATGGGATCAATTTTTGATGACAGTGAAGTAAAAGGGGAAAATAGTAGCAATTTTCTCTTCTGAACATGCCCTATTTAATGGAAGGATGTCACAGTGGAGTTTTATCCAGAGGAGGGAGAGGGCCTGGTTCCCAGGGACACACGGTCAATCAGAGATGCACGGCAGGATCTCAGTCTGGGGGTGGCTGGGCACCCCTCCCCATCCCCCATGAGGATGGCTGCCAGGGTCCAGGACTTAAGATGGAGCGAGACTGAGGCCACAGGGCTCCCTGTCATCTCCTGGGGCCCAGATGCATTGACTGTCTCTCCTGACCCAACATCAAGGTGGACCCTCCCTGCCTTGTACTCTGCTGGGCTCGGCCTGCATCACCAGTTCTAGAGCTGGGACCATTCCCCCCGACCCCCACCCCCGCCAGGATCTGGTGTTAATTAGAGTTATAAAAGCCTGCCCAGCTGCTGCTTCTACCTTTGTGTTGAACCTAGGGAGCTGAGCTTCAGTGAGCCTGGAACTGGGGGAGGGGGTGGAGAATGAGTGTGGAGGCAGATGGGGGAAGGGGATGAGACACTCAAGGATGGGGAGACACTCAAGTGCCAGGTCCTGAGCTGCCAGGACTGGGGGCGGCCAGGGCACCCGAGGCTCTTGTCTTGGGGCTCAGGAAGCGGTAAGGAAAGGTGCAGAGGTGGGGGGCTTTCTCAGCGCAGGTGCTTCTCAGGGGAGACTGCAGGAGGAACTGTCTCCTCCAGCATCAGACATGAACTGGAGTCAGACATGGGCTGTGCAGAATCGAGGAGTCCTCAGACCCAGTCCAGTAGAAATCTGAGGTCCCCTGCTGGGTATCAGGGAACTGGCCCTGCTCTGGCCAGCCTCAGCCCACCCTTCCTGAGGTCAAGTCCCCTCTGGCCATCTGTCTTTCCAGGCCTTCCTCACCTTGCTGTGCACAGACTGGGACAGGAATGAATTGGAGCCATACCTCAAAGGCCTGAGCAGCTCAACCACAGACATCTCATTCACAGACACATGAAGTCACGCCAGGTAGCTCGTGACCCACGAGAAGAGCACACGGTCATGCCAAACCACACAGAACCCACAGCTATGAAGATACGCAGCCACATGCCCGCGCAAGCTGGGCCCCTGCCCAGATGCACTCCTTATAATCAACAACTTTGACTTTACACGGTGAGCAGAGCACTGGCCTCGCCGGAGCCTATTTCCATCCACCACTCATAACCCATTACATACAAGCAACACACAGCCCCCACCGCAATCTTACAGACTCTTCATTGTGAAGCCAAAGGGGTGCTGGCAAGAACAGACCCTCTCTAGGTACCCCGTGAAGCAGAAACGAGGGGCAGGGCAGCTCCTGCCTAGAAATGCCTGCAGATCCCAGGAGGGGAGTGGGGAGATGGTGGGCTGGGCCTGGCATCCCAGTGCCCGCCTGTTGACAGACGCCACCCAAAGCCACACCCACCTCCCTTTCCTTCTCGACTGTGGCCGGGCCTCTGAAATAATTAGCAATTCTGCTCAACAAAACGCTAGCCCGATGGGATAATAAACTCCAACATCTGTCAGAAGAGTGAGCTCCTATGGAATTGCCAAGAGAAACATTTTTCTCCTCATTCAATTCACATTTAAATCGAAAACAACCCCTCCAAGTCTGTGCCAGGCCGGCGGCACGGGGCTCTGGGAGCCCACAAGCTGTTTCCAGGCCTGCAAAGAGGCTTGGACGAGTGGCGATCACTCACTTAAATTAACAAATCATTTTATTTAGAAATGAGAATTTATAAGTGATGGATGGCTTGAGAGCTCTGGTCGGGGGAGGGAGCCAGCATCAACCCTGCTTCTGTGCTGGGGGTGGGGAGTGGTGGGCAGCCCTATGTCATCCCTTCCCCCATGCCCCAGGCAGAAGGGCCACCAGAGAGCTTCTGTCATGGGAGCCAGCTCTCTCCATCTCCACAACCCCCACAGTGTGGCGGGCAAGCCAGGAATTATGCTGCTGTTCTGCAGTGAGAAACTGAGGCTCAATGAAACGCCCAAGGTCCCCAGTTGCTCCTGCCAGCCTGAGAAGGTCACAGACCCTACTCTGAGGGCACTTATTCCAAAGCAGCTTCCTGGACCTGCAATTCCACCTCTGGGCTGCAGGAGGTGCTGCACAGACAGCACTGAGTCCTGTGTGAGTTCTGGCTATAGACAATCATGGCTTTGTCCAATACAACAACATTCTTCTGTTTTTAAATTAATATTTACTTATTTACTTGACTGCATCAGGTCTTATTTGCAGTACACAGGATTTCTGATGTGGTGCATGGGCTCTGGCTTCTCTAGGCACTTGGACATCTCTCTAGCTGTGGCACTCAGTTTATTTGCCCCACGACAGCTTAGCTGCCCTGAGACATGTGGGATCCCAGTTCCCTGACTAGGGATTGAACCTGCTTCCCCTGCACTGGAAGGTGGATTCTCAACCACTGGACCACCACGGAAGTCCCTACAACTACATTCTTGAAAAGAAGCCATGGAGACTTGAGTTCCGGCCTAGGGTCTCCAATTCACTGTCAGCACCATGACGGATACACACTTGGACTGCCAAGGGCCTTCCCAGCTATGAGGGCCTCTGAGGACCAGATACCAAGTACTGATGAATGGGGGAAAAAAAGGCTGACAGGTGAGCCTCAGTTCTGGCCAGACCCCTCCCTGGGGACACCAGAATGCTCCTATGTCCTCCAACTTCCTCCTTCAGTGCCTGTGTATCCCCATCAGTGCCTGGATGCCCTCATCAAGGACTTCGCCGCTCTGTCTATAATTTCCCAGCAGACTGTTCTTTCTTAGAGGAAGGGACAATGCTGTTTTTTTTTTTTTTTTTCCATCCAGCGGCCCTAGTGCCCAGCTCTTGGTAACTGTTTGGTGAATAAACAAAAGAATGAATGAATGTCTAGCTGCACAGCCACTCAAGAGGCATGAGACAGGGGCTCGATAATACCTGGTTATCATGACACTCTCTCACCTCCATGCTTTTACACACGACACTCCTTCTGCACGGAAGGCCATTCTCCTCCTCTGCCTGGACAACTGGTTCCTGCCTCTTAATGCCCAGCTCGGTTGCACCCTGTGCTGGGCTTCTTTCTGCTTAGCCTCTCATAGCTCTGGTTACTGAGGGGCAGGTGCCAGGCTGGTTTACAAGGCTGGCCATCCTGGGCTGGGTTCTCTTGAGGTCACAGTGGGGTCTGATTCCTCCTACGTCCCACCCTTGGGCCAGAGCTGGGTCTGTGGGGGCTGAGGGCACAGTGGACCTCTGAGAGTTTCTCAGCTTAAGCAGCTTGTCAGGAGCTGCTGAAACAAACCCAGAAATGCCCCTGGTGGGTAGAGAGGAGTGTGGAAAGGTGACAAGACAGGAGGCAGAGCCACAGGGACGGACAGGAGAGGAGCGAATTCCAGGAAGGCAGGATGAGGAGGGGACAGTGTGCTGGGGCTGACACTAGAGGCTGGGCTGAGATCCCTACTCCTCCTGTAGGCAGGCCACCTCTTTGCAGGAGGCCCAGGGGATGGTTCCTCCTCCCTAGGCTGTTATGACCGTGAGCTCAGAGGCTCCACCGTTGGGAGACCTGCTGTGGGACATGCCTGCTGATTTGAGTCCCTTCCGAGGTGAGCGCCGGCAAGGATGGGGGCGCCCTGTGAACCCCAACCCTCTGTCCTGGACGCCTCGGGCACTGCAGGAAGTGTGGGGAGACGCTTCACAAGCCACGGGGCCACGTCAGACTGAGACGGGATCTTGGGAGACCTGGGTCGTAGCTAGAGCTTGTGAGTCTAGGGCAAGTTCCTCTTGTCTTCTGTGCCTCAATTTCCCCAAATGAAATATTCAACCTAGTCTGCCTGCCTGTAGAGGCAGTGGTGTGGGGACTGGAGAGAGGGAGACAGCTGTGATGGGGCTGAGCACCAGGGCTTTCCAGGCAGGAACGCGTATGTGCGTTTGTGTCTCCCTGGGACACACAGATCGATATCACACACAGGCAAACATAGGCTGAGACGCACACTTGTACACTTATTACACGTCTATTAGTAGGCACTCACGTGAGGGCCTAGGCCTGACTGTGCGCCTGTGGCTGTAGACTGGGAGACAGGATGCAAGCACATGGCTTTACACACACACACATTTGCTGGTGCCTGAAGCACACCCACAAGAGTGCCTACAGTAAGACAGGCCACGCTGATGCAGGAGACATCTTGAGATGGTAGAGCTCTCCCCTCCCTTCCTACCCCAGCTCACCACTCTTCCAGCACACACCACACATCTCTCATACCCCCATGCACGTAGGCTCTGCTCTGGAGAGCCCTGCCCTCCTCAGCCATACACACGGGCGTGCATATCCGTCCAGTGCCATCCCTGACATGCACATGGGGCGTGTTCCAGCCAGAGACAACCCGCACTGAGCAGACACACATTCCACTTGTCTTCTGGGAGGGTCCTCCCATCACTGCTATGAACTCTAAAGGGCACTTGGAGTTCTATCTTGCTGACGCCAGGGTGCCCTGGGGCTGGGCAACCCAGGAAGGTCCAGCACCACCTGCTTGGCCCACCCTGCTCAGCTCACCACCTGTACAGAGGCCCGGCTGGGCATGGGCGGGTGTCTGCAGGGCTCCTGCCATTCAGGCTCCTGGCAGCGGAAGGGGAGACTCAAACTGATGCTCAGGAAGCTGCGTCCCAGGTGGGGAGATGAGGCTCTCCCCACCGAGCCAGGAGGAAGGGCTGGCTCCTCCTTCTTACCACTTTCACCTCTGCTCACGCTCAGGCCTGCACTGTGGGTGGCGGTGGCAGTGCCCCCGGCATCCCTGCTGTGACTGTCCTCTGATAGCCCGTTACACGTCCTCATATTACTTGTCTACCCCCTGCCTTCCCTGTGGACCAGAAGGTCCCCAAAGGCAGGACTGGGTTTGCTCCGTCACTGTCAAGCTCCCAGCAACCAGCACAGGGCCTGGCACACAGGTATGTACTTGGGGAATGAATGCATGGGCAGCACCTGACAGGTTCAGGTGAGATGGGCTGAAAGGAGAAAGGGAGAAAAAAGCCTCCATCCCTGGATGTAGCAACTGAATGAGTCCTGTGGAGATGTGAAGGTAGGAGGAGATGGCAGTGCTGTCTTGAGTCCCTTGGCCTTTGGGGGCTGGAAGAGGGTCTCTGGAGGTGGGAGAGGTACAACCTGCAATGGCAGCATCTCAGGATGCGTCATGGTGGGGGTGTGCCCAGAGGAAGCTGTGAGTCTGTGGGAGGCTTCCTGGGCTGGGCCCAGAAGCCCTAAGGTGGAGGCCCTCACCTGCAAATGAGTGGAGAGCTGACAGGAATGTGTGGAGGTGGGGACTCGTGTCTGCTGGACAAGGGAGGACTTACAGACAAGGAAGCCTAAAAGGTGGAGCCAAGGAAAGGGTTTAGGAAGAGAGATGATGGGCAGATCTTGCAGGATTCGATCAGGTTGGATCCTTGCAGATCATGCAAGGAAGAACTTGCAGAGATTTAGATGGCTCCAGCTCTCAAATGGGCAGCAGGGGACATGGTGGCATCTCCTTCCAGACTCAGGGACAGGTTAATGGGCCATTGCCTGGGGCACAGGGTCAGGCCAGCCTGTCTCCAGCCCCACAATTAAAGAAGGTGTTCTGGTTCCCTGACGTCAAGGATCTGTGTCCCAGCATCCCTCGGTCATGATCTTGTGAGCCAGGACTTGATCTTGTGCCTCTGAACTGAACTTGGAATTTAACCTGTGAAGCACGTGTGACCCAGCAGGTGACCCTGAGGCCACGACACAGCCCAGGACTGCATCTTGCCTGATGAGTAAACCTGTAGGACACGTTTCCAAGCTGTGACCCATGGAGCTCACAGCACTCTCACAGGAGAACATGGCGCCTTAGATGCGGGGCACATGGGTGCGTGCGGCTGAGGTCTTGAGTGATTCTGTGGGACATGGTGGAAGTGCAGGCAGGGAGCTGCTGCCCTTCCCCAAATCTGGCTGTGACACTCAGGGTTGGCATCCTTAGAAATGCCTCCCTCAGCAGAGCTGGGGAGCCAGGGATGGTGACCCAAGGCAGGGGGCAGCCAGTGCCTCCTTTGGGCCAGGACTTGGTTCCCTTGGTTTCGCCATGGAGACCCAGGAAGGCTTGACCTTCACTCCCTGCCCACCACCCTCTGCCCCCATCTCTCCTCCTAAGAGGAAAATCACAGGGAAGCAAATCTTGGGGGGAGAAAGCAGAATGTTTTTAATTAAAAGTTTAAGAGAATTTACATCCCGAGGGAGTGGAAGCAAGAGAAGGCGGGGAGAGAGTCGGGGGCGGGCGCGAGGGAAAGTAGGCCATGCCAGCCGAGGGCTCCAAGCCCCATCCTTCTAGCCGCCCGGGGTCCTCACTGAAGCAGGTTCTGAGACACTGAGAGCTCTCTGCGCCGATGGGGGCTCAGAAGCTGCAGGTTTTCCATCTGGGAATGGGTCAGGGGAGGTGGGGCCAGGGAATCAACAGAGACGGCTCCCTCTGCTTGGCCCCAGCTCCAGGGCCCCCAGGCCAGAGCCATGCTGCTGGGTCAGAGACAAGGCTTGGGCCACATGTGGTCCATCGGGGGTCTCTACACGTGTCCTGTGCACAGTCCACTGTTCGAACAGCCCCCATCTCACAGCCAGACCCGACCCTGGCTGGGGTGGGTGAGTGCTAGTGGTGGGGGGTGCTTGGGGTAAGCCACCCTCTGTGAGACCGTGTCCACTGGGGCCCAGGAGGCAGATAGGTAATAATGAAAGATCACTGGGGCTCTTAGGAACCAAGTGTTTATCGCACACCTGGGGCTCAGTCCATCCACACATGGCCACCTGTGCCGAGCAGAGGCCACCTGGCATCCTGCCTCATCCCTGCCTGCCATTATATGTGCCCACATCGGAGCTCATTAGCTGAGCCCGCCGTGGGCCTGACTTGTCCCCAGGTATGACCAGGAGCGCACAGGTGACCCCCCAAGGCAGGGCTCAGTCAGGCCTGAACCATCCCTTCTTCCTGACCCGGAAAGGACACTGACACTCAGGCTCTGCCCACTGACCTCCACCTGCTCACCAGGCCCTGGGTTTGGGATGTGCATTGGGGAGGCCTTGCGCAGGTACCGGTGCATATGGTGGGCCCTGTGTGCAGGGGGCAGGGCCAGAGCAGACCTGTGAGGTGGTCCCAGGCCTAGAAATCTTCCCTCGCCGTGTCCACTCCTACCCAATCGTGGGAGAAGGAAAAGGCGAGGGGAAAATGTGACAGATGAAATATTTTGCAAAATGAGCTAATTACACGGCAGTCACCCAGGGAGATGAGATTAGCAGAAGAATATTTGATAAAAGGAGGCCTAGGTATGCAGATGAGTGGTGGGGAAAGGTCCGTGTCACATCACTGGGAGATTGTGGAGTGCACGTATATGTGCGTGCCTGCACACACACACACACACACACGTGCTCCTCCACCACCACTCCCTCTCCAACAAGCCTATCTTTGGGTGGGGCCTTTTGCTTGTGGTGGGTGTCCTGCATGTGAACATTCGAGACTCAGAGGGTCTCAGCCGTACTCCCCTACCCCAAGCTAATCTGCAGCCACAGTGGACTCTGTGGGACCTTCCCTCCCCACCCTCAGGGCCCCTGCATGCTGTTCCCTTTCTCAATGCTTTTCCCCGCCCTCTGACAGGCAGATTCCTCCATCCTTCCAGCCTCCGCCTCAGTGCTATGAATCCACACTTCAAGGTAACTGAGGTGCTTTTCCACATGCTCCCAAAGTGAGGTCAAGTGATGGGGATCTTTGCTGTGGACCAAGCCCCCTCCATGTAACAGCGATAACTCCATGGCACACGCATATCTATGAACTGATCAAGTCTCACCTTGGATGACCCTCTTGGCAGTCCTACCGGGTGGACTCTTACCACCCCATTTTACAGATAAGGAAACTGAGACTCCAGGATGGGAAATCACCAGCAAAGGCCATACAGCTGGTGCAGCGGCGCTGCACCTGAGACCTCACTTGGCCCTTCTGCCTCCTAACCCAGAAGCCGGCCTGGTCCATGCCTCGGAGGCCTCGGTCTCCTGGGTGAGTCACCCATGAAGACTCATTTCTGGAAAACCTACTGATGAAGTAGGTGGGGGTCTCATTCATAAGTAAATAGGGTTTAAAGATTCAGCTCTGCCATGTGGCCCAAGGATGAGGCCCCCCAAGTGGTGGAACAGCCTTGGTTAAAGGGCAGGGAACCTGAGTCCTCCCCAGGCTCAAGGCAAGTTGCTCCCCGTCTCTGGACCTCTGTTCCCCTGTCTGTCTGTGACAGGCAGCCCTCAGTACAAGCCACCAGCCGGAGGCTGCCCACCTCTGCCCCCACCCAGTGCTGTGGCTCCCCCACCCACCCACACCTGCATGGCTGACACGTGCACGTCAGCTGGCCTGGCTCAGGCCCCCTCGAGTCCTCTCCTGGAGTTCTGACCCCTTGCCTGGACCCCGTCTCACTGCCTGTCCATCCATCTGTCCATCTGCTGGACTGTTCAGGCCCCCTCTCCTCTTATATCTCTGGATCTGATGACTGGGAACCCAGGGAGGAGAGGGCTGGCACTGGGGCCCGGGAGGTCAAAGACCTTCTGCATAGAGGGCGGATAAGCCCCAAATCTAGCCTTCAAAGGCTTGGAGGCTGACTCTACCAGGGAGTCCTCCTGAGTCATGCCAAGGTGACACTGTGCCTGACCTGAGTCCAGTTTCCTGCCTAGGGCTGTCTTTGCTGCTTCCAGCCACTTGCCCAGCCCAGGTCGGGCAGTCCTGTGGGTGAATGGGTGAGGCATGGGAGCTGCCCCACTGGCCCATCTGCCCCAACCACCCAGGAAGGGGCTGGACCCCAGGGACCTGGGCAGCTGGTGGATAGGGCCTCGTACCCTGGCTATCTTGATAACTAGGCTCCAGCTGGTGTTGACACAGCAAACACGCTGCGACTCCCATTCGCCGAGGTACAGAGTGGGCAAACACCGGAAGGCTGGAACAAAGGGCCTGGCAACCGTGACCAGCCTCTCAAATAAGGGCCCCAGGGCCTGTGCCAGGAGGCAGGAAGCATCGAGCAGCCTGGACAGTGTGGCCCACAGAGGTGGGAGCTGGGGACGGGCTTTGGATGAGGTGTTAGGAGAGGGGGTAGAGCTGACATGAGGTCCTACAGCCTCGTGTTGGCCTACCAGCGGGGCGGGGTGAGGCTGAAGGAGCACAGGGTCAGTCTTGTCCACTGAGGTCCATCCCACTTCACATCGGCATGGTGCCCATGCTCAGCTGATGTCACCATGGCCTCGGCAAAAGCTCTGATGACAGATCTGTGAGGCTGCGCTTGTGGTTCTACTGGACAGGTAAGAAAACTGAGGCTCAGAGAGTGTGAACATTACCAAGGGTCTGGTGCCGCTCAAGGGGAGTGTGTGGGCTGCACATAGTGGAGGGTGAGGCCCTACATCTTGCTCACCTGTATCATGTGCCACATTCCACCTTCCTAATGGGGACTCTTGGTCAGAAGTTCTTTTGGGGGTAGTGTAAGGTCAGGACAACCCAGCATGTGGTCACTAGGTGAGGTCGCAGCTAGACTCCAAGCAACAGCACCCACATGGGGCACAGCCCATTCCTGCCTCTATCTCGAGGCCCACCTCCCAGTGCCTCCATGCACGTGCTCTGCGGAGCCAGCCAGAGGTGAAGCCCTCTGCCTCCACGTGTGGGCAGATGTCCAAACATGCCACGCACACACTCTTTCTACCTCTGGCCTTTGTACTCTGCTGTGCCCTCTGCCTTGGATCCTCTTCCTTCCTCTCCTCTGCCTGGCTGAGACTCCAGTAACACTCCTCTTTTCCGCCATCCCAATTCCCCTAGACCTGGTCAATATCCATGGGCTCACCACCCTGGATTCACACTTCGTGGCATGGGTCACACCCCTGTCACATTGAGCAGACGTATGCCTCAAAGGAGGTGCCCTGCAGGTGTCCCTGTCGCTGGTAACCTAGGCTGGCATGTATACACAGGAGGTGCTCAGCACTCAGTAAACAGAGGCTGAAGGAAGACCAGATATCCCATGACACGCTGAGGCAGGGTCGGCCCCACAGGCCCCTGCCCGGGGTCACTATGGTGCTGGGGGCTGGTCCAGCCTTCAGGTGTGGGCTTGGAGAAGACAGCTGAGGGGTCCACGAGGGACCTGAGGCCCTTCTCAGCACCCAGAGCCCCCCATGCCCTCCCCACCCGCACTCCCACAGTTCACTCTTCTTCAGACACCCACTGCTACAGACACTGCTCGCTGGGTATTCTGAGCCACAGAAAATGGGCTGAGAGAGGTGACTGGCTGCTCTGAGGACTGCTGGTGGTTTCAAAAGGGCCGTGTTTACAGATATGCAGTGACCACCCCAGAACTCAGGTGGTGGGCCCTTCCGCCTGCCTCTGTCACCTCCCCATCCTCTCTGCCCTCCAGTGGAAATAGTTATGCACAGGCTGCACTTTCCTGGCTCCCTTCCCAGCCCACAACCCTTGTCTCAGCAGATTCAGTCTGAGTCACTTCAGGGCTAGGCTAGGGCTCGTGCCTTCCTTCTTCCTTTTCTCCACCTTCGGAAACCCCCAGGCACTGCCCCTCTGCCAACCTTCCAAGGCTCAGCTCAAACACCACCTCCTCCCGGCTGTCTTCTTAGACTTGCCCTCCCACGTCAGCCGATCTGCACACCTTGTAGCTTGTTTTCCGTCCCCTCGAAGTCTGTCATCCTGGAGGGCCACTAGCCTGCCCTGCCTTAGACGCACACCACCTCCCCCAGCCCTCGTACACGAGGATTTCAGAACAAAGGGCCAGACGCTATTAAAACTCAATTAAATTTCTCACTTCTCTGATCCTGAATTAGACTGGCCTGTCCCTGTGGCACCTGCAGGCCCTTTTACTCTGCTTCCTAGCCTCTGTGCCCCCTCCCCCTTGCCAGCTAGGACCCCCGGGGAGGTGGGCAGAGTGGGAGAGGCTCCTCCCACAGTGCTGGCCTCTGGGGAACGAGTCCGGCAGATCAATCACCCTTGGTCCCAGGGTTCGTTTTCTCCATTTGGCCAATGGCCCACCGCCCTACCCCATGCCCTAGATTCCCCCTCCTGCGGTGGGCAGGGGGCAAGGGTGTTAAACAGGGAACAAATGGCAGTGAGTCCCAGCCTGCATGTGCCTCCAGCTGCCCTGACCAGCTGTTCTCCAGGGTTCCCCAGTAGAGCTCCTGCCCTTGCTTGTCTGGCAGACCCTCACCATTTCCCTTCCCAACCCTGGGCTTCTTCCTCTCTGCCCCAGTCAGCACAGCTCTCTTTCTCCATCCCTGGGAGCTAGGGAGGGGTAGGCACACTCGCTCAGGGGCCAGTGGAGCAGGGGGAACCACTACCCTGTCGCAGCCAGGCAGTGGTTGGGTTGGCATCACCACTGAGCCTCTGTTTCCTCATCTGTAAAATGGGAATTCTGCCCCACCGTGAGCGGAGAGAGGCACCACACCCAGGGTCGGGCTGGGGGCAGTGGAGAAGGTTTGCTGAATGACAGAGAGAGCAAGTAAACGACAGGGAGACTGAATGTTGCCCCCAGGGCATGCACCTGGCCTCATGAGCAGGGCACTGGGTAGGAGAGGCTCAGACACCCCGTCCTGGGGTGAGACCTGGGCCTGGGGTGCCTCGTTCATGCATCCCACAGGAGGTGGGCGCTGCTGGTCAGGGGACACAACATGCCTGATGAGCAGCAACAGTCAGCCTTGCCCTTCATCATGGGAGAGAACACAGCAGAGAAGCAGTGTGTGGGAGGGTGTGAGACCCTCAAGGACCCTCTGGCCCCCAGACCCTTCCTTCGGCCAGTGAATGTGAGGAGTGACCACAGCTCTTCTGACCCCTCCTGAGGCCCCTGGACTTTGCAGGAGGAGCAGGGAAAGGAGCCTGCACCATAGGGGTAATCCCAGGGACCAGGGAAGTCCAGCCAGAAAGAGGAGGGAATGACGGGGTTTCCCCGAGGATCCTTGGCCATTTCCCTAGCCACACCCCTCCCGCGCTGTCTCCCTCTGTTCCCAGGGAGGCCAGCTCCCTGTCCCGCTAGCTCAGCCTGGGCGCCTTCAAAAGGTCTGTGCGTTTTCAGCCACCCAGCAGGGATGCGGGTGGGGGCGGGCTCCCATATGTGCATCCACCAGCCTAGGAGAAGCCTCTTTGCCCAGGGCTCACGCTGGGCCCCAGGACCCTCGGGTGCACAGCAAGTAGACGTCGGTTCTTCATCCCTTCCACACCCAGGTGGCCCACCTCCTCCAAAGTGCTCCTTCTGACTCCCACTCCCGATTGGTTGCTCTTAGGCAGAGGTGTCCAAAGGCTCCCACACAGTGGCACCCGGTGGATGCCCATTCACTAACTCGACACTCCCTCATCCCCGGGGGCCCCAGCTGGCTCCCCTGGGTGGCAGTGGCACCTTGCCAGGAAGCGGCGGCGCTGTTTGGGTGAGGGGAGAATAATTAGCCGTAAACGTGGCAATCAG
Source organism: Oryx dammah (assembly GCF_014754425.2). NCBI lineage: Eukaryota > Metazoa > Chordata > Mammalia > Artiodactyla > Bovidae > Oryx > Oryx dammah. The sequence continues at coordinate 10,586,296 of NW_024070193.1, forward strand.
GGAGAAAAGGCTGCTTGGGCCCTCAGCGCCCACATGTGCGCCTAATTGGCTCCACGTGTCCGTGGCTCCTTTTAAGAGCAGGAAAAGTGGAAGGGTCAAGATCTCTTAATGGTCATAATGGAAGGGAGGCAGAAGCCGCTGCCAGCCCCACGTAAACACCTTTTAATTGCTCAGAGAAGGGTGGGCGGAGGCAGCCGCTGCTGCAGAATTCCCTGCCTGTGTGTCCACCACTCGTGTGCCTTTCAGAGCTTCCCTGGTCTGGAGTCAGACCTCAGAGGGTGACCTCCAGCCAGGACCCAGAGCCACAGCCCTAGCCTCTGTTCTGCAAATACTCAGGAGGCTCCGGCTCTGGGCCAGGCCTTGGCAGCAGGCGGTACCCCTGGCCCTGCTGCTTGTCCCAGGACCCCTCTGCTTGTCCAACCTCCATCCATGAATGTATCTGTGGACCCAGCTTTGATCTGGCCTTCAGCTGCCTCCAAGGGCGAACATTCCCCCTGCAATCCATGACGCCTCCTCCAGGCTGCCCCAAGCTCACTCTTTCCCCTCTGAACTGCACGGATCATGCTCCTGTTCCGGCTGCTCCATCCTGTCGGCATCTCTTCGAGGTCCCCAATGTCACCCTGCCTCTGAGGTTTCTATAATGACTGCAGCTCTCTGTTTCATCAGACCAGTGGTTTTCAACCAAACGGGACTTTGCCCCCAGAGGATGTCTGGCAACCCTTGGGGACATTTCTGGTTCTTGTAACTGGGGGAGTGATGTACACTGGCCTCTAGCAGGCAGAGGGTCAGGATGCTGCTTAACCACCTGCAATGCACAAGACAGCTCCCACAGCAAAGAATCATCCTGCTCAAAATGTCCATAGCACCAACACCAAGAAACCCTGTATGAGGTGAAGTCTGAGAAAGGAAGCAGTGAGTCAGGGGGAGCTGGCAGAACGCTGTCCCTCCTGACTATGGCAGGTGGTCTGCCCCACAGCCTCTGACCCCTTGGCTCCCTCCCTGGCTCATTCCTCCTGCTCCTCTGAACACCAAGCCCAAAGCGCAGTTCCTGAACAGACCCAGCCACTGCCAACAATGCATCAGTTTAATTGGGTTAAGTGGCCATTAGCGGCAAAAGCAGGGCGGCTCTGTGCGGAAGGGTTTTTAATTTTACTTTTTAAATGATGCTCGCTCCCCAGAGAGGCCACTGATGGTGGGAATGCTGCCCATTGGAACCCCTAGGACCAGAGCCATTGATGTACCTCCCCCCTGCCCCATCCCTCTGGGCATCACGGGGTTGAGCTAGGAGGGCTGCTCAGTGTCTTGTCTCCACTGCCCAAGGAAGACGTAGCGGGGGCAAGGCCTGGCCCAAGGTCATTAGGTCATCCCAGAGCTAGTCCCTGCCAGAGGGGACCCACCTGCTCTTCCCTTGGCCCTGTCCCCTTGTGGATAGCAAGCACCTGGCCACTAGCGGCAGCACAGAGGAGGGCAGTACTGGGATTTGGAGCCCGAGTACCTGAATCTATAGTCTAGTTTTGCTCTGAGATCTGGGGCCAGTGGTGTAACCTCTCTGGGGCTGCTTCCTCAAATGTAAGATGGGGATGTATGTATGTACATATGTGAAAGTCTCTCAGTTGTGTCTGACTCTTTGTGACCCCATGGATGGTAGCCCGCCAGGATCCTCTGTCTGTGGAATTTTCCAGGCAAGAATACCAGAGTAGGTTGCCATTTCCTTCTCCAGAAGATCTTCTCGACCTAGGGATCAAACCCTGGTCTCCCGCATTGCAGGCAGACTGACTAGTCCAAGCCACCAGGGAAGCCCAAAATGGGGATAGGAGGGGGTAACTCTGGGTTGCAGGGAGAATCTGCAGACATCTGAAGTGTTTCACTTATCTTAGACTGCGCACTTGGTAGACACTCAGAAAGAGGCCAGCAATTGTGGACAGAAATTATTTCTGCCTTTTTTAGGGGAAATGTCCTGAACTCTGATTCAACACTGAATCATCTGTGGACCACAGAGAAATACTGAAGCCTAGCCTCATCCCTACATAATCTACTATATGCGGTCTAGGGTGGGGCCTAGGCATCATGATTTAAAAGCCCTGCAGGTGACTCTAGTGTGACCACGGGGTTAAAAACGCTGCACGAAGGCAAAGATGCAAAAGCATGGGCTCTGGAAGGGTCTGAGCCCCCAGGACAATGAGGAGGAGCTGAAGGAACACAGGCTCGGGGTGGTGAGGGGATGGGAGGGCAGAGCTCAAGGGCCAAAGTCTCCAGGTCCTGGATCTCGGCCAGAAATTCACTGCCTCCAGCTTATTTGAGGTTGGAGGTGTAAAGGTGTCCCTGAGATCAGGCTTCTAGATGCCACACTGATGTCCCTTAACAGCCTGCTCTGGCATGGCTGCTCTGGCTCTGGGCTTCCATTCTCTAGGAACCACGCTCACTGAGCCACACTGCCCTTGGCCTTGACCCTGAGAGCAGCCTGGGATGCCCCACAGTGGGGTCACGTCTCACCTCCCATGGCCTCTCCACTGAGCTCCATAGCAGGGGTGCCCAGGATGGTGCTGAAGGTGACACAACCTTCAGAGACACTGTTTTCACTGTGGCCTTTATAAACGATGACTCCTGGAGCTGTGAAACCGGAAGTACTGGGCAGGGATGGTCTCATGTCCCCATTTTCCAGAGGGATAAACTAAGGCCTGGGATAGGATGAGACTGAGAGCTCCAAGAGGACAGGAATGGGGCCTTTCCTTCCTCACTGCACTCCCAGCATTGGCCTGGCACACAGTAGGCCTTTACTGAGTGCTGAAGAATGGACAGAGGAAGGAATACAACCAAGAGATGACCTTTCTGAGGAAGGGGCTCTGAGAGAGGTTCCATCTGGGAGGACAAGAGAGTCCTGACTCGGGTCCAGCTCTGCCTCCAATGTGCTATAAGAACTGAGGCACCTCCCTACCCCTCTTGGAACTCGAGACCCAAACAAAGCAGGCTCTGTCTCAGAAGACCCATCCCTAGAGGGCCCCTCCATGTCTCCTAAGCTGAGGCCCTAGCAGGTGTCCTGGGCTTCAGGAGGCTGCTTGCCTGGCATTGAGAAATCCCGACTTGGCCTGCTCTGCCTGACTCTTGGCTGGGAAAACCACCCTGTGCAGCTTGGAGAAACTTGTTACAAACAACTGACTGTCCCTGATTAGATGAGACAATGAACTTCCATCCTGCGTTGCTCAGTCCCCTCCTTTCGAGCCCCACATTAAAACTGCAGACCAGGGCAAGCAGATTTAAGTTGGATTCTTGGATGGGGTCCAGGGCGAGAGGGACAATGGAGTGTGGAGAGGTCCAGACTCCCAACATCCCTCTCTCCATATGCACTCAGGCTGCAAACACATGTGGGAAAGGAGAAAAGAGCCAGAGCTTGATTAAAAGCAAAATGAACAACAATGAAGAGCAAAGCTCATCTTGAACAACTAGGACCAAGGCAGGTAAAAGAGTCCTCTCCTTGCCCCAGAGATATAGACAGGAGTATCTTCTAGGTCTGGAGCAGGGGGTGTTGCAGTAGGAGGGGTTCATTGGCAAGGAGAGTGCTGGGCTCCATGCACACCTCTGGGCTAACGTGGGCACTGAGGGGCCTGGCTTAGGGTCAGAGAGACCTGGGTTCAAATCCTGGCTTGGCCATGTCCTGGCCTCACGCATGGCATGTCCGAATCTCAATGTCCCTCTCCCTCAGGGGCTGCTGTGAGATGACATGATGGACTCAGAGCATGGTGAGCACCTGATCAGTGAGTGCCTCTTCCCGTCGTTCCTCCCTGGAGAACCAGCATGCACCAGGCCATGGGCACCTGGGCTGGACTCGGTGGGAAGGAAGCAGACATCCACACTGTCTCTGGGGCAGCGTCTGGCATGTAGGGCATAGGGAGAGGCTGGGGATCAAGACCCCAGGCTTTGGGCTCCCCCACCCCCCAGCTGCGAAGGCTGCCTGCTTCTCCAGGAGTGGGGAAAGGAGCTGGGGGAGTGACTCCAACCCTGGGATGCTCAGAGGGGCCGGGCAGGGCCAGGCAGGGCTGGGCAGGGCTGGGCCCTGGGCTCCCTGTGTAGAGGGCAGGTGGGGTATCTGTTGTTACCACTGCTCAGCAACCCCTGCCAAAGTAACTGGTCCTAAAACCAGGGTGGGAAGCAGGTGTAAAGGGGGACGTGTCCCAAACTGTCAGATGGTTTCAGCGCAAGTTCAGGGCTTGTGGCCTGTGCTCTGTGCACTGGGCAGCTGGGGAGGGGGCAAGCTGCAAAGCAAGGAAGTCGAGGGCAAACAGGATCTGCAGTGAAGTGGGGAGAGAAGGACAAAGAGAGGAGAGAAAGGAGGGCAGAGTGTTCAGTTCTAGGCAGAAGGCACAGAGGTGGGCCGTGCTGTGCTGGCTGCATGAGGCAGGCAGACGGTTCCTACAACCAGGGGACACTGTCGCACCTCACAGGGGTGACTGTCCCAGCTGAAGGCTTGGCTCTGCCTCCTCACCATGACAGTCCACTTCCCCAACTGTCTCCCTGCCTGTGACTAGGAGAACCCCAAGGTCAGGCTGGGCCCACCTCTGGGCCCTCTGGGTCCACACTGGGTGGGATGCCCTCAGAGTCCCCCCAACTCTGGTCCTGGATGCCAGCCTTCCCCTAGTTCATGATCCCAAGTCACCTGGCACAGGCAGGGGATGCCAGGGGCACAGGAGGGCCCAGCTCCTGGAGAAGGGGTTCCTAGTTCCCTCCTAGGGCCTGGATGTGGTGGGGGTTTGGCTGCTTTGATTTGACCCTGCTCGGACCCTTGCTTATGTGGTCTTACTCATTAAAAAAAGACAGCTTTACTGAGATACTATAAAATTCACTCACATAAAATACACAATTCAGTGTTGGTTTTTTTTAGCCTTTCAGAGTTGTGCACTCATCACCACATTCTAATTTTAGAATATTTTCAGCATCCCCAAAAAGAAACCTTGTACCCATTAGCAGACACTCCCTGTCCCCTCCCTTCCAGCCCTAGGCAACTGCTAATGTAGTTTCCATTTCTATGCTTTTGCCTATTGTGGACATCTCACAGATACGGGATCACACAATAGGTGTTCCTTATGACAAGCTTCTTTCCCTCAATATAATGTTTTCATATTCATCCACGTTGTCCATCCACTTGTGTACCAGTATTTCATTCCTTTCTACTGGACTCTTCTCTGTGACACAGGCAGGCGCAGCAGCAGTTTGTGCCTCTGATCTGGGGGCAGCCTGGACCCCCTCCCTTCTTTCCTGCACAACCCACCCAGGGCACCCTGCAGCTCCAGGAGCCCTTTCCCACCTGCTCTCCCAGGGGTGGGTCGAGTACCAGTGTCTGCTGGCTTTGTAGATCTGGTTAGGGGGACCAGCAGGTCCTGTCACCTCGCAGGACCATGGTGTCTTGGAGCTGACAGGCACAAGCTCTCAGCAGAGGTGGGGACACTGAGGCTCAGAGGCAGGTGGAGAAGTCGTGGGCAGAACAGGAGCTCCAGCCTCCAACATCACATGGCTGTGGCCTTCTTTCTAAAGTGTTCAGGGGCCTCCACACTCCCTCTGCCTCAGAGTCTGCAGGCTACCTTCCCAGCCACTAACAGGTCGCCATCCTGGCCAGGGAGGATTCCCAGGTGGCTGAGTGGTAAAGAATCTGCCTGCCAATGCCGGAGACACAGGTTTGATCCCTGGGTTGGGAAGATCCACTGGAGAAGGGAATGGCAACCCACTCCAGTATTCTTGCCTGGAGAATCCCCTGGACAGAGGAAGCCTGGCAGGCTATGATCCACGGGATGGCAAACAGTCAGACACAACCAAGCACGCACGCGCACCCACACACATCCTGGCCAAGTGCTCACCCTTGGCACACTCATAAGGAGAGTGGAGGAACAGGAAGACCCCAGGCCCAACAGAGGCAGGACCGGGGCTGCCACTGTACCCATGCAGGGCCTCCGAGGCCCCGCGTCCGGGGCCTCCTCCACAGGAAAGCGTCCTGCTCCTGCCAGCAGCTGCCCACAGTCCATGTGGCACAACCTGCCAGGGATGGCCGGGCCTGGCTTCAGAGGGCCAGGAGGGCTGTGTGTTCACGGCAGGTCGGGACGGTGCCCTCGCGGTGCAGGCCACTCTGCTCTTCCCTCCACCCACACGACTGCACCTACCTTCAGGGCCTGCACCTTCCTGTCCAGCAGGCTCTCAATGTCCCCCGCCACCTTCTCCACCAGCTTCTGAGGCTCATTCTCCTGCACCTCAAACAGATTCCTGTTGTCCTTGTAGATCTGGAAGGAAGCAAAAGCCTGGGGTGAGGCCAGGGTGATTCCCCCACTCCTCAGACACGGTGTCCATACACCCTCGCGGCACAGTTCCCCACGGAATGGTCCTCGCCTCTACCCTGACCCCAGCTTCGGCCACTGACAGAGAACAGGGAGGCCTGGGGGTCCCGCCCAACCTCCGATAGACTTGGAAGAAGTTCAAAGCCATGGCTCCACTGGCGCTGCTTGTGTGAGTCTGGTGGGACGAGGCTGTCACTGCCTTCTCTGGGACTCAGGGTTCCCCATCCAGGGGCCACAAGCAGCACCTCCCTGACTGGCTCAGGCTTGCTAATAATAGTGAGGGGCAGGGTGCTGGATGGGAGGTGGGGTGCTGTGGGGAGATGGAGCCAATAGGCACACACTGTACCCCACATACCGACACGAAGGTGCTCTCACACCCATAAACCCACACACACATCACACACACACAGAGCCACCTCTCCACAAAGGCTCAGGCATCCATACCCCACTTTCGCTGGCACTTCCCCAAGGCGTTTGCCGAAACATTGTGGGAGCTCGGTGTGCCCCAAGGGGCTCCTCTGTCATTCTGGGCACTGAATATGGGGACAGGGAGCAGGGAAGAAAAGGCTTATGGGGGGAATGAATCTACTTCCCCTCTTCCTTGGTGGGGCTTGGCCTGTGTGCACACGCATGTGAGGGTGTAAATCTGAGTCAGCATCTGCGTGTGTGAATGTGTGCTATGGCTCAACACACACCCATCTGTGGGTACGAGCCAGAGTGTTGGGATGGGGTGGGGTTAGGGCCGCTAGATGAAGCCCGGGAGCTGTATGTGAACTGTGGAAGCAGGTTCCCGTGCCCATCTTTGTTCACGACAGGGGTCTTAGGTGTGTGCACGTGTGTGTGTGCGCGCGACTGTGCACTGCACACCCCTACATGTGCCTCTGAGCCTGAAGGAGCCCCCGTGTCCATCCAGGTGACCCCAGGAAATCTGTGCTGCAAACTGGCTCCTTCAGTACAAGGTCACGGGCTGGCCGCCACGACAGAACCGGGGTCCCCAGACTTGGCCATCGGGCTGTGCAGCAGCGGAGGGATGTGGAGAGACACAGAGAGGAGGCGAAGAGGAGGCGATAAGGAGGTGGGAGAGGCCGCTGATGAGAGACAGACAGGCGGGGGAGATAAAGTCGGGAGAGTGACAGGCAGAGTAGGCAGATAAAGGCCTCTGGCGTGTGACAAGGGGAGGAGGTGGGGGACCGGGCGCCTTCAGAGCCCCGGCCTCGCTGCCCAGCGGGCCCCTGGCAGTCCAAGGGTTAAAGCAGCGCTCAAAGCTGGCTCAGGCAGTCTCCTCCTCCCACCACCCCCATCCCTCCCGGCTTCTCTTTTCTTTTTGTCCTTCTCTTAGAACAAAATAATTTGTGGTGAAGTCGCTCCTTCCCACAGAGCCACGGCGATTACAGGGAGAGTCACAGGCCTGGCTGCACGGCCAGGCAGGAGGGAGGCCCCCAGTGGGCGCCAGGCAGGTTGTTTACGGGGCTCCCCGGGGCCTGCCTCAGGCCAGAAGCCCCCAGATGGAAGACAGTGGTGGAGGCAGAGGCCAAGCAGGGGTCAGAGCCGGCGGGGGGGGTGGGGTGCGGTCACTGAGAAATGCAGGGAGGCCAGAGCCCAGGGCCCACTGCGGGAGAAACTGAGGCTCAGAAATAGGAGAGGACAGGTCAAGGCCACACGACTGTGAGGGGCCAAGCCAGTCACCCGTCCTCCCTGACGTCTTCCCAGGTTTCAGGACATGAAAGATACACACCCTTTCCCAATCCTAAACCACTGCCCCCATGTGTGTTGGGGCAGCCCCACTGGCTGAAACTTCTGCTGAGTGCACCCCGGCCAGCTGGCGTCAGCAGGGGGCGCAGCCGCCTGGCTTCTCAGTGCAGGGGATGAAGTTCCCATATCTGACTCCCCGGTCAAGGTCATTCCCTGGCGTCCCACCTCTCCATGGTGGTGGGAGCCCTGGTATTGGAGGGTGGACCTTGCAGCCTCCTGACAGCTCTCCTCTGGGAAGCCGGGGGTCCCTCCCCTCTGGGTCTAGGATGCCCCTGGGCAACCTGATGTGGCGCTGAACCAGGGCACAGGAGCCGCAGAGAGAGTGAGTTTCCAGGTGGCAGGGTCACACCCAAAGACCGTGACAGCAGATGCAAGGGCTTGGAAGCAGGGACCCTGTTAGGAAACAGCCCATCTCAGTGTCCGATCTGTTAAATGAGAGAATGGCAGTCTTCCTTCACATGCTGATCAAGGACCAAAAGACTCACGCCGCGGAAAGCCTGTATTAATTTTTGCAGTGTTACTGCTATTGTTTACGATCACCAGAATTCTGCAGATGGAATCATAGTCCCATCCCTGCCCCTACTGTTCTGGCTAGGTCTGAATACTTAGGATCCAAAGCCTTCGGCTCCCACTGCTGGGCAGGCAGCCTTGGTCTCCCTGGGTCTGCCCACCTCCCATCCCGCCCTCCCTCCCAGGCCTCGTTGGACAGCACCCCTCCCATCAGTCAGCCTGCCTTTGTCTCCATCTTGGCCTCAGCCACGGTGGTGATAACAGGGGGGCCTAAACACAGGGACGCCTTGAACAGTATACAGCCATAGCCACCTCCCTTCCATCGCTCCCCAGACACTGGGTCTGTGTACAAAGGAACCACCAGCCAATGCGTGTGCCCAATTCCATGTTCAGGAGAAAAGCTCCAGGGCAAGCGTGACCTAGGTCTGACTCCTTCACCTCCTCCTGCAGGTGTGCCATCCTTTGGAGTTTGGGGCCACACCTGCCATGCTTTCTTCTTGGGTCTACCCAAAGATCCACCATGACATCCTTTCCCCCCCCTATTTTTTTCAGCCGTACCATGCAGTATGCAGGATCTTAGTTCCCTGACCAGGGATGGAACCGTGCCTCCTGCAGTGGGAGCGCGGTGTCTTAACAACCACTGGACCGCCAGGGAAGTCCCCAGCATGATGCCCTTCTGCTGGGTGCTGGTGCCACACCTCTGCTCACACTGTGTCTACCTCCCCTGCCTGCCTACCCACATCCTCCCTAGAGTGAGGGTAGGACAGTGGGCAAGAAGGAGTTTCTGGGGAGATGAGGGCACAATTCCAGAACTGCAGGGACTGGATGAGTTGAGCTCTAGCCAAGTCTGTCCCCCAATCCCAAATGAGCCTCTGAGAGGCAAGAGCCCTCCATCCTCCCATTCCAGGTGCCTCACCCCTCTCAATGTCCCCCTGAACCTGCTCCAGCTGTCCCCATCCCCTGGGCTGGGGCCCTGAGCTGAACCCTGTGTCCCAGAGATCCATGAGACACAGCCCAGCAGATGGTCCCACCCCAGGGGAGAGGTCATCCCCCCACCGATGCGGCCCAGGGAGCGCTTTCCACCTGCAGGCCAGCAGGAAGTCTGGGAGGGCCCAGGGCAGCTCCAGAGCACCAGCCTGGCTGCCTTCAACCCCAGGCACTAGCCCTGGTCCCTGGCGCCAACTCGGAAGCAAGAGAAAGAGCAGGGCTCACCGGGTGCAGGGCCTCAACAGCCACAGCAGGACTGTGTGCCCGCTGGTGTCCTTGGCCCAGAGAGCTAATTGGAAAAACCTGACAACTCCCACAGCAGCGCCACATGGCCCCCAGCTTGGCACAGGCAGCCAGAGCAAGGAGAAAGAGACGGGGGCCAGCAGGTCTACAGGCGGTGACAGCTCCACGCTGGCCGTGACAGAGGAGGAAGAGACAAGGGCTTCATCCCCCAGAGGAGACTGTGAATGGCAGTGGGACAGGGCAGCAGACTAGGGTACAGGCTGGCTGGGGCCAGGGGCATGTGCTGGGGAGAGCCGGAGACACAGCCACAGAGGTGCTGAGTGACAATTCAGGAGGCGGTTTGCAGCCCCTCGTTCGCAGCAGTTCCCGGCTCCTCCACCCTGTACCACCACCCATGGCCAGTGGTGATCTTCCACCCCTTGAGGGCACCCCTTACAAGTGACCAAGACCTGTCCTTCCATGTCTCTCATCTACCTCCCACCCACTTCCCACAGCACCCCCACCCATGCCCCCCAGTGTTGGCTGCAACCCCAACCCTCTCTCAGCTTTAGTTAATTCTTTTGTGAAGTAGCGTGTCTGGCCAGCTTGCCTTCTGGCCTCGGGAATTCCAGGGCCTGTAGGGGCCAAGGCCCCTTCAGAGGCCCCAGAGGCTCTGCCTAGCCTCCTGCTCCCAGAGGTGCCCGCACACAAGGGGGAGATGGGCCTGGAGGACACTTGGTGGAATAGTGACCTTGGGCAGGAAGCGTGGATGCTTGCAGGGGCAGATGGAGCCAGCCTTATCCTCCCAGCTCCAAACAGTCCTGCCTGGGACTGGAATAAAGGCTGAGGCACCTGAGCACACAGGAGACAAAAGGCCCAGGACCACTGACCTGGACAACCCCCCATCAGACTGTTGAGGCATTCAGCTAAGTCCCAGAGAGTCAGCAGCAGTGGGGCCTGGACCCAAGCCAGCACCCAACCTGCCCAGAGAGAGGAGGAGGGTGGGAGAGATGGATACAAAAAGGAGGGCAAGGAGTGCAAGGGAGAGGATGGGAAAAGAAGGAAGAGGGCCTGCCGAGGCCGAAGAAACAGCCCTATTTGCCGTGTGTTGACTCTGGCCACCCAAAGGCCGGCTGCTTCACACACTTGGCCTCCCTGATATACAAGCCCTGAGGAAGGACCATTCTGATGATACCGGATTAGCAGGCAGGGGACTGAGGGCCACACAGGACAGGTCACACAGCTGCTCAGATAAGAACGGCCACTCTTATCCAGAGTGCTTGCTTTAGGTCACGCTCTCTGCAGTTCTGTTCCCTGCATTGACCCCCAAACTTGAAAATGAGGCGCAGGGGATCAGCTGGGAATCTGGGCGGCCTAAAAGGGGCCTGGGGGACTCAGAGTGACACTGGAAGCCCGAGGCCCATGGAAGGCAGGAGGGCCATTCTGCAGGGGAGGAGGGTGGACGACCAGCAGAACCAACCTGCTCGGCTAACCAACCACCCAGCCCTGGGAGTAAAAACAGGCACGCGTGTGAGGCTCTTCTCTGCAGCGAAGGTGAACGGGCCCTAATCTCTGGAAAATTAAATCAGAAAGAAAATGGAACGAGAAAGATTTGATGCAGGCTGGGCCCTGCTGCTGCCTGACTCCTCAAAGGCTCAGGCTCAGCTGGGGGTTCAGCTGGGTGCTCCGGCGTCCTGCCCCACGTCCCCTGCCCAGGGTGCTGAGCAGGGCATAGGCAGGTGGGGGGAGTTGAACCCCAGGATATGACCTTCCTGGGGGATTTGCTATCTTCCAGCCCCCTTTAGCCATGTCTCAGTGTCTGGTCCCTAGTACTGAAAGGAGCAGCTGGGGGGAGTTTTAACTGTCCAGCTCTCAGGTCAACATTCCTAGAGATGGTGGGATGGCCTCCCTATACCGGACTCCGTGGGCAAGCAGTGGGAAGGCTGCAGGATCTGGGCTTGGGGACAAGGCCCAGCTGCTGGAAGGGGTACACTTGTGCCAGGGATCAGGGGAGCCTTAGATGGGAAGATAGAGGGCTTTCAGTGGCCCAGAGATCCTGAGCTGGGCCCAGAGGGAGGTGAGGGGATGGAGGGACTGGCAGTGACCAGCTCAGGGGCCCCAGTCAGTCAGGGCAATGCCGGCCCCTGCCCTCACCCCCACCAGGCTGCTGCTGCACCTGTCTCCTCCCTTCACGGAGAAATCGAGGGTATTGACATAGCTGCTAATAATCACCCTTGAAGACCACAGGGGTGGAGGGAGTAGCCAGCCACCTGGGCACCCTCCTACTGAGGGCAGATCCTGGATAGGCTGCACAACCGGGACGTTCCCCACGTCCAGCCACCCGAGAGCCCCACAGCCCTGTTCCTCTGGGGCTGCCCACACCAGGTGCATGAAAAGCCTGACCCAGCTGCTCCGGGGACACAGCAGGCCCTGGACTGTGTGTGTGGCAGAGAGCAAGCTCTCTGGGACAGGGGTTGTGGCCCCCTCTGGCCTTTCTGGAGTGGGGTTTACAGTAAGGCAAGGGCAAGGGGCCCCGGAGCCTCAGAGCACACAGTCGGTGCACTGGTGGCGGGTTATGGGCCACTCGGCTGCATGCTTTATCAGCTGCTGACGATCACCAGCTGCCACATTAGGGTCCCATGTGGTCCTGCCATGCTGCCACCATTCTGGGGTGGGTTGGCTCCACAGTTAGTCAGCTGTATGTGGTGTCATGTCATGTCACATACAGTTTGTATACTGCAAGGCTGGTTGTCATATCAGTAATAGCTAACCTTCATACAGGGACTTTCCGGAATGAACCCTCTGCTTAGAGAGGTTCGCAGATGCCTACCTGGGCCCCTGCAATGGGCCCTCCATGGGCTACAATGGAGGACACAAAGGCAGGATGGGAATGGGGAGGAGTCTCAAGACCTGGCCTCCTGGAGCAGATGACAATGCGGCCCTGCTGGGTTGGTGGCCCATTAGTGGCCCACCCCACCCCATATCCTTATATCCCTACTGGGGTGCTCATGTTCATGCCACAGGCTCTTGTAGGGGTCTCTGAAGGGCCAGACCTTGTCCCTGTCCCCCTGGGACTCAGCATCGGAGAGGACAGATGTCCATTTGGGCTGCTAACAGCAGAGGGGTGGTGGTAGGGGAGGTGTGTAGGAGACATCTGTGAGAGAGGCTGGTCTTCCAGGGTAGGGTGGGCGGCGGGAGTGTGTGAAGGAAAGACTGAGATGGCTTGTCAGAGGCCATCTGAGCAGAGCCTGAAGGGCTGGGCAGGAGTCTGCCAGACACAGGGGTGACTGGGAGTCAGGGACTGCAGGAATAACGGCAGGTGTTCTCAGGCTGGGAGCAGGGAATGGACGGCTCAGTATCAGGAGCACAGACGTGTGCAGGGAAGCTGCGGGGACAGGTTCTGATGGGAAGGGTTCTAGCTTCCCAGGTGGTAGGGGATGGAGTTGGGGGATCCTCAGGGAAGGAGCGGGCGTGGCCCAGATCCCAAGGTGAGAAGGCTCTGGTGGCTTCATGGCCCCTTGGCCCCCGAGATGAAGCTGCCAGGAGCTCTCAGAAGCAGATTCCCTTTGAAAAATTCACAGGGGCCTAAAGCCCCCCGCCACCACCCCCAGCAACGCCTCCCTGTTTTTAAAGTTAAAGTTTAGTTGACTGTCATCCATTACCGCAATTAGTACATTATGTCTAATTATGCAATTAGTGTAAAAAGTGCACTTGCTGCTGAGAATGGGAAATCACGCTGCCTCGTTACGCTGTAAAATCCATGTCATAAAAAGGCTCAATCTCTTGTTTTTCAAAAGACACAAAACCCAACACAAAACAATAAACCAAATCCTCCCAGTTGAGCTAGGGCCAGGGTGTGCCAATCTCTCTGCACTTGTCCCTCTGCAGACCCCCACCTCTGCAAGGCGCTGTCCCACCCTGGCCCCGGGGCAAGGAAATGACCCGCCACCAGGGAGCACTAATGCGCAGCCCACTCCTAGCTGTGGCCAGTGTTTGCTGCTCTGAAACAGATGTGAATTTCTAAGCAGATTTTAAAAACCATGGCAATGCTGATTCTCCACCTGTTATTCCAGATCCAACTTTGAACCTGCTCTAGCATTAAGGCTTGTATATCTTAGGTGAGAGTATCCTGCAGGGGTATGGTTTCTAAATAGCTCCGAGAGAGAGGCAAGGTTCCTGAAGGCAGCACTCTGAGGTTCCTAATGGTGCCTGTGGGGGAAAGAGGCATATTGTAGCTCAGGGGAAACTGGGGGAACTTTCTCACACTCAAACCCTAATAGCTTTGTCTGGATGGGCAGTGAGCTCCCCATCACAGGAAGTATGCAAGCTCCCCTCTGTCAGAGATGCTTACAAGCGGTTCACCTCACACAGTAGCTGGGCTCTAGGCTGCCATAGTTAGATAGCAGCATCCCCATGGCTGTGTGTCTACATGAAGCCGGCCATCTGTGACTCTATCTTCCCCAGGTTCTGGCTCTCTTGGTGGTCAAGGGGATATCTGGGGACAGGTGTGGGGGGAGAGAGGAATCTGACAGGGGGTCTCCCTTCCACAGGGGTGACAGTGCCAGACGGCCAAATCCATGGGAGCTGGGGAGGGGGCACACTCCTGTGTCACTTCAAAAGCAAATGCTTCACGGTCAGGTCTCCATGACCCACCACCCAGCTCCAAAGTCAGAAGTTACAGCTCTAGCGTGGCCCACTTAGTGCCTGCCTAAGAAGCTCCCTCTCTGAGCCCCTTCCTTCAAGTTCCCACCACTCCCTGCATTCCAGGTGCTTGACCCAGGCCTGGTGCTGGGGTGGTACAGGGTCACGAAGACTCCTTCCCAGACAGAAATCTGCCCTGGCCTCAGGGGTAAGATGCATGTACCTCCCGCAGCTGCTGCTGCTGAGCTCGGACGAGGTGTTCACAGAGCAGAGAACCTGAGATGCGGAGCCCCCAGCACCCTAGGGCCCATGGGGCACCAGGAGCCCTGCAACGACCCCCACCTGCAACGTGTACACTGACAGCTCTGGGTGCATTGATGGGTCGGTGCCGTGCACACCCCGACGGAAGCACTTTCTGAGAAGGCAGCTGGATTTGGGGGAGGGACAGCACCTGGACCCTACTAGAGGGATACCTGTTGCCTATACTCAAGGTGTGGGGTCCCTGGACAGTTACAGCCTTCCAGCCTCTGTCTACTTGGGTGATCTTGGAGAGCAGGGGAAGCATGTCATGGCCTGGCCAGGTGGGCATCTGCCATGGAGCCCCCTGGCCTCTTGATTTGGTCCAGGATAGCATCAGGATGTGGAGTAGGGGGGTGTGTGTGACCCTGGGCTGAATCAAACTACAGGCAAGATCTGGGGGCCCCTGCACGCTCCCCCTCCCTGAGCTGGGAGCCGCCGGCTGTCGAGGCAGCTGGGAGGGAAGCTGTGCCCAGCACGCCAGCTGGCACGGGGGAGTGCGAGTAAACATACCCGCACTTTCCCAACTCGCAGAAGTCGCCGGGTGGCGGCCGGCTGGTGTGGGCGCCCATGTTTACAGGGAAACAGATTGTTTGTGCCTGTGTCTGGGCCCCCTCACCGCCCACCCTGGCTCAGTTCCCTCCCGCTGCTCTCCACCCCGGGGCCCCGCCTTCCTCCAGGACTCCTCAGCCTCTCAATGCAGGAGGAAGAGGACAGCGATGATAAGCACCCGCCCATCCCCATGTGGTCAGACAGGGCTCAGCGCATAACCCACTGAGTCACAACAATTCTGAAAGGTAGGCACAGCCACTGGCCCTACTTTACAGCTAAGGAAGCGAGGCTCTGGTAGGTGGAGAAGCCGGCTGAGACTGTAGTTATGAATGGAGGAACCAGTGATACTGGGCATCTCAGACCTCTGTCGTCAGTTCTAGGCTCCAGGGTCCCTCCATCCTGCCACCCCCCAGACAAGCCCAGTCTGCCCTTTACCTGGGTCAGCACCTTGAGCAACCCTGGCCCAGCGTGTGGACATGGACATGGACATGGGCCCCACCCTCTCCTCGACACAATGGCCCCAGGACAGAGACCAGGGCCCGGCACTGGCCTGCCGTCCGGCCTCTTCAACCCCTTCACCTCTGAGTCTCTGTCTTTAGCTCCATATGGCCCACTGTATCCACTCTCAGGAGTGAGAGAACTGGCAGGGTGGGGTGGCAGTCTGGGAGCCAGGGTGGGCAGAGGCTCCAGTGGACACTTGGTTGGCCAGGGAGGACTCTGACTCAAATTTCACAGAGCCAGGTGTTAGCAGCATCTCATCTAAGAGGGCTGTCCCTCAGTCTAGAGTTGGCGGAAATTTACCCCCATAAATGTCCTCATGAGATAGATTTGATCCTGGGCCCGAGGCACAGTTTGAAAGCCAGGGAGCAAAGGATAAAGTTGGCTTCCTCTGCCTGCATCACCTCCATTCCAGTCCTCCCAACACTGATAGCCCAGGGTGGGCCACCCTCCTCAGGGGCTGGAGCAGGGCACTCAGGGACTCCAGAGGAGCCAGAAACCCACCTTTCCCCAAGAGTCTCCAGGCAGGTTTCCTGGGTGGGAGGGCTCATCAGATTTTTCTTCATCCATCCCTCCTTCCCTCCCCCAGCTGTGACAAGGGCCCCAGGAGGAAACCGAAGTGCCAAGAGGGTCAGAATCTGTCCAAAGGAGACCTTCCCACTCCCGAGTCCTCTGCACTCACAGCTGAGAATTGGCTACATAACTGCAGGTCTGAGTTCCTGCCCTGCTCTTTACCAGCCACATGGCTTGGCATCAGCCTTCACCCTCAGCCAGGCTTTCTGGGGCATTCCTCAAAGATGAAAGGTCAAGTGCAAGGTGCCGCTGGCTTCTCAAGGGGCCTCCTTCCAGGGCTGCTCCCGAGGCTGCCCCACACCGTCCTGCAAGGCCTGACTTTCCAGGTCTCGCACGCTGGAAATCTGCCCTTCGCTGCTGAGACTTGCTGCTGAAGACATCGTCCAATAATGACAGTGCCAATTACAACGAGAGGCCCTAGGGCTGGCTGCTCTTGTGAAAACACTGGATCTTGGCATGTCAGATACGCAGGATGGAGGCAGAGATGGAGGTAAGTCTGGGAGTGGCTGCAGCCTCCCACGGTGTTAGGGGCCCCTTTTGGGGGCAAGGTCATCCTAGGGCCCTGCCCCACACCCAGGCGCTCACTGTAGTCCCAGGTACGTGTGTCTAACCCACACACCAGCTCACACGCCACATCTACACCCAGGGCCCGGAAAGTCGTTTGCAGATCCTGCCCATGATTCACACCAAGGCTTCCAGAAAAGACACCACGGTTCGGACAGACCTGTCCACTGTCCCTGGACACCCTGGAAGGAGGCTCCGTGAGAAGTCAGCAGCCCCAGGCCTGGATGAGGCTCTGTGGGTTTCGATCCACACCTTAAAAGGGGGTCTGCAGCCATCTGAAATGTTTTCAGCAGTGAAACTTTTCTGGCCCCAGATGGTCAGGGCTACTTGAAGGTCATGTCCCTAAATCTTCCTGCTGGACAGGACACTGGAGAGGCCCCTAACAGCACAGAGGGCTCAGGGGCTTACTGGGGGCAAGGGCGTGGCCTGACAGGCAGTGGGGACCTAAATCTCACTGGTGGTGGGTGTGCAAGTGCGTGTGGGAGGGAGCACGCCCACGCCTGGGCTATCTTGCTCACGTCCTGTCGGCCTCTTCCAGCTCCATCTTAGTCCTTCTCCTAGTATTTCTTTTTCTCTTATTTTCAATTTATAGGCTCTTCTTGAATTTTATGTATCCTTGTAAGTACCCTTAAATCTTCTGGAGGATAAGTTGGCGGCATAAATAAATAAACAAACAAGAAGGAGACACTGAGGCCCTGCACATGCTGAAGATACATTGGGGACAGGTATGCATTAGGGACGTGTAGGCACCAAGGACACACACACGTGGGGGACACACGCCCAGAAGAAACCCATTCTCTCCGGTCATTAACAGGCTGTCCTGAGCCCTCATAGGAGGGCTTGAAAAATCCAGGGTGGTGACCACACAGGGTTTCCTAGAGCTGGGAGGCCAGTGAGCTCCATATCCACTGTCAACTGGGGCTCCTGGGCAGGCCCTGGCCCCTCTCTGTGCCTCAGTGTCCCCTCACCTCACTGTGGAAGGGACAATCCTTGGCAGCCCCTCAGCTCCAGGTTCTTTCTCCATTAATGCAAGAACCTTAGTGGCCACTGGGGTCAACATTTATCTTCACCGTGACTGTGCTCAATGTTTGCTTTGCAAATGAACTGTGCAAACAGGACCCACTGCTCAGCCACGAACAACACTGCGAGGGTCCTTGGTCTGAACAGTCATGAACTTCAAAGTGAGTGATCTGTGCTCAGGGGAGACAGACTCTGTGCCTGGGCTCCCCGTCCAGGTGGGCCACCTCCTTACTGCCCAGCAGACACAGAGATCCCCCTCAGCGATGATGCCAGGTTGCAGCAGACAGCTCTGGGGCACACGTTCCCTCCTGTGCACATGGGGAGCAACCATGATTCGAATCAGCAGACGAGGCGGTCCTTCCTGACCACCCCCGTTCACAGCCAAGAGGATGCAGGAACACCATGAAAACAGTTGATCTCCTTACTGATAGTGGGTGAGAAAAAATTATCTTTCCCTGAACACTAAAAATAAAGCCCAGTCTCCTAAAAGCAGGGCCCCTCTCAGCTCATGGCTTAGAGAGGCTTTGTCGCTAAGTCCAAATGTAGATTTGCTGGAGAAGCTGAGAGCACTAAACCCTAGCCTGCCGCACCCAGGGGCTCAGCCTTGGGGTAAATTGGGGCCCCCCCACCCCAACCACTGCAGTACAAGGCAGAGCAGTGAGTCCAGATGACGCTGTCCAAGGTAGGCAGGAAGAGGGCAGCAGGAACCGGGTCCATATGCTGCTCGTGCCCAGCTAATGGGCTAACAAATGAGCAGGTCTCGCCTCTAAAAGGTGATGAATGAGCAGTTGCCCAGGAGAGCGGAGGGATGGGCCCCCTCCTCACAGCTCTGCTCAGGCTTGGCCCTGACTTGGCACCTATGGAGTGCCCAGCCCAGCCCCGAGACTCCCCAGGGGTGGGGTGGGGGTGGGGGCTGGAGGTGACTGTGGGTGTGAGCAGGGAGGAGGCCAAAAAGGGCATAAAAGGGCAGCCCCAGCCTTGGAGGACATCCCCAAACAAACCCAGACAGGGAGCCTGAAGTCTCCAACTGCCTGGGCTGCTGTCATACTGTCTGGAGGGTGCTGCTGAGGAGGGAGGCGGACTGACTCTTCCTTGGAGACTCATCCCCACTACACACACTGGGCTGGGGGCCATGGGAGCCTGTCCCCTAAGGACTGAACAGCCTGGGGAGAGACCTGAGGCTGGTCCTGGGGGGGCCACCCACGGGCTGGGGCCTGCTTCTCCCACATAACTACAGGACTGTAGCCGCCTAAGCTCGCAAGGAGGAGACCGTAGGCAGAGGTGGGGAGCTGAGTCAAGGAGGGGTTCAGGGCTCTCACTCAAAGCAAAGGTCAGCCTCCAGTGAGCGAGTGAGCCCCCATCACAGAGGGGATCAGCCGAAACTGGCCCCTAGGCCCCAGCCAGTCCTCTTTGGTGAGGTAGTGAACCAAAGGGTCTTAAGTTTGACCTAAAAGCGCGATATCCTCAGTTTGCCCCCCAATCATTATGCAGTCCCCCTCCTCCAGGTACTCAGGACATTTCAAGGGGGCAGGGTTGCTGCATAGTGAGGGAGGACTGGCCCGGCTCCCACTGAGAGCTGTCTGGCCAGGTGAGGCAGCCCCTGACCCAGGTCCTTTGCGGGCTCCCTGTCCAAACAGCCCCCAGCCCCCAGCTTGCACTGCCACCCCTAACCCCCCCGCCCAGCCCGCCCCCACCCGTGTAAACAGAACCTGCCCGCTTTCTCCCAGGGGCTGCTAATTCCTAGCCAGAACTGCTCGGACGTGAAATTGGAGTGAGACAATGTGTGTTTAAGGAAATGAATCTCGCATCTTAAGAGGCTCGGGGAGGCTGCCCTGCACCCCCATCACCCTGCCCGCCCACCCCAAGCCTGGGAAGGAGCGCTTGGCATCAGGGAAGGAAAAGGCGGAGGTGACATTCAGTGCCAAATTAGCAGCCACCACAGCCAAATATTGTACTTGCCTCCAATCTTCTTTTATTTTTCAAGAGAAAAGCCTTTTACAAAGTGAAAGAGGCTGTTGGAACACTAAGGCTGATGATCGTTTTAAAAGGCATGCCTGCCACACGCATGCCCATCTCGGAGCGCTCCCTTCCTCTCCGCGTGCCATCTCCTCCTTGCCCACAGCCACAACCCCAAGGTGCCCGCCCCCACAGTCAGGCCCCATCACGCCAGCCACACAGAGGACATCATGGGTGTTCTTGGCTAAAGTGACCCAGAATCTCGGACCTTGGGCCAGTCTTGGACACGGGACCTGCCTGTGAACCATCTTATAATCTGCATGGCACCGTTGCAAGTGAGGGGTCATCTGTGGTGAGGCCATAGCCACCTGGCCTACAGAGGCCTCAACAGAAGTGTTGAGCCAGCGCCAGCTCCCATCACCTCTTTTATCCGGCTCCACTAGAGGCCTGATAGGCCCCACTCTTTGGTCGCTTTGTGGAACAAATAATAACAGTCATCCTGGAGTCATGCAGCCCCCAGGATCCAGTCTGCCTCCATGTGCCACTAATTTACTGACTCACTGAATAGGTTGACCTGCCCCTCCAGAGGAAACACTATTGTTATCCCTGAGCCCCTGACCAAGTGCTGGGTTGATCTCACTGATCACCAGGAGTCAGTCAAACTGGTTTTGATCAACAGGGAAGACTTAGCCCACGTTTTCCATTTATTCAAACCTGGACTGCCCCAGGCCCCAGTTTCCTTTTCTAAGGAGAGGATGGGAGGAGCCTGGTGGTTCCAGGGATGGGAGACCCCTGAGGCCTAAGCCCCCACCTGGATGGTGACTGGTCCGACCCACATGTGTGCAGCCATGGCACCCTCACCGATCTGAGCCACCCTCTGACCCCACCCCTGAAGTCCCAGGAGGTGGCGGCCTGGCAGTGCCCCATTTATAGGAGAGCTCCAGGGTTCAGACAGCTCTGGGAACTTGTCCATGGCCTCCGCTGGTATCAGCATAACCAGGACCAGGATCCGAGGTGGGAAGCACCACAACATGGATGCTGTGGTGTCTGCCCAGACTCCCGCATCAGGATGAAGCCAAGATGCTGGCTGCTGATGGCTCTCAGCTAAGTCCCTGCCTGAGCAGAGGGAGCGGCCTCACCCACGCTCCGCTGGATATGCAGGTTGAGTGGAGGAACACAAGGTCTACCGCAATGAGGGATGACTCTCAGGAGCAAGGCCAGTTCCAGCGTCCTCTGTGGAACTGGCTGGGGCTTCTGTTAGGCCTTCATCCCAGTCAAACTTCTGCTGCCCCATCCTGCCTCCTTTGACCCTGATGAGGGTGGTCCCTGAGAGTACTCCCACAGTCAACACCTGCACACAAACCCCCACCTCAGAGTCTGCTTCCAGGGACTCAACCCTGCCACAGCTCATGCTGGGAGGGGTCCCGAGGAGCCAATTCTGAAACAGGAGTTGTCCTGTTGAAGTGAAGGCTGCACCACAGTGGTTGGTGGAGCGCTGACAACCCTCGCGTGTGATAAAGGTGCGAATGATCGAACGTCCCCCCGCTGTGAACCGAAATGGGAATATCTGTGGATGGGTGCCATGTTTCAGGTCTCGAGAATTTCAGGGAAATGTAATTATAAGGACTACGGAATGGGGTGGCCGTCGCTGAGGGCTATCAATGCTTTGGAAAGAGACAATGAAAGGCTGAGGGTGATTAATCACGGATTTAAGGTGAAGTGTGAAAGTCAGAAGCCCCCTTGGCAGGATATAAAAAGACTCATCTCTTGCAGCCAGAGGCAGAAAAAGCTGAGGGTCAGGCATAGGACTTAATCAGAAGAGTGACAAAGGTCCAGAGGGAGTTACAGTCTCAACTGCAGCAAGATGTCTACCCAAGGTTAAGACCCTGACTGGGAAGGACTGCATCCCTGAGCTGTGAGGTGAAGGCATCTGGGTCACTGCCCTGGAGAGCCCCGGAACCCACCCGGAACTCTCTGAGCCTACAGAAGTGACTGTTCCTCCTTATTAAAGGCTAGGGCTCCCCACTTACTTAAAAATGATGACGAGGCCTCCATGTTCGAAAGCAACACACTCCCCTCCTTCCCTGCTAAGGGAGAAGAAGGCATTGGGTCCTGAAGGCAACATGGCATCTAGCCAGCAGGAGGCCTGGATCCTGAGGTTGCTGGATCAAGGGCAGTAGGAAAGAAGGTTGGATTATGGGAGAGGTTATTGATATGAATGGGCTTCCCAGGTGGCTCAGTGGTAAAGAATCTGCCTGCCAGTGCAGGGGATGCGGGAGACGTGGGTTCAATCCCTGGGTCAGAGGAGCCTAGGGGGCCTTTATGTCCACGGGGTCACAAAAGAGTCAGACACAACTGGGAAACTGAGCACCGTCCACCACCATCGATATGAGAGCACCTTCTAATGATACAGGATCTAACACCCCAGTGAGGACCCCAGGGGATGCTGGAAGTCTGAAAAAAGCAATGGCCCACATTAAGAGAAGTTGAAGTGCCAGAACTCCCAGAGCAAAGTTGAGAAAGGGATCAAAGGCTTAGACAAGTGGACATACCAGAGGAGTTCTACTGCAAAAGGCCAGAAAGCCCCACACGACCATGTTCCATGGGCGGGCCCAGAGGACACCATTTACCACAGCGAGGAGGACTGTGTTGGTGAGAAGGGCACAAGCATCAGAGAAATTCAGTGGGGGCTGTCATCTGCTTTCAGGGCCAGCCTCGGAATCCGGCTCTATCTCACACACCAGCTGACATGCAAGGATCTCAGCTCTGAGTGAGGCTGAGAGTTCAAAGGGACACTGCAGCAGGCTGAAGCCAAGGTGAAAGTGGCCCCGCAGCTCGGGCCACACGACGCAGTCAGCCCGATGGAACTAGAGGTATCCGTTCTGGGGAACGATGCTGTGTGACGTTTATGGCAGTTTCTAATAGCATCACAGGAGAGTCCTAGGGTCTAACAGAAAACTATACACTGTTCAGAAAGCATCTCCTGGATTGTCACTGGCCCCTGGCAGAGACCACACAATGCACGTGATTAAATGACCAAGGCATATTAAATGATCTGGCTTCTGTCACACCCATGAAGTTGTGAGGTCTCGTGAGCTCAAGAGTAATCCATTTTAAGAAAGGAGGGGTGCACATCCTTGATCAAGTATGAGCTGGTCAGAGGGCACAAGCAAGCCACATGAACTTTTTTGTGACCCCGTGGACAGCAGTCCACTAGGCTCCTCTGTCCATGGGATTCTCCAGGCAAGAACACTGGAGTGGGTTGCCATGTCCTCCTCCGGGGGATCTTCCCGACCCAGGGATTGAACCCACATCTCCTGCAGCTCTTGCACTGGCAGGCAGATTCTTTACCACTGAGCCACCTGGGAAGCCTGCTCATGTCAATAACCTCACCCGTATCCAACCTTCTCTTCTACTGCCCTTGAACCAGCAACCTCAGGACACAGTCCTCCATTCACTCACGACTGCTGCATGAATGCGCCTCTCTCAATTAAGACTGCGTGGAGTGTGCGCAGGGGGGAGTCCCTCATGACCAGCTGATAGAAGAGGGAAAAGACTGAGCTCAGTCTCAGACAGGTCAGCGGAGTATGTTGATGTGAGCTGAAAGCAGACACAGCTACATTATACCTGACTTGGGATGGCCCTGAAAGACAGTGCTAAGCAGAAAGCCTCCCAAGGAACAAAGCTCTGGGCAGCACACCTGATCATCCACTTTGTACGGAAAGGGAAGGGGCCTGAGATAAGAATATATAAACAGTCTCATGGGAAGTGACAAATGGCTTGGTTGGTTGTCAGGATGAATGAAGTCTGGAATGCTAGGGACATATAACCCTGGTAGGCTTCCCTGGTGGCTCAGACGGTAAAGCGTCTGCCTGCAATGCAGGAGACCTGGGTCCTATTCCTGGGTCAGGAAGATCCCCTGGAGAAGGAAATGGCAATCCACTCCAGCACTCTCGCCTGGAAAATCCCATGGACGGAAAAGCCTGATAGGCTACAGTCCATGGGGTTGCAAAGAGTTGGAAGACTGAGCGACTTCACTTTCACTTTCATAACCCTGGTAGAGGCATGGGGATGGACCCATGGGCATGGGCACAAATATGAAGATCTCTGTACATTAACGCTTATCAGCACCACCAGGAAAGAGACACCAAATAACCAGACAAAATGACCTCATGAATTGCCATCAGTCAGCCTCTGTCGTCAGTCACTGCAGGGCTGGTACAAGGAGTGAATGAAGAGAGTAGCTATGAAGGGACTACGCAAGGGCCCAAGACCAATGTTGATCTAGCTACGGCTGCTGCTGAATACCCAACCTTCCAGGAAGAGTCCAATCCTGAGACCTGAATATGGCACTACTTCTCAAGAAAATCAACCAACTACATGGTATGTTGATTACACCAGACCTCTTCAACCTCAGAAGGGCCAGTGAGTCATTCTCACTGATATGATAACAGCTGGTCAGTTTTTCTCTCCTACATGAAGGGCGTTGACTATCCAAGAGCTTATTAATGTTCCACCATATGGATATACCGATTTTGTTCATTTCTTCATCAGTTGATAGACATTTGAGTTGTTTCCACTTTTTAAATATATTACAAATAATGTTGCTATAAAAGTTTGTGTATGTTTCTATGTGGAATGGTCTTTTGAAGACCAGCAAAGCCACCACGTTGGAGACGGTATCCAGCAAGAATGGGGAGCTATCCTTGAGGACACAGTATGTACCGTAAATCTAACTACTGAGTCCATAATAGCCAAGAATACAGAGTCCAGGCAAAAGAGGAGAGGTGTGGTTTCACTCCCCATCACTATTCTCCTACTTGGAGGAATTCTGACTTCTGATCTCTTCAATTTTAGGCTCCGTCAATCTACAAAGTCCTGGTTCCCAGAGAGGGAATGGTTTCACAGGGGACACGGAATCCCACTGGGCCTTAATTTTCAGTGACGGGCCTGTCAGTTTAGGCTCCTCAGGCCAAGACAGCAGCTGTCATGGAAAAATGATTCTCATTATCAGGAGAGGCTGGGGCAGGGAAAAATATGTTGGACACCCTGGTGACCCACTGGGACCCCCCTGTCTAGTTTCTTTTCTTTTATTTTTTGGCTGTGCTACACAGCATGTGGGATCTTAGTTCCCCAATCAGGGATCGAATTCTTGCCCCCTAAAGTAGAAGCACAGAGTCTTAACCACTAGACCACCAGGAATTCCTCTCCTGTTTAGTTTTGATGAAGGATGAACAAGGGCATAAGCCATGGAATGAGAAGGGTGTGGTGAGCAGGGGCTCAGACCCACCAGGGATGAGGGTCTGGGTCAGGGTGAAGGGAACCTAGGGAGGTGGGAGCAGATGGAGAGGATACGTACCAATCGTGGCCTTTGTGTTGGAGGTCATAGCTCATTCCACTATTTTTCCTCTTCCAAGTTTCCCAGGAAAAGGGAACAATCATAATTCTAGAGCTAGTGAGCTCCCACATAGACAAATTTACTATATGAAGCTAGGGGTCCAGGTGACTCAAGAGGTGGGCTGTTGTGGGTACTACTTCAGGATCAGTGCTCATACTCCAGATGCTGAGTCGATTTGGAACTGTCCCTTGACTACAGGGAGACACCTCACGCGTGGTCATGTCCCTTCCCTAGCAGCCCTGCATGCAGTGACCAGGTAGTGCAGGGCACAAAAGCCAGGACCCCTGACCGCAATCTAGGACCTTTCTAAGCAGCCACTCCAGACCAGGAGCTCTCCATGGTGCTGGCTGAGACCCCATTCAACTGCATTGTGGTCAGCTTCTCTCCCTGCCCAGGCTTGCTCCACACATCCCCTTACAAGTACGGTTTCTCAGAGCAGCCCCTCCCCTTAAAATAAACCTTCTGTGTACAGATCCTGGCATCTCGGACCATGTTTCCCACTAACACCACCTCAGACAGGCTGTCTGTCCCCACCAGTGCCAAACCCTGGGCCAGCCAGGCTCAAGAAAGCCCTGTGATGGTGGCTGTGGGACCTCCAGTCCTCCACCCCCACCCCACCAACTGAGGCCTGCCTTTACATCCTCCAGCCGTAGCATTCAGGTACCACCCCCTCAGGGAGGTACAGTTTAAAGGTAAAGAAACCAAAACTCTAGGGGGGAACTAGCTCATCCAAGGACCTAGACATGGGAAGGGAATGATCAGAGTTTGAACCTCTATCTATCTGAATCTCTGTGACCACCATCCTTGTGACTTCTGTATTTTCTGCCAGAGTGAGAGGGCAGCAAACAGGCTCTGGGACACAGCTCGCCTTCACCTGGAAAGGTGGAAACAGACTTCATGGAGGAGGTCTTGAGGGGCTCAGGAGGAGGGTGTGCAGGGAAAGGCTTTGCAGGAAGAGAGAAGAGCGAGGGCAAAGGCTGGGAGGCAGGCCTGACAGGGGTTAGGAATCCCGGTTTGGGGGGACACATCAGGGAACGGTGATAGGGTCTGTGTGAAGGTCGTGGTGGACACAGACCAGGCTCAGGTCCTGCATCTGTCCTGCCCTGCCCCCGCCTCACTGTGTCCCATCTCCCCCTCTCCACCCCCACCCCCCAGGTTCTGGTGCCTGCTCTGAATGGCCAATGAGGCCATCTGATTGGCTCATCAAGGGCAAATAATAGCTTCTGCTGAATTCAGCTGCAGCCAATCAGAGGCAATCAAGCACACAAGAGGCCTGATGGGCCACATGAGCGGGCGCCCCCACAGGCACCAGAGCTGGCCCCTCAGTCAGGTCCAGAAGCTCTCACCCTAGTGTGGGAGCCCTGGCGGTGGGGGGGTCAGGGAACCAGGAAGCCTCAGTAAGAGAAAGGGAAGGGAACCGGCTGGGCTCCACTGCATTTACGTGGCACCTGCTGTGTACCCAAAGCTCTGGAGAAGCTGAGCACTGGTGGGAAGACCCAGGCAGGGACACACTCACCCCAGCACATACTCTGCAGAGCACCAGCACACAGGCCTGGGGAGGGGGACTCCTCCCCTAGGAGAAGCTTTTCTGAACCCCACAACAGCCTCCCAGCATTTGTCCCTCAGCTGTCCCCCCAAACCCCCACTCTGCCTCCACCCTCCCAGGCGTCTCTGTGCCGAATTCCTGCCTCTTCCCCTGAGGAGAGCAGAGCCTCCAATCAGACCCTGGGAAAGCAATTTTTCTTTTTTTTTTTTTTTTTTTTTGGAAAGCAATTTTTCAATCTCCAACTGCAAACACTAATACCGCCGAAGCTAATTTTACAGATTTCCACTCCGAGGCCTCGCCTTTGTCCCAGAATCCCTCAGCCTGAGAGATTAGTAGTTTAGAGACTGGAAAAAATAAGGTATTTTAAAATTCAGCATAAAACTCTCTCAGACTCAGTGAGCTAAAAAAGAAATAAAAAAATTTTTTTTGATTGGAAAAGAGCCTGTTAGGGAGGAGCCGGGTCCGGTCCCTGCTCCACCAGGTGGCTGAAGGAAGGATGCTCTTCCGGTGCCCAGATGCCTCCAGTCCTTGCAACAGGCTCAAACCTGCAGCCTAAGGATGGGCAGAGAGAAGCTAAGAGTCAGGCCCCCATCTGGCATGCTGGGAACCCATGGTCCCTCTTTTTCAAGCCTCTGGGATGTGCGCACCCCGTGAAGCCAGCCAGGGTTTCTCTGACCCTAATCTCGAAGCCTGCAGAGCTGCAGCAAAAAGCCTCAGCCCCTTGGATAGAACAGGCCACAGGCACACTTGCTCACTTTGCCAGTGAGGTTGATTCCACTCCAAGGGTGACTCTCCCTGGGTTCAGTTTTCCCGTCGAACCAAATGACCAAAGTCTGAGGCCACATGGCCCACCTGGCGCCATGCAGCCCAGCCCTGCACCCTCTGTGCACCGGCACACCCCAGATCACAGCTGCTCGGACCCTCGCCCTGGTACAGGCAGGCGTGGGGCGCATTCGGTAGAGCTCATTCCACGAGCACCTCTCCACGGCATCTCTCACTGATGAACAGCATAATCACTCCGGCTCTCCGGGGGCCACAAGCTCAGAAACATCCTAATGAAAAATAAATGTATTTACAGGGAGACGTCAAAGCTGCCAGGACGAGTCAAAGTAATATGCCTGCGACCAGCACGCGGACTTTTATTTCCTCCCCCTCCACGCTCCAGAGCTGCTCCTGCGGCGTGGAGAGATAAATATTTTAAATAGCGACACTCTGGCGATGCACGGTTATGCAAGACAAGGAATAATTAGAAAATAAATTACTTTTTTTAAACACAGCGTTACAAACATCGGGTGCATCAGATTACTGCTCTCCGTAGTCTGAGGCCATGCAGCTCCGGAGGCCAGCGCAGCAAGGACCTCGGGGAGGAACGGCGACCCAGCCTGTCCCCAGAGCCCCTAGACAGTGACGGCCCCTTCCCGCCTGCTTGGGGAGGCTCCCAGAATGGAGCTGAAGACCACACTTGGCAGCTTCCAGAAAATCTCGGCAATGGAAAGGCTTCCTCCGGCGTCTCACCAGCAGTGGCGCAGACTAAAAATAGTTTAATCTCCTTGAAAGCAAAAGGAGCAATCAGCAAAACAGACACTCGGGCCTGCATGTCCCCCCCACACACACCGCCAACCCCCGCCGATCCTCACCACACTCTGCCCCCATCCATCCACGCCTGTCCCCAGTGCCAAGCATCATCAACTTCTGACTGACCCCGAGGCAGCTTCCCATGACCCTGCCCAGGACGGCGGTCTCACCCATCACCCAGATGTCATGTCTACAGCCCCGACCAAGTTACATACATGGTATGTGTCCTTTAAACCTCATGATGCCACAAGGAGAAGGGAAGACAAGGAATGTTTTACAGATGAGGAAACTGAGGCATAGTCACTTGGAATCATTTGCCCAAGACTAGAAATGATGGAGAACGACTGCACTGGGGCTGTGTGCCGAAGGAGAGGGCTCAGCCTCTGCAGAAAGGAGGCTGGGTAGCTTTTAATTAGCACCTAACCTGAGTCTCTGTGGTTGGCTCCCAAGAAACAAAAGCTGCCCAGGGCAAGAAGGGGCAAAACTGGTAGGGTGGGGCTTGGGAAAGGCTCACACATTCAGGGGAGGGGACCAGCTCCTGGCGAGGCTGAAGGAGTCTGTCACACAGATGTGTCCTGCCCACTGCAGACAGACAGACACTGTGATGTCACCCTTTGCACCCACTGGCCTGGGATGGGGTGAAGACATGTGTTCTGGCCTCAGCTCTGCCACCACCCTGCTGTGTGTCTGAGGGCCTGTCCCCGCCTAGCGGTTGGCCAAGATGACCTGAGGGACCGAGGACTTGTCAGCAAGCCTGCTGCGCTCATGAGCTTGCCCCCAGTACTCTGCCCCGCCTTACTCAGTCCTCTGTCCACCAGCTGTGCCCACCTGCCCTAAACCAGAAACATGGACAGGGTCCTGGGTTTACATGAGAATGCTAAAAAACAGGCAGGGGGAGTCACGTGCCCAAGGCCACCCTACAGAGGTCAGAGGAGATACGGCCAAGACCAGGACTCAGTCTCTGATCCACTCCCATGCCCTTCACTACACACTTCTGGGCCTCCCCAAGAATGTCGCTGTCTCAGAGCTCCGAGTGCCTCCTGTCCCCTTCCCCCATCCTTCACAAAAGGAAGCCGGGACATCAAACAATAAATTGGGCTCTGGCAGGTGGTCCACCTCACCCAATCTCCTAAAATGTCATCCAGGAATATGGAACTGAGGCCTCCTTTCGTGCTAAATATCTTCCCTGGTAACCAGCAGCTGCCTGCAAGAAATTACTCTATAACCTTGTTCTGAGTTTTTCAAAAATAGCCTGTGCGCCCACTGCTAGAAGGCATGGCACCACCCAGCCTATCCTGGCTCCCAGTCCGTCACTCTGGTCCAGTCTTGCTTCTGCTTCCACCTTTTCCCCAGTCTCTTCCCTCGCCTCCAGTCCCAGTCCAGCCTTTCGCCCCTGCAGCCCCATGTCCCCGTGCTGCTGCTGCCCCAATATACAAGGGGCTTGGTTCTGGCCCCTGCAGATACTTCACATCCTCTGTTATCTCACTATGACCCTGAAGGCAGAGACAATGCCCCCTCTTTTACAGACAAGGAAACTGAGGCCCAGGTCCCCTGATTTGTGAGGGGTTTCTTTTGGTGTGATTGCTCCCAAACCCTGCCAGAAGCCCACTCCTCCAGCCTCAGGAGTAGGAGCTCAATTTCAATGGGTTGAAGCGAGGACTGAGGAAGATGCCCCAGGCAGAAGGAACAATTAGGGCAAGAGCAGACCCTGGGGAGGATCCGAGTCCTGGGGCTGAGCGGAAGAGGGGACCCTGACTTACAACAGGCTGTGCGTTCAGGAGCTGCCCCAAAGGGATGTGCCCTCAGCCATCAGCCAGATTCAGGGGCCTACTCTGTCCTGGTTATGGGAGACTGAGGTAACCCCACTTGCTGGTACCTATCACTTGGGTAACCCTATCTGAAGATAAAGAAGGTATTAGGTAGTGGCGGGGGGCACCCAGGGAATAGCTAGCATGCTGTCAACCAAGTCAGAACTTTATCAGCAAAGCTCTTCCCCACTGCTGATTGTGGGAGCCTGGCCAGCTAAGATATCCTACCGCACAGACAGGGAAACTGAGGCTCAGGATGAGGGGCATGGGATCACAGAGAGAGAACCAGGCTGCTCAAGTTCATTATGAGGCTGGTTGAGCCCCTTGCCTCTCTAATCCCCCTCTTCTGTTTCCAGCAGCTCCCTGCAGCTAACCCCAAGCCAAGCCTTGGGCTGACACCCTCCCAGGCACAGGGCACCAGTTCTCAAACTATGTTCTCAGGAGCCCTAGGGAGTAGGCAGGGGGCCCCTGGGCTTGTGTGGAGGATCATGGGTCATGAGGGGGAGGTCAGGAGGCCAGACCTGCTTGCTGCCTCCCTCAGCCAGAGAATCTCCTGTTCATGTATTCACTGGCTGGGGACCTACGTGGACTTCCGTGAACAAAGAGGAAGGGCTCAGTTGCTACAAGAGAGTGAAAGCAGTGATGCCTGGTGGATTAAATTTTCATTCTTTCTCAAAACTCCCTGAAACCACACTAAAGGGCTATTGAAAACAGCGAAAAACCCATGGGTCATAGAATATGTGGAGGAAGCACCAGGGACATGTTGGAAGCTAGAAGCAGATGGACTGTGGGTGACTGGCTCAGCAGGCTGTGGAAGGCTCACCTCTGCTGGCAGTGGGTCAATGATGGGAAACTCCAAAGGCTAAAACACCAGATGAGCAATGGGGAGAAGCTTTGCTGGGGAACTTGCAGCCCAGGAGGGCAATAGGACCAGAGTGCCCACCAGGAACCCCAAGGACCCCCATGCCATACCCAGAGTCCCACCTCCACACTCAGTGCCCTGCACTTTGATGGTGTTTCCACTTGAGGCCCAGAGGGTTGTTAATTCCTCTCCTTGGCTCCTGTCAGTCACGTTATCTTCTCTGTCTGCTTAAATATGAGCAGACCGTTTGGAAACCCAAACACTGAGGGGCAGGGGTGGGGAGACAGGCACGTAGAAGTCAGATGCCAAAACAATCAAAAACCAGAAGGAACCTGGGCTACATGGAAAGATGAAAGTTTGAAAAAAGACACTATAAATTGTGTATACAAGGTTGAAGTGAAGTGAAGTCGCTCAGTCGTGTCCGACTCTTTGTGACCCCATAGACTATAGCCTGTCAGGCTCCTCCATCCATGGGATTTTCCAGGCAAGAGTGCTGGAGTGGATTGCCATTTCCTTCTCCAGGGGATCTTCCCGATGCAGGAATCGAACTCAGGTCTCCCACATTGCAGGCAGACGCTTTACCATCTGAGCCGCCACAGAAGCCCATATAACAAACATATTGTAGATGATGAGAGCTGCATTTCTCACTGTTAGAGAGGCAGTCACCAGAAAGGAATGGAGGAAGACTTCAGTGAATCCTGTTGTACTGGACTGGAGTAGAGGCTTCAGTGTAGACTCACTGTTGTGAATGTACATAAAGATAGACAGATAAAGACATAATCACAGATATGTGGGTACACATGGACTATACATATTTTTTTTACTTCTTGTGAGACAGCCTAGCAACAGTGACATCCCCCTAGCAATGAGCACGCTCAGCACCCCAATCTTGATTTCTAAATGCCATTCGCTAATAAATGGAACCAGATCTCCTTGGAGAAGTGGCTGATTCCAGGGAAAATACAAGATGAGCTGAAGATCTTGTGGTAACAAAAAAGAAAAGAACCATTCAAATAAGGACCCCAGCATGTCAAAGGGCACAGGAGCCAACTGAGAAGAGCTCCCAAAGCCAAAGCTGGAATAATCTGGGCAAGAAAATTATGATAATACTGAATAACCACACACAGAGTAAGCATTCATGAGTTCATACTGACATAAGTAAATAATTGATAAATAAACAGGGGAGAAGGGACAGTTCTTCCTTACAGAAGAATTCCAATTAATAAATATAGAAGGAAATAAAAATGAGAGAATTAGAAAAATACCTCAGTAGTAACTGCTGCAGGCAAGATATACAGATGGATGTTAAAATTAATGGGCAAAGGTTTGAGAGAAATGGGATATTTGCATAGTCTCAAGGTATCCTCCAAGAAATGTATTAATTATTAATACAAAGGGGGAAAAGGGCAAGTTCATAGGAGAGGAACCAAGAAGATACCAGCTTAACTAAATGATCAAAGGTAACATCACCCATAATCAGATATATTGGCATCAGGTTCTCCCTGATATGCTGCACTGAGAAAGACACATCCCTTTCTATGGTATTTTTCCTAAAAATGCATAACCTCAGTTTTTAAAAAGTATCAAGATCATGAAAGACAAAGAAAGACATAGAAACCGTCACAGATTGGAGGAGACTAAGGATACATAACAACTGAAGGCAAGGCAAGACTCTGGATTGGATCCTGAAAAAGAAAAAGGACCTTGGTGCAAAAACTGGTGAAATCCAAATACAGTTTTCACGCTGGTTACTGTTAATGTACCGGTGTCAATTTCTTCCTTGATATTTGTACTATGGTTATGCAAGATGATAACATTAAAGGGGAGCAGGTGAAGGGTTAGGGAATTTCTGTACTATTTTGTCAACCTCTCTGTAAATCTAAAATTATTTCAAAATAGAAAGTTTTTTTTTTTTTTTAAAGCTATCATCTTCAGAGAGCTGACAGGATCAATGGCATCAGTGAAACAAGAGCAAGATGTTATTTTTTAAAAGAACCAAAAAAAGAGATCCAAGAATTTAAAATATGCTAACAAAGTGTAAAACATTACAGAAAGGTTGGAAGACAGACTTGAGAAATCTCCTGATAAAAAGACACACGGATGGAAAATTGGAAAGAAAACAGAAAAAAAAAAAAAGAAAGGACCTGAGTTAAAGGTTTTAGAAAGATAAGAGATAAAAGGGAAGGGAGGAAATAGTCAAAGAAATCATTCCGAAAACTTCCCAGAACTGAAGGACACGAGAATCTAGTTTGAAAATGTTCACTGAGTGGTAAAGAATGATAATAAAGCTCGCCAAGGTATATCAGGGTGGAATTTCTGAACACGAGGCATGGGGAGAAAGAATCTGCCTGCCCAGTTCGATTTGATTCCTGGGTCCGGAAGATCCCCTGGAGAAGGGATAGGCTACCCACTCCAGTATTCATGGGCTTCCCTAGAGGCTCAATGGTAAAGAATCTGCCTGCAATGTGGGAGACCTGAGTTCAATCCCTGGGTTTGGAAGATCCCCTGGAGGAGGGCATGGCAACCAACTCCAGTAATCTTGCCTGGAGAATCCCCATGGGCAGAGAGGTCTGGTGGGCTACAGTCCATGGGGTCACAAAGAGTCAGACACAATTAAGCGACTAAGCACATACACCAAGATAAAAAAGAGGTCATATACAAAGGATTGGGAATATGAGTGACTCTGGACCTTGGCATAGCAACTCAGGAAGCTGGAAGGAATGAAGTGCTGCCTTGGAAATTCTGAAGCAAGCTGCTTCCACCTTGAACTTCCACACCCACCTAAAACCTCTGCCAGATGTGGGGGAGAGGCCAGGCTTTCTGAGTCATGAAAGCCTCCAAAATCTGGCTCCCATACACCTTTGCACAGGATGCCAGCTGAAAATGTTCTCAAACTCACCAAGGGAGAAAACCAGAAGCCAAGGAAGAGGAGTGTACAGCATGCAGAAGAGAGGGACTCCAACTCAGAAGAGAGGTGAGGGAAATCCCAAGCAAGACTTCCCTGGGAAGGGACCCAGAGCCCAGATATGTGTGCATGCATGAGAAGAGGTCAGATAGAAGGGGCAGGGAGCTTGGGACACAATTAGCAAAGGTTCACAGGAAACCAAGCAAATACCAGACAGTTGTGACCTGCAGGGGAAAAAAGGTAAAACTCGTACCCCGAAATGCCCACTATGAACTGCACAGTTCTGAATGGCATTTGCCCCGTTAAGATACTACCACCACCGAGTCCTGGCCTGCTGTATCACCATACAACACTGGGGGAAGGTGGGAGTCAGACGAGAGACAGCACTGTGACCAGGCGCACACTGTGCTCGCGCTCTGCTCCCCAGTGGATGTCCACGGGCAACACTAAAACAGGACAGCCACGAAGGAGCAACAGAAGCATGCCAGTTAGAGACACGGAGCTCTGAGATTAGAAAGCGACAGCCTCCAGGGAGCTGGAGGTGGACAGGAGGGGTCTGCTGTGCTCTTAACACAACCCGCCTGGGAAAACCATGACTTTACACCACGTGTGAGCGTGACACTGATTTTAAAACCCTAACTTTAAAAATCCATCTAGAAATTTAAGAAAAAAAAAAAAAACAGAAAGGAAGAAAGATACTGGTGTTGTTTAGTCGCTAAGTCGTACCTGACTCCTTTGCAACCCCATGGACTGCAGCCCATCAGGCAGGCTCCTCTGTCCGTGGGATTTCTCAGGCAACAATACTGGAGTGGGTTGCCATTTCCTTCTCCAGGGGATCTTCCTGACCCAGGGATTGAACCTGTGTCTCCTGAATTGCAGGCGGAGTCTCTACCCCTGAGCCACCTGGGAGGCCCAAGAAAAGAGATGGGGAGGGGGAGAATGATGGGAGGGAGGGAGAGAGAAGAGAGAATAATGGAGGCAGAGGAGTCAGGGACAGGAGACCAACTGCTTTGACCCCAGCCTCTGGTCTGCAGAAAGGGACCCCCCAGAAGGCAGCAGCTGTTATCATCTCTGTTACTCTTATCAAAAATTAAGGCAGTTCAGTGTTTCACCTCCCTGTTCAGCTGAGTACACAGACCAAGGTTCTTAGACCAAAACACCAATTTGGCATGGCTGATCTCTCGCCTCCACTCCTACATTTCCCCAAAGTTGGAGGTATTCAGAAAGCAAGGTGAGGGCCAGCAGCCCACAGGGGTCTAAGGAGCAAGCCAGTCATCCTGGGACAGGAGGGGACAGTGCCAGATGAGGGGGAAGAAGCTCTGAGTCTTCCACAATGTCTGTGAGGCCACAGAAGCATTCATACCCATTGCATCAACCTCTGCTGAAGCCTGTGCCACCTGGCCCATCTCACCCACAGCCACAGGCAGCCATGCCTGGGGAGGGGTGGGAAGAGAATGGACTGCACGGGCAATGGGCCAAGCGGACTACAGGGTCTTTGCCAATCTCACACCCTTCCTGGAATCTCAAATTTTCCAGAAACACATCTGTGAGTCCTTCCAGTGGCCCCCTTGCACTGGACCCTCAGTCCCCAGGACAGGGAAGACAAGTGTGAGGTGTGCACCCACCAGCCTCACGCAAACACAAGCTCGGCAGAGAGTCTGGCTCAGTCTGCAAGAAGCTCAGAGTGCTCGGCTCTCTGGGTGGGCTAGGACCCCCAGCAGATCTTGTGTCTCAAAAGGGAAGATGGAAAGCTAGGCGAGTCCCTGGGAGAGCCCCCTCTATCACTGAGGCCTTGCCCAGGCCCCAGAACCCTCATGCCCCTACACACCTCACTAAGATCTCAGACCCCTGTGTGCCACTCCAAAACTCACCCTTCTGTATCCTGAGTTCACCGGGTGCTCACTGCAGAAGGAGCCCCAGGGTCTCCAGGAGGCAAAGGGTGGGTCACTCAGCCCCACAGATGGACATGACCTCTCCAGCTCCGCCAAGGGTTTCTAAGGAGGCTCTGTGTATCTAAGGATACACTGCTGCTGAAACTCATGCAGGTGGGAGAAGCAGGCCTCCCTGGCTCCTCCCTGGGAGCCAGTCTGAAGAGGGAGGCTAGGGCCCAATCTGACGGCCCTGTCCAATGAGGAAGCCCACCCAGATCATCTGCCATGGGGTTCAGCCACCGCCCTCAGCAAGCTATGGTCTGAGAGGGAGACAGTGCCAGCCCTGGGGGGCTAAGACTGATCCAGGAGGCTGCCAGACCCTCCCTGACTTGGAGCAGTGAGTGTTCAGGGCCAGTCTCCTGCCTTCCCCCACAAGGCTCCAGACCTCCGTTCCCCCTGAGCAGCTCCTCCACCACTTAGCAACAGAGACAATTTACATAATGCATCGAGTGTGCGAGCAATAATGGCTGGGGAAGCAGGGTGCCCGTTAGTGGCTCCTTGGGAGGGAAAATACCTGCTCCCACACCACCGCTTCCTCCCTCGTGGAACAGGGCCCTGAGGCTGTGGGAAGCAGGTGCCTCTAAGTGCTTGGCTGATGCCAAGAGGGGCCCAGAAGGGCCATGCCAGTCCTGGAAACGGAGCAACCTCAGGACAGAGATGCACGAGGGAGGAAATTTCCAAAGCACCTGAGTTTTGGACATAAATCCACCCAGCCGTGCTCCCCGAGCCTGCACCCCTGATGGGCCCGGGGCCTTGCATCCGGAGCCTTCCTGGAGGAGGAGGAGGCGCTCTGGCAGGCGGTAAGCTCTGGTCGGGGAGCCAGGCTGCAGCTGCCGGGGAGGTGGTCATGTTCAAACACAAAGGCAGCGATGGAAGGGGGAGAATACATAAAAATTACTGGTATGGTAATTGCTTTTTATATAAATGTTCTTTTAAAAAGTTTTCCCCAGTGTGAAAGTCCCTTTTTAAAAAAGAATAAATTTGCGGCACACCAATTTATTCCGTGCCTGTAGCTGGAGCATAATGAAGGCTCCTCTGTCAATACCTGATCAGGAGGCAAGTGGCTGCCGCTTGACCTGGCTTCTGGGGCTCCTGCACGACAAGGCAAGCGGTAGGCCCCCGGGGTTTGTGAGGGGCCACAGGAGCGGGTGGCAGGCCTGCCCGTTGGATAGTCAACATCAAGCGACACTCTGGGCCTCAGGGCCAAACCCAACAAACGTCACTGGCACCCCAGGAGCTGTGCTCAAACGGGAGATTCAAACGGAGGCAGCTACAATTCTGCTGACAGGGAGCACGCGGGGGAGCACGGGGCTCTCCCTTTCTAGGGACAGGAAAGGGGAGGGGCTCGGCAGGCTTGGGGCTGGAGGGATGGGGCCCCTGGGTCTTCCTGCAGGGCCGGTGGAGGAAGCCTCCTGGTGACAAGCACCCGTGGGTGGTAAGTGGGAGTGGCCTGTTCTGAGCTGTGCAAAGCTCCCCGTGGACTCCACCTCATCTCTAAGCCCATAGGCACCAGAGCTCTCCCCGCTACCCTGGGGCAGGGAGCCCATCAGCAGATCCCAGCCCCGAGCTGGAAGGGCTGCTCCCCCCTCACCAGGAGGCCCAGACCCCTGAAACGAGGCTCCTGCCCAGTGGTCCTGACCAGCCACAGCTCTCTCATCCGTGGGGCGTGCACAAGGCTGTGCTCTCCACAGGGGTCGCTTGGTCCAGCAGCCCAGGGCACCGACACATAGGGGCGTGAGGACACTCATCCACAAGCAACTGGCCTCTTGCCCTCCCCGAAGGGCTGCTGCTAAGAACAGTGTCAGGCATAGTGACTTGGGCAGGGGATGTGCACGGTACGTGGGGACATGGCATGTATGTGTGTGTGTGTGTGCGCGAGACTGTGAGCTCCTCACCCACAGCTGAGATTTCTCAGCTTCACTAATTAATCGGTTAAGTAGTTCTCGCCTGCTCGGGTGACACAGAGCTTGCGGCACCTGCCTCCTCACAGTCCCACCCTGGCCTGTAAATGTTCCTGTTCACATCTGCTCCCAGAGCACACAGAACTGGGCACTCAAGACATACACACGTGTGCACATGCCTGCCGGGTCACACATCCCACCCAGGACACACGCATGTGGGATCACATACTCTCTCTCTCTCACACACACACACACACACACACACACACACGAGAATGTGTGTGCCCGGTCCCGCCCCCACATGCAGCCGCAGCCACTCCCTTCCACAGACACACACACACTCCCCTGCTCCTGTTCCCGCTGGAGCGCCCGCGCACACACAGGTTCACGTGCTCTCATTTACACGTGCGCAAACATCCCCACATGCATCATCACACTCCTCCCGTCTCCTCCCGCTGTGATCAGCCACATGCCACCTCACAAAGTCTCCACAGGTCAGAGGGTGTCTCCCGGTGAGTCATGGGACCAATAATCAATCTCCAGGGGCGAGGTGCCTTCTAGGTCTGTTGCTTTGTGTTCAGGTGGCATCCTGGGAGGCCCGGGCAGGAGCCTGCCCTACTGGGCATGGTCTCCATGCCCCCTGTGATGGGAAGACTGGACTGGGTCCAGGAGAGGTCCCTGGCAGCCCCCTCCTGTATACACCCGAAGGAGGCAAGAGCAGACAGGAAGTGGGAGCAGCACTGATCCGGAGGGCTTCCCAGGGGAGGGGGCTGTGGGCTGAGTTTAAAACCAGGGAGAGGCCTGGAGGGACGAGGGGTGAGTGGGGAGAGCCGCAAGTGCAGGAGGAGGAAGCTGAGAAGGCCAGTGGGGGCGGTGAAGTCACATGGATGGCTGGAGGCCTGAAGGCTCCCCTCCCCTCTTGCCAGGCCTTCCAGTCACTCTAGGAGGAGCCCAGCCGCCCTGACTCCAGCCTGCGGTCCAGGGTGGCAGCACACTGTGCAGCCAGCTCTTCTCTGGGGCCCTTCTCCACAGCCCCCATCCCCCCCATCCCCTCACAAAGAGCCATCAGTGACCCTCTATGTGGCAGGACCAAACCTGGCAGACCCCGGCAAGTCTAGCTCACTCAGGGCATCTGACACCAACGTTTATGTTTCTGATTCCCTGGGCCCTGGTTCCCCTAGGTGAGCTGAATGGTCCCCAGGGTCCTGTGGGACAGATCAGAGCCTCAGCCTCTCCCTTTGCGGTCCTCAGATGCCTGCCCCTGTTGCTAACCAGACACTGAAGAGTTCCCAGCTGAGTGCTACTCCAGGTGGATCACATACATGCATGTTTGTACGTGGCAGGCATGTGTGCATACGTGCACCCCATGTGTGTGCACAGCCTGCTCCTCCACCCAGACAGCACACCTCTCAAGCGGAGGCCCCGCCCCCAACTTCACATCCTGAGGCTCGAGTGAGGAAGCCCTAGTGTCAGTCACTTGGTTCCCTGATTCACGGGAACCCACAGACGGACAAGAAGGGAGCCTGTCGAGTCTGCCCAGGACCCAGATCCCCCTCTGTCTTCATTGCCGCACCACCGCCAAGGAGCCAGCTGGCTTCCAGGGCTGAGAGAGAGGTCTAGGAAAGATGGGGAGTTTGGGGCTCAGCAACCTTCTCCAGACACCAGATCTCTGCTCACAAGGAGAGGGGAGCCATGCCCAGAGAAGGTGGAGGGAGGCCAGGCTGAGCCTCCGTCTCCTGCTTGGTCGTGGTAAATGCTGCTCATGTTGCCCCTGGGGCCGGCTGTGGTTTGTCAGAACCAATTACTTCTCTGCCTCTGCCAAATGCTTGGGGCTCCATGAATCTCAGGCGAGTGTCCTCGTGGCTGCCACCGATCCAGCGATGGATGGGGGTGGAGGATGGGGGCAGGGATGCAGATCGGGTCAGCCATCCCCAGGGGCCCAGCACAGAAACCCATTCAGTCCTCTACTCCACCCCCCATCTCCCATCCAGATGAGCCCCCAGCTCTGGACATGCAGCCCTGTCACTCTCCAGAGATGGATGCAGAGACCAAGGGAGAAGTGAACAGGCTCTGGCCACCTCAGTAATCTGCAAGCACTTAGCCCCATCAGAGCTGACCCCCAAATGTTCTGCTGCTAGGCCAGTCCCCCTGGGGACCCCAGAAGAGAGGCAAGGTGCTTATCAGAGCTCTTGCCACGGTGGGGCTGGGATTTGCCCATGCCGCATGGCTGTGGGGTCCTAGCTCCCCAACCAGAGATTGAACCCAGGCTCCCAGCACTGAAAGTGCTGAGTGGTAACCACTTGATTGCCAGGAAATGCTTTAAACAGCCCAGATTCCCAGGATGGAAGAATTGAAGGGCATCCACTTCAGGGAATGGACCCGGACCCGAAGCCACAGGTTCTCAGCTTCTCTAGAAAGCGGTGCTGTCCACCTGGTGAGGTTCTGACCATGCCTCTGAGATCGTCTCTTTCTTAAACGGGGGAACCTCAGGCCAAGAGCTGCCACCCTCAAGAACCCAGAGCTTGGTGGCTTCCTACCACCCTGACTCTAAAGCCAGTCCAGCCCCATGCCCTTCTCTGAGCTCACAGGGCCTGAGAGGACAAGCTGGCACCTGGGTGACTGATCTGAGAAACAGACTCATGGGCCTCTTCTGGGTGAAAGGGCCCTTCCCTTCCCTTCACCAGTTTCCTCCCCAGGTGCCTCTGCAGCTGCTGCCTTCCCTGGCCCACTGGCCCTGTTTCTCCAATATCTGGTGGCCTTTGTGCTTCTCCCAGAAAGACCCCCCAGAGATGTCATGGTCAGAAGGTGCTACAGACTGAATGTGTCCCCTCCCCCAATTCCTATGTTGAGACCTAAGTGACAGTATTTAGAGGTGGGCCTCTTGGGAGATGGTTAGGTCACAAGGGTGGAGCCTTTGTGGATGGGATTAGTCCCCTTATAAAGGAAACCCCAGAGAGGTCCTTTGTCCCTTCCACCATGTGAGGACATAGCGAGAAGACAGCTATCAATGAACCAGGAAGTGGGCTCTCACCAAATACCAAATCTGTGGATATCTGGATCTTGAACTGCCCAGCTTCTAGAAACATGAGAAATTTCTGTTGTTGATCAATCACCTAGTTCACAGTATTCTGTTATAGCTGCCCGAACAGGACGAAGAAGGTGGGGAAGAGGAAACCGATTTCCAAATTCCTGGGTTTCAACAAGCAAAGGTGACAGCCTGCGTATCTGAACTTTCTAAAGCCATAACTAAGTCCTGGAAGGGCAGGCAATTGATACCGGAGGGGGCAGAGAGACACCCCTACATTTGCAGGGCTCTGTCTGCAGACTTTCCTTGCCCCTGCTCCCTTGAGATCCCCACATCTCCCTTGAGGACAGGGGTGCTTGGACCCCCATTTCACAGATGGAGGAATCAAGGCTCAGGAACACATGCACCAGGTCCCACAGTACGAGGACGCCCAGCCCTGTCACTCCTCCCCACTTCACTCTTTCCTCCACCACGCACCATTCCGTGTTGCCCAAGGCACAGGCTCCAGGTTCAAATTTCCGTTCTGCCACCTACAAGCTATAGTACCTCAGTAAACATGGCTCGGGTTTCCCTGGTGGCTCCATGGTAAAGAATCTGCATGTCAAGGCCAGAGACACAAGTTCGATCCCTGGTCTGAGAAGATCCCACACGCCATGGAGCAACTAAGCCCATGTGCCACAACTACTGAGCCTGTGCTCTAGAGCCTGGGAGCCTCGACTACTGAAGCCCTTACACCCTAACACCTGTGCTCTACAAGAGAAGACACCACAATGAGAAGCCCATGCACTAGAGAGGAGCTCCCCTCGCTGCAACTAGAGAAAAGCCTTCGCAGCAAGGAAGACCCAGCACAGCCCAAAACAAACAAACAAAAGCAGAAGATGACACAGCTCTTCTCTCCTGCCCTGAGCTGTTCTCTATCCCCTGGGAGCTGAGCTCGGATGGGGCCCCACAGTGACTTCTTGGCACAAAGTAGAAGCCGGTGGCCTCTTCTCCGGTGGCGTATATCACTAGGCGTGGGTCTGCCTACCCTACCCAGAGACGCTGCTCCCACAGACCTGTCCCCTCCATACCCACAGCCTCCACTGGAACCTGGGCAGCAGCTCCTTGCTGAGACTCTCCTAGGACCCTGAAGCCTCCAAGCAGGGCTCCCTGCCTGCCCTGCAGGACTCCAGGAGCAAGGGGTTCTGAATTGATCAGAGATGTGAGCACTCACGCGTGCCCCTCGGGGACCTTCCTATCACTGTATCCTCCACCTGCTCTCAGAGATTCTTCCAGCCTAACACCCTCACACTCCACAGAGGAGAAGGAGGGCCTGAGAGGGGCAGAGGGGCTGAGAAAGACACAGGTCCTGGCCCAGTTTAGCAGCCCCAGAGGCGCCATTGGTGTGGCGGTGGCTCCAGGCAGCGGGTGCCCATGGAAGGCACAGCCAACATGAGCCAGTGCCCTGGGACAGTCCTCCCCCAATACTGACCTCCCCCGTGCCCCCTCTCCGGTTGGGGGGGCGTACAGAAGGGGTGCAGGACATACATGCCAGACAGCTGACCGTCAGGCAGGAACTCCTGCCACAGATGAATTTGGCTTTTGAAAAGCTTCTCAAAAATGGAATTTTCTCCTTCAGGCAACCACAGAATATGTGGGGAGGGGGCGAGCAGGAGAGTAACCACCACCCCCTCCCACCCTGTATCTCCCCACACAGCGCTCAGGAGGGAGCATCCCCAGACCACTGGGTGGGGAGACAGTGCCAGAAGAGGCCAACCTCAGGGCAGGACCTGGGAAGGAAAAGAGGTGGGGAGCAGGCTGGGCTAGGGGCACCAAGAGGGGACCCAGGAAGGGCTTCGGCCAGGCTCCCCCGGATCTGCCTCCATAGAGCCAATTATGCCACAGCGGCAGCCTCACCGCGTCTCAGACACCCTCCCAGGAGCCCCCACCCCCCGCCTCAGCCCCATGCATCCCCGCTGGGTGCTGAGCAAGAGGACCATATGGAAGGAATAATAAGACAATTAACTTTCCATTAAAGAATAATATATGTGGGTTTTTAGAGAGGCGAGCGGCAGCAATCCCTACCCAGCGGCATATTTCACATGCGCGCCCCCCACCATCCCCACCCTCACGCGCCCCACGTCCGGATCATCTGCACCAGGAGACGAGAGGGCGCCCCTGGGCCTCAGTGGGAGGTGGCTGGAGCAGGGGTGGGGGGCTGTAAGGGGAGAGGCAACAGCGGAGACCCTGGATGGTGGTTCTGTGGCTTCCTGTAACCTCGGGGAGGGGGTGTCACGGGCCTGGGTGGGGCTCCCTCAGCGCTGCTCTCCTGACCGAGCATGTGAGCCGGGACTGCCGTGCGTGTCCTCGTGAGTGCGGGTCCACCTGGCCAAGGAGCTGAGGCCCGCCTCTTGAGGCCAGCTGAACCACAGTGCTTTGAAGGACTAAGGGGCGGTCTGGGGGTCACAACCACTGGTGCTCCCCTTTTCTGGCCCTCCCAGGGCTGCTTCTGTCCTCTGGCACCTTCCTCTACCCCAGCTTCCTGCATCCTCGTCTGCTGCGGCCCCTCCAGGGTTCTGAGCCCCTCTGGCACTCCTGGACACAGCTGGGCCCACCTGAGGTGCCCAGAGAGGACCTCCTACCCCAAATGGGGGCCAAACACAGCCCTGGCCAGCACCCCCTGAGCCAGCGTGTGAGGGTGCCTGTGCGTCGAGAATTGGTGGAGGAGCAAGGAGAAGCCTGTTTGAAGGGCACCTGCAGAGGGCCCTGTTCCTGCCTGCCTGAGCCCCTCAGAAAAGGGGTCCTCGGTGTGGCCAGACTTCGGTCCTTGCCTCGAGCCAGCTCCAGATGCGGCACTCTGCAAATATTAATTACACATTCCCAGGGAGCACTGAGCAGACGCAGTGCGGGCATGGCCAGGGGCAGACAAGATGGGCTGGGACTACAGCGCCGTCACTGGCTCAGAAATCCCATTTCTGGCTACCCGTAGGAGGGAGGACACATGAAGAGCGTTTGTCTGGTCCATCACGACTGCCCAGAGAAGCCCAGCTGTGGGGAAGGGAGCCGGAGATTTGGGTCAGGGATCTCTGAGTCCTGGGGTCTTGCTCTCTGTGGATACAGCTAGGCGGTCCAGGACAGGGGCCGCACCAGCTTGCACCTTAGCCTCGATACTCCTCACTACCACCCCCACCATCCAGGGAGGGGCAGGACTCGGGGGTAAAGACAGTCAGCCACACCTTGGTTTCCCTGCAAGTGACTAGCAGCATACAGTTGGGCTAAGGCCGTCATGGAGGCTGAAGCAGAGAGGGGCATGAGCAGGGATGTAAGCCATTTCTGCCCTGATGGGACACGTGTGGGGGTTGACAGGACTGAGAAAGGCTCCCATAGATCCAGACTTAGCCTGTGGTCCCCAGACATGGCCATCCCAGGTCTCTGCTGCCACACCAGCTCCAGCCAGGCCGCCTTTCCTCACCCCGACACCCACCCCAGACAGAGCATCTTCTCACTGCCTTCTGCAGAGATCCTCCATGAAGGTGTCTTACCCCAGTCAGGAATCCATCCCAGGGTGGGTGCACCCGATGAACCACTGGCTCTTCCTCACATCTGACTACAATCTGCCCTGCTTTGCTTTCCCCCCAGAGTTGTTCTCTTTCTACCCTGGACATTCAGGCAGAGGGGGATGGGGTCCCTGGCTGTACCCATCAGATTGACCTGGGCTTCAGAATGGGGAGACAGGCCATCTCCATGTGGTCCGCTATGCGCCCCCAGGCACCTGATGAATTATTCATCCTGATCAGCCTCATTATGAAAATGAGCTCAGAGCCCCAGCATATGTGCTTTCTGCTCTCCCTCCCCCCACAGGATGTCAATATAGTGCTCATGGGGGAGGGCAGAGAAGGGGCTCAGGACACTGCCCTCAGCCTCCAGAGGCCCTGGAGGGGAGGACTGCAGGAGTACCCACATTTCCGGCCTGTTCACAGCAGGCATAAGCCAGGGGTGGGA
The DNA here is from genome assembly GCF_014754425.2 of Oryx dammah. Lineage (NCBI taxonomy): Eukaryota > Metazoa > Chordata > Mammalia > Artiodactyla > Bovidae > Oryx > Oryx dammah. The sequence goes on from NW_024070193.1 coordinate 10,631,117, forward strand.
GGTGGGGCTGAGTTTTCCCAGTGGGGCATGGCTCAGGAGCCCCAGGCCACAGTGGGAGCTCCTACAACGCGCTGGCCCTCAGGCTCGGGAAGGTGAAGAAATGGGAGAGGGTCTTTGCAGACACCTCCCACACTCCACTAAGGTTTGCCATGGTGTCCAACCTATAAATGGGCCACAGTCTACAGCCAGCCACGCCCTTGTAGGGTTGTTCTTAGGTCAGGAGGAGGAAAGTGCCAAGACAAGGAAACTGCTCCTAAATGCCACTGTCTGCAGTTTCTGGACTCTTGCAACTGCCAGCTCTGTGGCACCCAGCTCCTGGGGGTGGGGCTGCCTCCAGGACTGGGGCTGGTGGAGAGGGTAGCCAAGTTGGAGAAGAAAGTCAAGGTTCACCCCAATGGCAAGGTGTTTGGGGGTGGCTCAGGGAGGCAGGGAGCAGGGTGGCCTCAATGGGGATGGAAGCCATAGGCTTGGCAGAGGTGGCACCAGGGTCTACGGTGCATCATGGCTGGGTCAGAGCTTCAGCGCGAGCATCCTCTTGACCCTCTGAGCCGGGCATGGGCCAGGCACACGGGCCCTCTTTTATTCACGTGAAGGAGAGCCGTGGTGACTTAGTCAGGGCTGTGGAGGGCTGTGGGGGTGATGCGGCGGGGGGGGACTGGTTGGCCCCTCCTGCTCTCATAGGGCTGTCTTTTTCTTCTAGCACTCTTCACTGCTCCCCTACTGCCCACCTCGCAAGAGTGTCCTGTGCCAAGAAGGAGCCCCAGAGCTGTCAGCAGGAAATAAGAGGCTGAGGAAGCAGGTGAGAGAAGACTGGAGCAGGACAGAGGGCCACGGGAGAGCTGGCAGGCGCCGACAGGCAGAGGCTTGCCAGAAGGAGCCTGGAATGCCAGGTCAGCACTTCTCTGCCTGGCCACAGCCTCACCGAGCCTGGCCCAGCTCCCTTCTTTCCTGGCTCATCCTGCCCACCCCAAGAAGGGAGGCCTAGCTAGAGAGGAAGCAGCGCCCTGGAACAGGGGTCAGGAGCCCGGCATTTGAGCCCCAATTCTGCCATACCCCACTGTGTGACCCCTAGGAAGGTGGGGTGGGGGAAGATGTGCCCATTGATGAGTGTGTGGAATCGCTCGACTCCTGGCAGAAAGGAAGGGAACAACACATCCTGGGAATGACAATGATCAGCGAGGAATATTCAAATCTGGTTTCTAGAAAAGGAGCATATCTGTGTCAACCTGTCCACTCCCATTCTTACCACCTCCTTCCAGCCAGACCTCCCAGCCACGCCATGGACCAAGAATGAGGATCAGAGAGGGTCTAGGACCTGCTGAGGAGCACACAGTGGGTTCACTGAGCGGGTCCATCTCTGGTCTGCACCATCCGGGAAGCTCAATGGTTCAGACAGACCCATGTCTCCGGCCTGAAGCATGTACACTATTTCCCCAGTAGCACACTTTTACGGTCTGAGCTGCCCGTGACTATAAAATAAACAATTTCCTTGAGCTGAGGATTGAAAGCACGGAAGATTTCTTGGCTGGAAGCGCGTGGCTCACTCCTTTTGTGGGGTACATCTTATGTCCGGACACGAAGCTTGGAAAGGCACACAACACACATTCCAGGGAACTCTCGTGTCTTCATTAACCTCACAAGCTGCACTGGGCAGTGCCCACTGAAAACCAAGTAAGCACTGGGTGCTATTCCTGAGCAGAAACTGACTTCTGTTCCGGGACAGCTTTTCCTACCGTGCCTTCTCTGGAAAGCTCTGCCGGCCTCCGAGCGTGGCTGAGTCACTGAGAGTTCACAGGAAGAGAGCAGGATGGGGGTTACTGCAATTCCAGCCCAGCCACCAGGGAAGGGGGCGCTCAAGAGAGGCTGGGCCCCAGGGGCTGGGGGGAAGGACACCTGGCAAGCTAATGGCTTAGGCCTCCAGACTCAGACTCCACCTCCCAACTAAGTCACCACCTAGACAGCCACCCCTGATCAGCCCCATCCTATGCCAGAGGGCCCACATCCACAGCCGACATCAACACACCCATGTCCACTCCCACTTCCTGGGTACTGGCTACAAGCTGAGCACGGTGCAAGAGACAACACCCCACAGACGCTCCCTCTGCTAACCTAGGCCTGACCAAGAGGGACACAGGAGCACAGTGGAGTATCTCATCACCGAGCCCAGGGCCTGGACCCTTGGCTGAATCCCCCAATGATAATCCCACTTAATCTGCTGTTCCCAAGCCAACCATTGGCAGGAGATACCCATTAATCTCCTGTTCAGTTCTGGTCACACTTCCTGGCCCAGGCAGCCAGCAAAGAACTCCTCAAGTCCAGCACATACCTGGGAGCCCCACCCCGACCACTCCAAGAGCTCAGGTCTTTGAGACTCCGCATTTCCACATAAAGAGCAACAGCTCCGGAGCCCGTGGCCTGACAGCAACACATTTTGCAGCCTTCTGGGGGTGACGGATGGCCTGCTCTTCACATCACTATTTCAAACATTAACATAATCTCCCAGGATGAATGTGGTTGCTCGCGCCTAATCAATCACCCGCCCGCCCCTTGATCCCTCATCTCGCCAAGCACACGCTTGCCACTCACCTCCTGCTGCATGCAGCACCCTGAGCGGGCAGCACCGCTCTCCGGGGCGGTTCGGCCTGGCCACCCCACGCGTTGCAAGGACAGTGCCTCTGGCTTCCGTGCACAACCACGTTCCACTGGAGCCGCCAGGGCCTGGACTCCCACCCCATATGCTGCCTCAAACACAGACCTCACCCTCCTGAAAAGGCCGACATTTCCCCATCAGAGCCGACTAGGTACCACTCCGGCCCTGATAGGTCCCACATGTCCCATCACAGCGGGTCCTCAGCTGTGCCACGCCTTCTTCACTCATTTCTGAAGCCCTTCCCCCACTCGCAGCTGGAAGAGGGTCCCTAAAGGGAGAGCCAGTGGCACCGGGCTTACCTCGCGGAGCTGCTGGACGCCCCCAAAGATCCGCATCACACCATCAATCTCCTGCTCCAGGCGCCGGGCCCAGTGCTGCACCCTGCGTGCAGAGAGGAGAGAAGTGTCAGGAGGACCCGCCTGCGGCTCGAGCAGCCCCGCCCCAGCCACCTGGGGGTGACCCACAGCAGCCGCCCCTTCAGAACCCCGTTTTCACTAGAGAAGAAACAGAGGCTGGGAACGACTCTCTTTCCCTTTGAAGTCTGGACCTGGTGGCCCAGGCTCTCCTCACGTACTGTTGGATGGCCAGGGAGGGGAGCAGATTAGAGTTTAAATGCAACTCAGGGAGTCCAGTGGCTCTGAGAAGCCTGCAGCGAGACTATTTTTCACCATAAAGAGGCAGCCCTTGATGCTGCTGCTCTGAACCTGGGGACTCAGGACACCAGGGAGGAGGGGACGTGAGTGAGCCTGATGTCTGCTGCATCTCAGAGCCTCCTTCCCCCAAGGCTGGGTGGCACTGGGTCAAGGGGAGGGCAGATGAGCGAGAGTTGCGGCGTAACGTGGGGCAGGTCCCTGCCCCTTGGGGCCTCCTCTAAACAGTGGCCATGGATGGCTTCCTCACCTTTCCAGCAAACTAGTAAACAGAGGTTCATCGCTGGATGCCCCACATGAACCATCCACCCGCAGGTCCAGTTCAGACCAGCCCGCCCCTTTCTGGGGACCTGGCGAGCCCCATGAGCCCTCCACCTGAGCCGCCAGCCTGAGCAGGTCTCCTTTGCACTGGTGCCACCCCGAGGTTGTTTTAATCCACCTGAGTCTGTCTTCCTCCAGAGAGTGGGGATAATTTGGGGCCGCCTTGTAGGGTATGAGAAGCACACATGAGAACTGGAGGGTCAAGGGTGCTGCATGGCAATCTTTATGAGGGGACAGGATGGACAGGCGGTCACAAGACCCCATGTTCTCAGCCCATACTCGTGAACCGGGATGGTAACTGGGGAAAGAGCTGGCCTGGAGGCTAACCTGTAACCCCGCTTCACGCAGTGGCAGATCAGGTGAGCAAAATCACACCAGCCCTGGCCAAGGGCTGCTGGCTGGAAAGACAGTGTCCATATGGTTGAAAGCGTTTTCTACTGTGATCAAGGTCTCCACCCTAATGCATCTGAAAGGCACCTCAACTTACCGTCCCCACCAGACACAGAACAAGGCCTTTCCAGGGAGGGCTCATAGGAGAATTCTCAGAAAGACTGAAATATGCCCATGGGTTAAGCACATCCCAGGAGGCCATGTAAGGGTGGGGGAAACGCCAGTCCCCCACCCCTGCAGGGGTACCCCAGGAGCCATGTGATCCAGGAGATTGAGTCTGGCCCCAACCCTGCCCTGGTCCGGTAGCCTCCCCTACCTCTGCCAGTGCTGCTCGGGGCCAGGGCTCTTACAGCTCTCTGGGTCAGAGGAGCTTGACTCTCTACTCCAGCCCCCTGCCCCACATCCCTGTGGCTGGGGGCTGGGCCCTTGCCATTGTGTGTGCCCGGGTCGGTTGGCATGGGAACTCAGATCAGGAGGCGGGCAGATCACTAATTGCAATTTGCCAAGCTGAATGTCAGGACTGTGATGGAAAAAAAAAAAAATCAACATCAAAAGAAAGAGGTATTAGCTTTAGCTTGTTGCTGGTTTAAGCCACAGCCTGATGCTCACCTCTGCTCCCCACTGCAGGGAAAAAGTGAACACTGAGCACTGGGGGAGGCCAGGCTGCAGGCCCGGCTAGGAAGGGTGATGAGGTCTTAACCACCAGCTGGGGGAGAGCAAAGTGAGCAGAGAATGGACAGCCTGCCTGGCCCCTGGCTCCTGTCCCCCAGGCACTGATGGCTTGGCCCTGGCTGAGGAAGGGCAGTGTGGCAGGTGGCTGTTTCATGCTCCTAAGACAGAGCCCAGGCTGGGGGGCTGACTAATGTCGAGGTGGGCTGCCGCACAGTCCTGTGTCCAGCTAGGCAGGTGGCACATGAATGGCTGAGGTCAAGGAACTGATCTCCAAGGGAACTGTTAGCTCTGCCCTGGGCCTGACCCCGACCTCAGCCACTCACTGGTCTAGGGGACAGAATGCCGATCACCATCTTCCTGAGAAGAAAGGGCTCCCATGATGTACAAGATGTGGGGCCAGCATGTCAATTCTCACAGAGAAGCAAATCCCCACTTACCATCCCCACTTTACAGATGAGTAAACTGAGGCTCAGAGGCTTTAAAAGTGACCCACCCAAGGTCATCCACCCAGAAAGTGGTGAACTTGACCCAGGGGTGTGTTGGAGTTAGCAACAGCCGATAGTACGCACCTCCTCCCAACTCTACATTCAGTGTCCTCACCTCTGGAGCTTGAAATAACCGTAGTGGAAATACTCATAGCCCAGAAATCTGCAAATGCTGCCAATCTCAGTTTTTTTTCCCCCAGAGAGTGAACTGTCAACATTTACCAGCACAGCACTGATATGACCCCAGGCTGTTGACTCTTTTCTAGTGTATCTATAGGTCTTTGGTGCTAGAATTTCACAGATAAGTAAAGAAAAATTAGTTGAAAGAGCAGACATGGATGCCAAGTTTTTATTTTGCTCAGACAACACATTGCTATTGTTACCATTATTATAATCACCATCATTTCATCAAAAAAGGCTACTGCAACACACAAAAAATTTTTAAAGAACTAAATCTCAGAATAAAGTCTAATTCTTCCCAAGACACATCCATATCCACATCCACTCTCCCTCTCTCTCCTCCTCCTTTCCTCCCTCCCTCCCTCCCTTCCTCTCTCTCTCTCTCTCTCACACACACACACACACACACACACACACACAGAGACACACAGATACACACACACACACACACGTCTTCCCACCCTCCACCACCCCCCCACCCCCAGCTGAGCAGCTCTAGACGCTGCTAGGGGCCTGGCCTACCCACACCACATCAGAACACGCACACCCTCCTGGGGTCTAGGGATGGCTCTAGCCCTTGGTTTGGCACAGTGGGTCTGCTGGGTAGACCCCAGCTGCATTGCCCATCATCATCACGATGCCATGGAAATCAAGATATTCTGATTTGTTACCTAAACCAAACCCAACTAGGAAGGCAACACATGTCCAAGAGTTTAAAAGAAAGTGACAGATCACTGATTTCACATCACAGAGATGTGATCTGGGGGCTCCAGGGTTTGGCTGGTGCCCCAGTGCTGGCCCCAAGGGTAACACATGGGACCAAGGAGGCCAGGAGTCAAATGTGTACCTGCAGTATTCCTGCCCAGAGGCCAGAGAAACCACCCTGGCCAGGCCCAGTCACACTCTAGCAGAAGGGCATGGGGCCTTTGGAAGGATGGGGGAGACATTAGGACCCATGGCTCCACTGGGTCAAAGGCAAACTGACCAAATCCTGCCTGGGGTCCCAACAATCTGAACCCAAGTGCCTGGATATGCCACCGCCTCCCGGGCCAGACAGTGTGGCCCATGGGTCACCGTCCCAACACGACAGATCCACCTGCTGGCTCCCCACATCCCTGTGATTTTCCATGCTCTTCACTGAGATGACACTGCTCATTGCCAAGTGTCTCCAAGTGCCAAATTAGCACAACAGTGAGGAGACAGAGCATCTGGGAGGAGGCACGTGCAGCCAGGGACTGCAGCCGGCAGGATGCCTGGGGTGGGTACGAGAGGCTGGAGACAGCCTCACACCACTGTGTCCTCCAATGTGCCCGAACCTAGCAGGGTACAGGCACTGAGCCCCCATTTCACAAATAAGAAAACTGAGGCCCCCTGGCAAGGAGCCATCTTCTACAGAGAGAACCCAGGCCCACCCGTCCTCCTGGCTCCATCAGCTCTATGACCCCACCTGCCCAAGGACGGCGCAGCCTCTGGGAAGCCTCAGGGAGAGGCTACCTCTGCAAGCTGTCTGTGTGAACGTGGAAAGTTCTTGCCCCTCGGAACCTCAGCTTTCTGGTCTGTAAACAGGGATGGTAATGATCAGCTGAATAACTTTCAGGGCCAAATCCACAGGGCAACTTTGACGAGCAGTATTATTACTTGCCAGTCCCCTGGGAGCTAGAAGCTTAGCAAATTCAGACTCCCTCTCCCACACCCAGTGCTTAGGAAATCTTCCCTGCCTGCTTGTGGGGAGGGGGCATGGAGGTAGGGTGCTAGGAATAGGGTTTCCCTAATAGCTCCCTGTAACCCCCTGCTCCCCAGACTAAAAGAGGCAGGGAGCAGGCACGGGGCAAAGACGTGTGTGTCCGAGGGCTAGAGGGCTGAGGGCAAGCCCAGCAGGAAGATGACATTAGGTGCTGTGGCGCTCTCTGGGTCTCAGTCTCCAAGGCACGTTTCAGAGGAGGTGTCATCATCAGGCAGGGGAGCAAAATCATCCATGTGTGGGGTGCGGAACTGAGGCTGAGGGCCCCTTTAGCAGACAGAACCATCGAGACCCCAGCTATAAGGCTGGGGAGGCCCAGGTCAAACTACAGAGCACCCAGGGTGAGGGCGCCCAGCCCTGAGGCCAGCTGCACAGGCTTGTCCAGAGGGAGAAGGGGGAGGGGAGCGGAGGGGAGGGGTGGGGGGGAGGGGTGGGGTGGGGGAGGGAGGGGAGGGACCGGAGGAGGAGGAGAAGGAGTGAAGAGGGAAGAGGGGAAGAGCCTGCGTGCAGATGCCGCAGCACAGTTTAAACTGTTGCCAGTTGTTAATTTTATACGTGAAGTTGTTGATCAGAATGTGATTTAATTGTACAGTATAATCCAGGCTTTTGGAATAAATTATGCAGAAAACTCATCTATAATTAAACAAATCAAAAAACCAGAGACAGGTGACACTGCAGGTTCACCCTCAGAGGGCATGGCTAGGTGTGGGCGGCTGGACCCTGCAGACGGACTAGAGGGAAGGGGGAGGGCTCCGCTCAAGAGCAGACAGGGGAAGGCCTGGGAGAGGCTAAGGCCCACCAGGGCTGAGGGTCTCCAGACACCCACCTACCTCTGCAGGCCTTTTCACCACTCCCAAGGAGGCATTTTTTGCCACCAAAGTCCTGCTACAGACTGCCTCCACCAGGCAGGCTGCCTGGATAAACCCCATCCACTGGGGGCCTAAGAGCGGTCTGAGGCCTTCCCTGCTCAGCTCAAGCAGGGAAGCCATCGTGGAGGGGGAGATGCTAAGGGGGGAAGAACAGGTGAGGCTGGAGGAGTGGAGGGCAGGGCTGGGCTAGGGCAATGAGGGGTGCGGGGAGGGCCGCTTGCTGTCGAGGGTACGTGAACCAAATCTGGCCGTGGTGGGGGCCCACAGGTCTCCTGCTTCTCCCGTGACAGACTGGCCGATTATTCGCTTAGTTCTGGGGGAGGCAATGATTTAAATTAAAGTGCTATTTAATTATTCTATTTCAGCTGGCCTGCCACCTCCCACCTTGGTGCCTTCGCAGTGTTCTGAAGGGGAAAGAAAACATAGGGCAGGAGTTGGGTGGTGGTCTAGAGAGACAGATGGAGAGATGGGAGGGATAGAGACATGAAAAGAGCCCAGGAGAGCTGGCCCAGAGGGCCTGGGCATTATGCTCACCCTGTCGCAGGGAAAGATGACTTGTAAGGGGGCAAGGAGGCCATTCCCCATTCCAGCCAGGAGAGGCCACCCCAAGCTCAGAGAGCAGTAGTGGCCCCTGCTGAAAGAGGGCTTGGGATGTGGCCAGCCCCTCCTCTAGGCCACAGCCCTGCTGCCAACAGCAGGAAGCTCCAGACTGCACCCCAGATTGTGGCATCTCCAGAGCCACTTCCCCCGAGGAGTCCTCCCTGACCACTCAGTGGAATCCCTCTCTACCTAGACTGAGTGCCCAGATTCAGCCTTGGCTCTACCATGACCTTGGACCAGATGTGCCCTCTTAGGCCTCAGTTTTCCCATCTGGAAAATGGAGATAAAGCTCACCACTTGTCCACCTTCCAGGACCCAAGACAAGCAGGAAGAGACCGCTGCCCCACAGAAGGGATGCTAACCATGATGACTGCTCCAACACACATGCGCATAGTCTCATCCGGGCAGCAGGGCTGTCCTCCCCTCAGTCCAGTCCCCCTCCTCAGACCGGCGCTCATGAAGTGTGGGATGGCTGTGTCTCCTCCTTGGACTGGGCTTCTGGGTGGGCCGCAGCCCCCTCCTACACTACCTAAGAGACCTCGCCTGACACAGGGGAGACTCCCAGGAAAAGGCAGGGCCTCTAAGATCAGAGGGTCCTTCCTGCTTATCTGCTCAGGAGAGAAGACTCTTGGGTCTCAACATCTTTTGGGGCTCAAAGCCCAGAGTAGGGCCCCTGACCTTGATTGGATCACAGCCTCCAAAGAACAGAGGGCAAGTGTAGCCAAGGTCATTCACTCTCGAGAGGCAAAGTGGTCAAATCACTCCAAGCCATTGAGGCCAGAGTGCCTGGAGGTGTGTAGACCAGCCAGCGCTGGCCTGGCACTGCACCAACCATGGTGGGTTGGGGGCTGCACTGGAGCCTGGGGAGATGGAAGCATGATGGTTCAGCCAAGTCATATGGAATAAGGCTCCCTGGTTAGCCATCCACGTCTTCATAAGCAGGTAAGCTGAGATGCAGACTCAAAGGGACAGCTCATCTTCCACAGATTTGATTCAGCTTAAGGTACTCCTAAGGAAAAAAAAGCCCTGGTGGCTTAGATGGTAAAGCGTCTGCCTATAATGCGGGAGATCCGGGTTCAATCCCTGGGTCGGGAAGATCCCCTAGAGAAGGAAATGGCAACCCACTCCAGTACTCTTGCCTGGAAAATCCCATGGACAGAGGAGTGTGGTGGGCTACAGTTTATGGGGTCGCAAAGAGTTGGACATGACCGAGTGACTTCACTTTAAGGGATTCCTAAGTGTGAGTAACATGGAGCTCCTGTTACCCAGAAGCACTGTCCCCACCCCCACCTACCCATCCAATGTACACAGAGAGGAAGGCAGCCCACTTATCACAAGGGACCATCAGAGATTCCCTGGTGCCGGGGAGGGGCTGGTGCTGCTGAAGCTCAAATTAGTCCAAATCCATCGGTCTCGACTATGTGTGTCTTGGGACCCTGCCCAAATACTGCTCCTTAATGAGGTTATTAATTACGGGCTGTCCCTTCCCTTTCTTCATTGGGAAGAAAGCCTTCCTTCCAATCAGCTCTTGGCTGAGAGGCTGCAAGCCTGTGCCTCCCCACTTAGACTACCGGTGAACAGTCATTCACTTTAATTAGGGCGTCCGGTCCAGCCCAGTATTTACTCCTAATAGCCTGATGGGGGGAGGGGAGAAGGCCTGGAAGCAGGGAGCCGCAATCACCCAGGGCTGGGAGAGCCAGGCAGTCCACCTGGCTCAGAGAGGGGTGAACAGTGTTCCAGGCTCACACAGCAAGAGGCCACAGCACTCTGCCTCATTCCCCGCCATCAGGGCCAGACTGAGGACCCATAGGGGCTCCTGCAGCCAGGGAGGACCACAAGGACTGGGACAAGCCAGCAACAGGCAGGCTGAGAAGGAGGTTTCCCAGAGGAGATTAGGAGGCCAGCATGGAAGGCCCACCTGAGCCTGACTTGTCTCTGATGTGGTTAGCTGTGTGACCTTGGTGACATCCTTTCCCTTGTCTGGGCCTCAGCTAACTCATCTAGAAAGTGAACTGGAGCAACATAGTATTGTGTCGATACTGTCACACCCAGAGCCGCAGGGCTCCTGAGCAGCCCTTCAGCGGGACCCTCCTCTGCAGGCCTGGCCTGGGGTTGCCAGCAGTGGGAGCAGTTCCTGCAGAAATAGGAGAGGGCCTAGCAGAGGCACCAGGGAGCCAGGGAGACGAAGAAGGTGCGCAGCAGGAAGGGGGCCGCTGGTCTGCGGAACAGCGGACGACTGAGGCCCAGACCCAGGCTGTGGGCTCGGCCAGGGCAGGGAGCAGCCCCCAGGCCGAATCTCCTCCGGCCCCTGCCATGTGCCAGGTCCCATTCTATGGTCCACACCCGGCTCTGGCTTGGACTCTCCAGGTCTCCGTTTCCCTCTCTGCCCCAGGAGGGGTGGCCTGGGGCCTCCAGAGGCCACTCGGGGATTTGTTTCCAAGGGGTTGAGTGAGGCCTCGTGCCCACCTCGCCGGGCCTGAATTACCTTCACAGCAGTTAGGTCATCATCCCTGGTCTTCAGCGGGGAAAGCTGAGGTAGAGCAACTGAGCAATGCGCCCAAGGCCACGCGGCTGATGAGCACACAGCTCTGCCCAGCTGCGGCACGGCCCGTCCACCTGGATGCCTAATGGGCCTCTCAGACTGAGTGGGCCCAAAACCCAGGCCCTGCCCCTCCCTCTGAACCCTCTCCTCCCTCTCTCCACACCCCTGGATCTCAGCTCTGGTTCAGGCCGGAAGCATCAGGGTAACCTGCAACCCGCTTTCTCTCATACCCATATCCCATCTCAGCAAGTGCCGTGGGCTCCACCTTCACAACCCACCCACAGCCCACCACCTCCCCGACCCCCCGCCTGGCTTGGGCCACGGTCATCTCTTTCCAGGACAAGTGGTGGAATCGCCAGTTCACTGGTCTTCAGCTTCGGCTCTTTGGAACCCCCGCTTCCCGCCACGCCCCCCCAAGGCTGTTCACCTCCACACTCAGCCAGAGTGTCCTGCTGAACAGTGTGCCTCCTCAGTCAACACCCAGAGCCCATTCAGGGGCTGAACTTACAATGGCCTCTCTGACCTTGCTTCTCAGGCCACACTGGCCTCCTCGCTGTGGCTTGAATACACTCCTCTAGTCCCTGTCTAGCCTTTGCACACGCTATTCCCTTGGCCTGGATCAGCCTCTTCTCAGAAGTCCTCAAGGCTCCCCTCTTGCCTTGTTCAGGGAAGTCCACCGTGCCCCCTCCTCCCATTTTAAGTGGTACCCTCCCAGCAGCCACTGATCGCCGGTGCCCTCCAGGGGTTATTGTTTTAGCTAAAATTCCCTCAGACCTGCTCTTGTTTACTGCCCCCTCTGCGCCGGGAGCCCTAAGGGAGGAGGCCCCCGGTCTCCAGCCTAGAAGAAGAGGCCCTTGGCCGAACAAGCGCACCTCCCCAGCCGGCTCCGACCTCCCTGCTGTCCTGCCCAGCCCGCACGCGGCGGCCACAGGAGCGGGCAGGTGGGGTGCGCAGCGCAGACTGCGGGAGGGCTAGAAGCACAGCGGCTGCCCCAGGGACAGCCCAGGAGGCCCTCCCTTTCCCCGGCTCCTCTCCGTATGAATTATTAAAGCTCATTTATGATGGGCCTGCCCAGGCCTGTGGCTTCTGTGCATAATTCATGGCTCTCCCAGAAAGGCTGGGTGCTGGCGCAGCCACTTCTTCCAGGAAGCAAGCGACGTGCGGGCAGATCTGGGGCTGTCCTCACTCATCCCTGTCACCCTGTCCTCATCTTGGACAGCCCAGGACCTTGGCCCTCCACCCACTCTCCCCCACCTGGAATTCTGGTTCCCAGGGCTGAAGTCCACATGCTTTGTGCAGACTCACCCATCCCCCTCTCTGTGCCTCGGTTTCCATCTGTGGGCTGAAGGAGTCGCTGGTTTTCAAACCGCAGAGACTGCAGTTATCACCCACCTCCACTCCCTTGGGGAGGCCCATGGGCTCCCAAGGTACCAAGACTTGGGGTCATTGTCTATGAATTTCCCAGCAATCTAGAGCTGGGATGTAGCAGTGAGCAACAGGAGCTCACGAACTAGCTAAGGGCATTCTAGAGCAAAACAGAAAGTCCAGGCCAGGGACGCAGGGTATGGACAGTCACTCGGCCCAGGATCCACCATCTGTTCCCCAGGCCTGGAGCCACCTGCCCCACTCACTGACATGGATCGTGGGCATTTGGGGGTCTGCAGCACCTCCTTCTCTCCCCAGCATGTTCCCCCAGGTAGTCAGGTACAAGGCAAAAGGGACCAGACCCATTTAACAACCTAGCACACTGAGGTTCAGTGGGGCTGGCTCTTGGAGGCAGGGCTGGTATATTGACACCGCCAGGTCCAGTGATGGAAGAGCCACACCCAAGCCTGTTCTCATGAGGTGGCCAGTAGTGTTGAGGTCCCTGTGGTGGTCACCAGGAGGGTAGGGGGGAACCTGGGAGCCCCAGGGGTCTGCTCCTGCCCCACGCCAGTAGCTGAAGCCTGATTGGAGGTCCAAGAGAGGCCCTATCCACGTGTCCTCAACCACTCCGGTTGGATTCTGTGATTCACACATCCCATCTCCCTTCACGTACCTCCTCCCCACCCTCCAGCATGAGTCAAATCCTCTCTGAGCCACAAATAGCCGTCTTCCATTTATGTCCTGGACATGGCCTCCTGCCTCGAGGAGGACAGAAACCCCTCTCACAGTCTTCTATTCCTTCTCAGGGAAGAAATCCCACCCCCTACTCCATGGAAGCTGGCAGGGCCCCATAGGACACGCAGGTGCAAAAGAGAGGTGGAGCCAAGACCAGAAAAGAACTTAACTCATTGTGGCCAGCTTTGTTCTCTGGTTTTGTGCCTCCTCTACCTGGCCAAGTCACCTCTGGTGGGAAGTCTTCCTGGATTTCTCCCCACCCTCCTCTCAAACCCATAGTCCTTACTCCACTTTACTGACCCTTGCATTAGATTGGGGCTGCAGTCTGGTTCCCCTCACCAAGCTCCCTGAAGAACTTCGCTTGCAGGACAGCAAAGAAGGGTCTTCTGGAAATGCTTGGGGATACATTTCCTTGAACATCCTCCCATCACCAGATTGGTGCCCCACCCCCCCGCCCCGCTCTACCTCTCTCTACAGTGGGGGAGAGGCTGGAGGGGAGGGCAGGAAAAAGGCTTCCGACTTCAGTAGGTAGAGCACTGGGGAAAGGAACTGATGATGCAAAGCACCTGTTGTGTGCTGGGGGCTCCTGTGTGAGCTCACTGAAGTCTCACAGCACCCCTGGCTAGGTGCGAACTGGTTCAAGCCCACTTCATGGACAACGACCAAGGCCACACAGCTAGTCTGTGCTCAACCAGAATTTGAATCCTGCAAAGGGTGGCTCCAGAGCCCAGGCTCTGTTCCTAGGTGATCCAGCTTTCTTAATCCCAAAGTGGGCTTCAACGGCCAAGATTTAGGAAATAGGGTGCCGTAAGGGCTACTCCTCATCTATGACCTTTTCCACCATAGAGAAGGGGTCCATTCCAAATCAGGGCCCTCACTGCCTCCCCAGGCAAGCCAAAGCTGGGCAATCAGAGAGTCCTTCTTTTTACCCCAACAAAGCCACCCTGCTGCAGGAACAATGTCTCAGCAGCGCACAGCCCTAGCTCCCTCCAATCCCTCCCACGACAGGGGAGATGCCCACTTCCTCTGGGACCTGCTCCTCACTAGTGAGCTCCGGGCTCCTCAGTGCAAGCCAAGGTGCTTGTAAATCAAATGCAAGCGCTCGTTTGCCTTTTCTCTCCACACTCTATGGTGAATCCGTAAGCAGTGTAAATTCCCTCTGCGAGACACGGCGAGTAGGGGCCTTCAGGTGCCACCCTAGCGGCCCCACGTCCCCCTGAGAAGTCCCGGGGTGGCGGCCACCCCAAGAGGAGCCACTGCCGGGGAACCTGTGTCGTCCTCAGAGCTGGCTTGACGAGTAGCAGGTGGGCTAACTCAGCAGGGCTTACCACAGACAAAATACTCTGGAGATGTTTCCAACCTTCTACAAATCCCTACTAGCTCCCTCACTCCCCACTTATTCATTCATGTATACAGTTACTAAGCCAGGCTCCAGGCTGGACACGGGGAAGGGACACAGTGGTGAGCAGGGCAGATGCAGGCTGGAACTTGGAATTCAACCAGAGAAGACATCTGATCTGATCCAGACTCAGTACATGAAGGGAGGAGTCCGGTGGGGGTGTGGACTGCACAGCAAGGGGTCTGACCCACCTAGGGCTCTGGCAGGTAAAGGCGGCATTGCAGAGCAGAAGGGCAGTTCAGACAGAGGGGGCAGCACGTGCAAGGAAGGCTCAGCGGTGAGCTCGGCACGGGATGATGCCCTATGAACACCACAGACCGACCACGGCCACCGAGCAGGCTGCTCGCACACTGATGCCTGCAGCACTCCGTCCTAAGGACATGGTGAGCGAAGGATGGAGAGCTCCCGACGGTGGGGGGAAGAGGAGGAGAGTGGCCACAGTCAGCGGATGATGAAACTAAGGGTTCAAAGAGCAGGGCTCTCCACTTGGTCCTCGGCACCCAGCCTGGGAGGCTCAGCTCCTCCAGGCCCTCTCCAGAGGCACACATGCATATCCAGCTTTGACACCTCTCCATTGGGACCCCTAGTCCACATCTCAAACTCAGTGTGTCCAATACCTGCTGGTCCCTTGGACTGACTCTTCCCCAGCCTCCTCCAGCTTACCTGGTGAAAACTGTCCTTCCAGCTGCTCAAGCCAGTTGCCTGACATCTCCTGACACACCTTTTCCTTTCTCATACCCAGGCCATTGGTATGTCTCACCACCACCACAGCCACCACCCTGGTGCTCCCCTGTTCACATCTCTCCCGGGGCGCCCAGTTCAAAGTCATGCTAATTTAATGGCCCAGCCTGTCCAGGTCCCTGCTGCCTTCTGACCTCCCCACCTCCCATCCTCCTCCTGCTCAACCACATCCCACCTCAGGGCCTTTGCACTGGCCATTCCTCTGCTTGGAACACTCTCCTCTCAGATACTCATGTGGCTCCCACTCTCCCATCCTTCCAGGTCTTCCTCATGTTTCAGTGAGGCCCACTCTGATCTGCCCCCTCTAGTTAACCCCTCTCCCAAATTCATCCTGTCCCTTCTCCACGGTGTTTGTCACCTCCCAACACAGCATGTCCTCTGTCTACATCACCTCCCCAGACTGCTGTCTGCCTGTCCCCATCAGTGCCTGGTGCACAGCAGATGCTCACGAGCGGGGAAAGAATGAATGAACGGCAGGTTGTGGCGAGTGTCTGTGGAGGGAACAAATGTGCCCGCAGCGGGGGAGGCACCGTCTGGAAGAGGATGAACCGAGGAGGAGTCTCAGGTAGGACCAAACCCATAGGCTGTCCAAAAGCCGTGTGGCCCCCTTGCACTGACCTGCGGTCACCTTTGCCCTGGCATTTGACCTGCTCTATGCTTACAATCATGGCTTTCCCAGGTGGCTCAGTGGTAAAGAATCTGCCTGCCAATGCAGGAAAACCCGGGTTCAATCCCTGGTTAGGAAGATCCCCTGGAGAAGGAAATGGCAACCCACTCCAGTATTCTTGCCTGGGAAATCCCATGGACAGAGGAGCCTGGCGGGCTACAGCCCATGGGGTTGCACAGAGGCAGACACAACTGAGTGATTGAGTATGCATGCATGCATGCTCACAATCATAAAATATAGAAAACAGGATCCCATTTTAGAGATTAGAAAACTGAGGAACGAAATGACTCACAGTCACATATGGGGCTCTTTATGACCCCCAGCTCCTCCCCTCGTCAACCCCCATCCCCTGGATCATGCTTTCCTGCAAGCAGCAGGCAGATGGTGCAGTGAGGCCAACAAAGCCCACGGCTCCGGGTCCCTCTAGATGGCTCCGTGATGTCCCCACCCTTCTGCGTTTTAGAGTAATGGCCTCCTGCATACGCCAGCAGTCTGGAAATCACCTGTGAAATATATTTCCCCCAGCGCTGGCTCGGAAGCCATGTAAATCACTCGACTTAATGGCCTCTGGGATTGTTCCCCGCCACCCCTCCCCAGCCACTCTGTGCCAGGGAACGTGGGGCCGTGGGGCAAGAGGCAGGCAGAGCCCCAGTCATGGGCTCCTATAGGCAGCACACAGGGGTGCAGCAGCCTCACAGAGCTCAGCAGCACGAGATGGATAGGGCCTGCCTGGAGCTTGCAGAACTGAGGCTGGATCCACATGGGCAAGCCTCTCCCCCACCCCTTGTCCTTGTTCCCCATCAGCGCTTGCTCTCAGAGAAACATGGGTCCTGGTACTCTCCCTGGGGCCCCCAGAGCCCTGACCTGGGGTGGGGCGGGGGCACCCAAGGCCTCAGGAATGGCTGGGGACCCTGAGAGGACCTGTCAGAATCCAGTCTGGAGCAGGAGCTCCACCCCACCTCCCCCAGCCCGCCAAGGCCTGCATCTCATCACCCCTCAGACACTGCCTAGTGCACCACTCATGTGTGGTTATCGTTTTTCTGGCCTCGCTTCTATTTCTTCCTCCCTGACGATCTCTCCCATGGACTGTGCGCCGACAGCTCAGGTTTGGGGAGGGGACTTAGGTGGGGCTGGGCCATCAGGAGGCAGGTCCTAAGACATGGGAGGGGCATGGAGTGGTCAGCAGTGCAGATGAGGCCCGAGAAAGTGTCAACACAGAGCGGAAGTCAGGAAGGGACAGGGCAGCGGGCTGAGGCGGCCAGGTGATCGCCCTGAAATAGGCTGCACACTCCAGCCACTGGCCACATGTACAGACACCTGTGAACAGCTGGCCCCACAGGTACCAGGGCCAGGAGACTCCCCAGGACCAGTACACTGGCCCCCACCCCATTCCTCTGGAAGCCTCAGTTCTCCTTGCAGGCAGAGCAGGGCAGGGGGAGGGCTCCTGTGTTTACCTTCCTATTCTCTATGGCCGTAGCTTTCTACCTTGGCTCATCTGCAGCAGCTCTGGAAAAATGCTGATGTCCAGGCCCTATCCCACCCAGTTAAATAACACAGCCCATGGAGTCCTGGACCTCACTTGCATTTCTTTCCCCCAGGAGGCAGTCCCCAAGCTGGGGCATCCCTTGTAAGAGAGCCCTTGAGTGAGGTGGCCTCTGTCCTGTCACAACAACAAACCCAGGGCCACATGGAAACCTGTCCCAGAACCTGTAAAAGCTGGTCCAGCTTGAAGAAACATAAGCAGCTTGACCTGTAGACATCTGTGCTGACTCTCAGTTCAGCGAATATTTTGTGAGCACTTGGTGTGTGCTAGCCTGAAGCTCCGGCTGACAACAGGTGGTTGTGACCCCCGCCCCCTCCAGGCATGCAGCCTGGAAGGGGAGGCAGCAGGTCTATTGCAGGAAAAGAATAGGGGAGAATTCAGGGGCACCTAGGAAGCCCCTGACCTGCCCAGGGAAGTCAGAGGAGGCTTCATGAAATAGCGACTGCCAGTCAAGCACTAGGGGACAGGCAGAGGCCGGCCAGACCATAGGGGGGGTCCTGCTTAGGGCTGGCAGGGCCCTGTGCAGCCCACCCAACCTCTCTCAGGCTTACTCCATGTTCAGTTCATAAGAAGTGCTTGTTGAACCTCTATGGAAGGAGATGGCTGCTGCCCTGGTGCCGTGCGTCCTAAGGGCAGAGATCCCCTCCTGGGCCTATCACTACGCCGATCAGAAGCAGCCCCCTTGGCCATGGTCTTCCTAGCACCAGCTTAAAGGGCAGGACAGAGGTGGCAGCTCTGCAGATGGGGTGGCAGGAGAGCACTGTCATCAGCTGCAGAAGAATGCATCACTCTAGAGGGTCCTGGGAGTGCTGAAGACACTGAGGCTGGGAGGAGGAGAGCTTGTGGCTTGTCCAGATTCCCACAGTAAGCTGGAGAGGGCTGAGGTGGAGTAGGAGGAAACTGAGACAAGAAGGGCAGAGGGACAGGAGTGATGGAAGAGTGCAGGAGTGTGGGGTACCCTGAGGGTCCTGTGTGGGAGGCTCTCTGGAGGAGGTGGGCTGTAGAAGGACTGTGTACCGCAGTGGCTGAGTGCTCAGACCCAAGTGCTGCGGTATGAATCCTGCCTTCACCACTCACCATCTGTGTGATTTCAGCATCACTTGGCCTTGTTGAACCTCAATTTTTCTTGTCTGTGAAATGGGACTAAAAAAGAATTGATTTCATTTGTTAGCACATGGGAAATACAGCACCTGGGGCTCAGATCACAGTGATTGATGACGTGGTTAAAATTACTTCCTTTACAAATGTTTCCTCAAACGTGAACACTCTCCCTTCCTTCCTCTTGTCAGTCCTCTTGTCTGACCCTGAAACAGATCCTGCTCCCCCATGTTCTATCACTACCCCTCTTCTCGCTAGCAAAACGCAAGTCTGCAAGAATCTCTGCTGCCTCCAGCCCCAAGGTGACCCCATCCTTAACTCAAGGGTAAATCCTGATTAGCCTGAGCCAATCACAATGTACCTTCCTGATTGTCAGTGATTGGTTTAGAGTGTACATGTGACCCAGTGCTAGCCAATGAGGTGTGAGGGGAATTTGGCTAGGGGCTTCAGGTTTAGGTTTCCCAGCCTTCTTTTAAGGGGAACTCAGAGGAAACATCTCCTGTTTTACTCCTAATGTCTGGTACATGTGATGCCTGGAGCTGTGGCAGCCATCTTATTGCCATGAGGGAAGTCAGTCAAGGACAGACAGCCACACCAAAAGTAAGACCAACCAAGCAGAGTGCCGGTGAAGCCTTGGTCCTTGATGACAACCTATCCGTACCCACCTCTGGGTTCCCTGTCAGAGGGCCTAACCATGATGAAAAAAATTAATATGCTAGGATTGCCAAGGTGTGCACAGAAGCAGCCTCTTTTCCTAGCAGCCATTCCTTGGACTCAGCTTTTGAAGTATTAGTAGTTAGGTCAATGCCTTACTCCTGGAAGGCCCTTACAAAGTGAGCACAGAGCTGGGAGTCGGGGGAGGCACAAGGTTGGAGGAAAGGCCCACAAGGAGTAGGGAGCTCTGGAAGGCTCCTTGGATGATCTGGAAGGCTTCTTGGCTCAATACTCAGGCTGAGCAGGCCAGTCTAAAATAGGGACACAGCCAGGAGGCAGAGAGGCCAGAGTTCCTACTAGGACCTGCAAGTGGCTTGGCCTGGCTGGAGTCTAGTCAAAGAGCTAGTGGCCAGAGCCAGAGCCAGCCCAGGAAGGGCCCCAAATGATAGGTGAGAAGCGGAGCTCTGCCCACAGCAGGCTTCTGGCGTTCAAGGTCATAGCTAACCCTCAGTGAAAGACACTAGATTATGCCTGACAGGTCCAGGAAAGGAAGGGAAGACGCCTGGGTTCCCACCCAGCCTCTGCTCACAGGGAGGAGAAATGCCCATCTGGGAGAGGCCCCCTGCATGGATGCCTGTTCTGCCAGCTCACTTCTCTTTTCCAATAAGTGAAGTTGGGGGCAGGGCTGAGGAGGGTTGTTTTGTTGTTTGTTTGTTGGAACCAGTGGCAGCACCAGGCCTGACCTTTAAGGCTTCAAATGTAGCCTTTCAGGCGACTCGGGAGGGAGGAGAACATGCACTGAGCAGGGAAGTTACCAAGGCTAAAATGCCACATCGGCCACGTCAGGCGGGAAACTCACAGCAGAGTCAGAGGTCTCTACCCGTCTCAGGAACACCCCAGCCCAGGCATGCCCACCTGGCAACAAGGTGTCCTTGCCAAGGGTCCCCTGAAAGCCTCGCTGACTCTAAGATGGCACAAGGGCACCAACAAGGTCTGCCCCAGAGAAACACTAGGAACTGCGGTCCCACACCACAGGCACCTTGCTCGGCGGGGTTTGCCAAACGAGGCCTCAGATCGCTCCCATGTCATGTCAAGGATGTTTTTATTTAAGAGGATCAGTTGTACATCTTGGTGCAAGGATGGCTGAATGGGGGCCACCATTTGGGCAGCCTGCATTGAGCCCCAGGTGGGAACCTGGGCCCTGCCCACAGACTGTGTGTAGCCAGCGGAAATGTGGGGCCTGAAGGCTCATTCCTGGTACTCAGATGTCAATTTCTCTCTCTGTACAATGGAGGCATCTAGGTTTCCAAGGGCTTCTGTGGCTGGGATATTCCTTCCCAAATCAGGGACTCAGGCAAGGCCCATTATCTGCCCAAAGAGACTGTCATGCCAGGCTCCCTACCCTCACAGGCCCTGTAGGCACCCCAGCCCTCTGCAAAAGCCTCCCAAGATACTTAGGCTGCTGGGGCATCCAAGCACTGACAATATAAAGGCTTTGAGAATGCCAGGAAAGCAAAACTTGCAGTTCTCTTAGACATTACAACCCATCAGTTCAGGGCCCACATAGCCCAAAGGCCAGCACCCAGCACAGGACACCCAGACTGCCTTGCTTACAAAGACCCAGTAGGCAAAAATTAATCCTTGAAAAGAAGAGCTTTGCTGGAGGCATCCCAAATAGAGGAACATGCGGGCATCATCAAGTCGAAGCTTTTATACCCGAATCATGCCTGCAGCTGACTGTACAAATGTCTTGCTAAGAGCGAGAACCCCAAACCCAAAGCAGATGCTTCACGGGAGGCCAGTCTCCCTCCCTTCAGTGTGCAAGTGAGCAGCACCCACTCCTAGAGAAAAACACGCCAGGCCAAGGTCACACAGCGAGGGTTCCCACTCTGCCTAAGCTATGACCTCCACTCGCTCCCCACCCTGCCATCCAGATTCCACCTGGGAAAGGCTGTTAGCAAAGATGCTGCGCTTCACAAAGGACTCACCAAGCTTCTCAGAGTCCCAAGTCCTGTGGTGCATCTAAATAACCATTCGATTTGCAAAAATTTGAATTACAAGGATGCAGCTTCTGTGTGTTGCCTTTGCAGACTGTCAGCGAGCCAGTTGGTAGATGATCAAACTTCCCAGCTCAGCCTTAACTCAGGCTGTTCTTGACATAAAAGTTTGCACAACACTGGTCCTGACAACCAGGCCGCTTTATTTCCGGCTGCCAGCATTTGCCCAGCGGAGTCCTGGCATTAACCTCAAAGGCGGGCGCAGAAAGTGGGCACTGGGAGCGCATCCTGGGTGCAGAGATAAACCATACATATGTCCACACTTACCTATGCACACTCACACAGAAGCACACACCCACATTCACATTCATAGGCACACACTTAACACCTGTGTACACACATGTGCGTGCATGTACACACAATCTGCACATATGCAGGAAACACACGGGCACACATTCACATGCACCCACACAAGCACATCTTCATATACAAATGGACACTCTCACAATTGTGCACACACATGAACATATCCAACAAATGTGTACAAACATACATAAAAGCACAAATATACAGACACTTCCATACATAAGCTTACATGTGCACACAGGCCACGGCAAGGGCCAAGCACAGGAGAAAGGACCCAGAAACCACAATGGAGTCTCAGGGCCTGGCTGGGTGGCAGGCGCTATGGGCAATGGGACAGGTGCCTAGCACTTGGAGTACGGGCCCAGCTGGACTGAGAACCCTCAGAGATCCAGTAAGAATCCCCTGCCCTTGTCATTCATCCCTCATGACCTTTCACATCCCAACCCAATGAGGCAGCACAATCACGGGAACCTTATTTTACAGACGAGGCCCAAGACCCAGAGAGGCTGAGGAGCCTGGCAAGGTTACACAGCTGGTGAGAGGCATGGCAGAGCTTCTGTGTGTGTGTCTAGAGAGGACTCGTTCAGAAAGATTCGTCCAGCAGGGAAGAAAGGTGCCCAGGCAGGAACAAGGTGCCCAAGGTCTAAGGGGAGCAGGAAAGAGAGACAGAGGGGGTGACTCCTCTTTCTTACCCACCTCTTTCCCATTTGTTTAATGAGTCATTTCCAAGGTAGGGAGAGATGGTTAATAATCAGCGGGAAAGACTTCCGGACCCCTCCCTCTCTGCTAAACAATTAGGCTGATCACAGCTCAAAGTGGGTCAGTCTGAGAAGCTGTTTCCAGATACCCAAGGTGTGACCAGAGGCCAGTATGGGAGGCGCAGGCTCCTCACACTGGGGAGATGGGACTCAGGCTGGGGTCAGGCCTCCCCCCACAGCTGGAGCAGAATGTGCAGTGGAGCAGGAAGATCCTGGACCTGTCTTCTTAAGGCACTGCCAGTATCAGATTCAGAAGAGCCACGGAGAAGAGGAAACTGAGGCCCGGGGGGTGGATGAGACTGTTCCAGGTCACCACAATGCAAGCTGCCAGCTGAGAGAATCGGGTTGGGACTGCCTTTGACAGAGGCCCCCAGGACCAGGCCAACCCAAGGTGGGGATCCTCAGGTTCCCCATGTTGAAGATTCCCCTCCACATAACCCCAGGTACACAGGCTTTCCTGCTCTGTAAGGCCAAACCCTTCACAGGCTCAGTCATCGGCACCAGCAGTGGCCAGGGGCCCAGCAGGCTGGACTAGTCCCAGGAAGAGGGGGCCCAGGTGAGGAGGGAGGGGAACTAGGTGATCCATAGCAGGACCTAGGCCAGGGACACTAAACCGACTGCTTGAGTCCCACAGTGGCCAGTGGCCGCGCAGGGCTTGGCTGAGCGCTGTCCCAGGTCCTGCTGGTGTGGACCTAAATGACAGCATCTTTGAGTCCCTTGTAAGCCCCCCAGGGGCAGCTCGATCCACATGGCCACCTGCACCATCCTCCCCTTAGCCACAGATAGCTCAGGAGGCTCTTCGGGTTACACAGGACAAGAGAGGGAGGGAAAGGAAAAAAAGTAAAAACCACACATACACCTCCCTCTGGGAATACGAATATTGATTCTGTAGCTTCTTGTTTAGACAGTAGGCACCAGGGAAAAAAGAAAACCAACTTGACAGGAAGAGAGGCTCCCCCGTTGGTTGAAGAGATGCTGCCAGCAGTGGGAAGGGCCCCCGGAAGGGCCCCCATCCTCATCTTTAGAGCACCCCAGGCCATGGTCCCCCTCCCCAGACCTAAGGCCCTGAGCCCTCACTTAAGGACAGAGGTCACCCGTTCCTGAGGCACATCTTGAATCTGGAAGCCCCTGAGGATGGAACTGGGTAGGGTGGGTGGGTGCTGGAAGGGGAAGGAGAAAGAAAGAGACCACTCCCAACCCACAGATAGCAGCACCCTCTAAGGGAGGGCGCACGCCACATGCCTGCCTGCTTTGGCTCCCAAGCCTCCAGCTGCCCCTTGAACAGTTTCTTAGCAGATAGAACCCTGGCTCCCCAGCCCCCCAGGCCTCACATGTTCACACAGCATGAAAATGCAAGCATCTATTAAGGTCCAAGTCCTCTGAAGTCCCCTCAGGCTTGACAAAACTGCCGTGGCCCTAGAGCATCCAGCCTCAGGTTTCCATGAGCAATCCCCATCCCGTTCACCCCCGATCTTTCTCTCTGGAACCATACTGGAACCTGGAGAGGGAGACGGCATCTCAGGGTCTTGAGATGAAGTCCCTCTTGCCTATCCCTCCATGACAGGCATGCCTGGCATGTGGCTCAAAGCCCCGAAAAAGGAAAATCCTGCATTGGGCTGGGGTGGGGGCGCCGCTCCATGATCTCCTGTGTACAAGTGGGAGGGGGTGGAGGTAGGCACAGGGGCCTTGAGCACTGGGTTGGCAGGGCCCTGGAAGGCCCTCTCAGGGTTGCCTGAGACCCAGAAGAGAAGAGAGGGACAGAGCAGGAGAGGTTATAGCTGGGAGCCAAGGTGCGTTTCATGTGTCTTAGGCCTCTTCATTTTCTGCCAAATACCCAAGTTTTGCATCTCTATCCCAACTTCCTGGGCCAATCTCCAGGCGTGCCCAGCCTCCTGGCAGGACACCTAAGCATCTGAAAGATTAGTCGTCTCCCTGCCCTGGTCCTTATGGGGCTTTGGGCAGGTTCTTCCATCTTTCTGAGTCTCAGTCTCCCCATCTGCAGGATAGGCATGACCATGGGGTCTGAGGTCAAGGACGTAATGTGAATAAGGGGCTTGGCCCAAGCTCAGTGAGGGGAGGCCACCACTGGCCTGGTGACATTCCACCTTTAGTCAAGGTGGGCTTCAGGAAAGGAGGGAAGCAGCCCAGTGCTCTTCCTCACAGAGATGATATCTCTGGTAGGTGGGTACAGCCTGAGCTAGTGGCACAACCCAGAGACCTCCAGAGAGTGTGGGTGTGAGACCCTGCAGGAAGGATCTAAACCCCTGAGAAAAGCAGGCAGTGATGAGGGGACAGCATAACGAAGCAGAAAGACAGGGAGGTGCTCAGCCCATGGGAACCACCTGGAAAGATTGGTGGGTGGGGGCCCAGCATGCTGTAGCATCAGGGGTAGATGTTATCAACAGCTGCCAGGACTCCCACCTGTGCCAGAACACTTCCTGCCTGCCAGAGGTGACACCCTTTCCCATTAATTCTCACCATTAGCCTCTTAAGCAGATTCTCTATTGTCTTATTTGGGGAAACAGAGGCAAGGTCACCCCAATGGAGAAGGTCAGATCTGGAGACCAAAGCTTGAGCCTTCAGGACCCACACCTGACACCCACCATGTCCCCAAACTGCCTCCTCCCGAGAGCTGGTTGACCCCTGCACACTGCGGGGGTGGGGGGCAGCAGAGAGGGTGGCACCAAGGGCTCACTCCACTTGTGAGTCAGTGTCCTTGGAGCCACCAGTGTGCAAGGGACTCGGGAGGGAGTTCACCCACACACTAGGAGGGGGCTCGTCTTCAAACAGGCTACTCCCGTCTCAGGGCTCAGCCTGGCAGAGTTGGCCCAATAAAGGTGAGTCCTGGGGGTGGACCACAGCCAAGGTTCCCTCCGCCCCGAATCGAGAGCACTAGGCGAGATGTGAGCCAGTGGGAGTGGCAGCAGATCGCGAAGCCTCGGCCCCTGCTCCTTCCTGCAAAAGCCGTTGACAGGTTGTTGGGGAAACGGGGGACCCAGATGTGTGATGTTGCCTCCCTCTAACAGGGGGAGCCACAGGGAGGTGAAGACGCGGGCCTGGAGGTCCAGACAGACTCACGTCACCCACCATTAACCGTAGCTAGACTGACGCATGCCCCATCGTGGGCACTCGGGTAAAGGAACATGTACCCGGCTGTCATTAATCTGCTGGGGGGCCCAGACCCCTGGGGATCCCCTAGAGGAAGGGAGGTGTGGGCCAGCACCATCACTGGGGAGGAGTGGGACCAAGAGGATGCAGCCAGCGGCTCAGCCCAGACCTCATGGAATAGGAGACAGAGAAACCCAGGAGTGCCGGAGGACAGGGGACAGCAGTCCAACAGAGATGACAAAAGAGGTGGGCAGGGCAGGGTGGCCGCAGAGAGACCAGAGGGATGGGCAAGGAAGTGGGGGAGGGTGAGAAAAGCGATGAGAGACCCAAGGAGGGGGCAGGGGCCGGGGAAGGAGACTGCCAGAACTGGGAAAGGAAAAGACACTGGAAGGCCAAGCGCTGGGGCCGCCCCTCAGCCAGTAGCAAACAGGGAACAGGAGGAAGCAGGTGAAACGGGCAACGTGTGCTTCGACTCCATGTGCCCCACCTCAGCCCAGACGCACGAGGGCACGCGTACACACACATGCACTTGAGCACTCGTGGCCTTGGCCTTGTTTGAAACCCGGATCCAGGTCCAGGGGAGGTGAGAGGGCACCTCCCCCGCCAATCAAAGCCCTGTCCTCCGTCCAGCGGTAACTCCTCTGCCCTCCTCCATCCAGCAGCAGCCGGAGTCTGCTTTGACGGGTGGGCAGAGACCCATGTCACCAAAGCGACTACAGACCCAAACCCACGTTTGCTTAAAACCCAGCAGCTTGCAAAGCTGGGCCCTGTCACACCACCAGACACTAATGGGGAAATGACTTTCGCGTCCAGGGCCCTCTCCACTGAGGGGCTGTCACCCTAGGGCCGTAAGGCTGAGGGTCCCACTGCCCACCATAGAAAGCCACCTGTACCTGTATGGAAGTCATATCCTAGCCGGGCCATGCTAACCCAGGAGAGTTCACGGAGGCCACCGGCTAGAGCAGCCCCAGGGCAGCAGCCTCAGCCTTTCCCGTCAGCTCAACAAAAGTCTCAACTCCAACTAAGCCCGGTCATGCAGGAGGCTGGGGGAGGGGCCCTCATTCAACCCCCTCCCCTTCCTCCCTCCAAGGATCAGTGGGCTTCGGCATCTGTGGGACCAGGGCAGCTGAAGGGCGCTGGCTGTCACTGCCCGCGCTGCGTGTCGTCGCACCGTCAGTCCCCTCCCCCTGGACCCTCAGAGCCGCACAGCCCCCAGCCCACTCCACTCTCATTCTCTAGTTATGGTTTGCAAGACATGTCCCAAACCCTCAAATCAGCTCCACCTATATTGACAAGAGACGAGCGTCCAGCTGGAAACGTGCCGCTGTCATCACACCCGCCTCCCCATCTTCTAACTGGGGACAGAGGGACAGGTGTTCGCTCCGGTCAGGGTCTCACAGGTGTAAATCGCAGGTCCAGCAACCATCTGACCCACTGCGGGTCGCGAGGAGAGTGAGCAAGGTGGGAAGAGGTGAAAAGAGACATCTACTTAAACCTTCACTCAAAGAGCTACATATCGGCACAGGGAGGGGAAAAACAGCTGTGTCTTGGCTTTGAGGGGAAGAAAGAACAGCAACAAAAAAATAAAGCTTTTGTTCTTTTTAAACATTGGGGCTGAAGTCCATTTTCATCACAGCAAATGAAAGACAATAACGCACCCACAAACTCTGAACTTCCATATGATTCTCTTCTACCTGCGCACACCCCACATACACACACGAAAAATCCAGACGGCTGACAGAGGACACGTCCGTGCAGCACCTGTAATTTGCCTACTGATCACCCGCCTGAGCACAGCCAGGCTGTGCAAGGAGAGAAATGACAAGACGGAGAGAGACTCGGGCAAAGCCTTTCCTGAGTTTTGCTTTTCCTCATCTGGGAGAGCCTGCAAGCCAGAGTACGCAATACCAGGGGCCCCTACCCTTGGGCAGAACTGGTCTAATGACGCAGAGCCAGTCTTGCCCTTTCCCCGAGGCCAGACCCTGCCCCCCCACCCCCTGGCCACTAAGCAGCCTGGTTACTCATTTCCCCAAATCCCAGTGTGGCCACTGGGTGCAGGAGTCCAGGGACAGGTGGTTCCTTGGACCCAGAGACACGTAACAGACAGCAAGGTGGTCACCGTACCCCAAAGCCACAAGGGTGTCTAGGCACTGACAGGCTGGATCACGGTGCCCACAGACAGCTGCTGTCCTAAAGGCCACGGGCACTGAATATCCATTCCCAACCCCAAACACATCTGGCCAAGCTGGCCCAGAGGAGGATGCCCGAGTTGCCAGGCTCTCAGGAAGGGAGAGAAGGCTCAGGACCACGGAGGACCCGCAGAAGCTGGCAGGGCTATGAGCTGCTATTACCTTGTTGGCAGTAGCAGCAGGGGCAGGCAGGGGGGGCCTCCGTCATTCACCCTCTGC
Source organism: Oryx dammah (assembly GCF_014754425.2). NCBI lineage: Eukaryota > Metazoa > Chordata > Mammalia > Artiodactyla > Bovidae > Oryx > Oryx dammah. Next base: position 10,659,056 of record NW_024070193.1, read on the forward strand.
CTCCACTCTGGCACCTTCACCTCCAGGGGACCTTTCCCCTAGGTGTAGTGGGGGGCGGGCGGGCAGGAGGGACACTACCTCCACACAGTAAGGTGCTCGCATTCTCTGCATCCAGCCCTGCTTCTCAAAGGAAAAAGGCCAGCGAAGACAGGTGTGGAGGGATCCCCCACCTTTGGGTCTAAAGCGCCAGCTTCCTATCCGAGACGAAGCCTGAGCCAGACGCGGGGCTCCGACTCCGTAGGGCAGGGGGTCTCTGGCCGCTCCCTCACGCAACCCCAGGTCTCCCCTGTCACCCCGACAGCTGCAAGGCAATCAGCTGGCAAGCTCGGACCCCCCCACCCCCACCCCCACCCCCACGAGATCTCCCTCTGCGCGGTTTGGGGGATGGGAGGGAGAAGGGACACCGCTGGGAAGTTTCGCGACGCAGCCAGAAGCTCCGGGACCCCGGCTGCCCGCCCTCTGGGCTTGGGGTCGCCGCCCTTGGGCGCAGCGGGCGGCAGGACCCGGCGCCCCCGCCCCGGAGTGGGGCGCGGGCCGGGGACTGGGGGTGGGTGCGAAGTGGGGCTCCGGGCTCGGCCGGGGTCCCGCGGCGGGCCAAGGCCACTTACGTGTGCTGCTGAGGAAAGCTGTAGGCTGAGGCGCCGGGGGCGGCGAGCAGCGGGAGCAGCAGCAGCGGCGGCAGGAGCAGCGCCAGCGGGCGCGGGGGACCGGCCGCCGGGCGCCGGGCGCCGGGGCCGAGCCGGGAGCCGCGGCTGGGCCATCGGAGCGCGGTCCGCGCCGGGTCGGGCCGAGAGGCGCCGCAGGTCCGAGCCGGCACCGCCATGTTTCCATTCAAGATGCGGCGCCGCGGGGAGGTGGGGCGGCGGCGGGTTGGGTGTGTGTCGGGGGGTGACGGGCGGCGGGCGGCAATCGCCTCTCCTCGTCCTCCGCCTTCTTCGCGCCGGGCCTCCAGGGCTGCCCGAGCCGCAGCACCTCTGCGGGGTGCGCGCTGCGATCTCTCCGCCGCGCCGGCTGCAAGCGCTCTGAGCGCCGGGTCCGGGACCGGCGCTCAAATAGCGGCCGCCGCCAACCTGCCGGCGCCGCCCTCCCCCG
>NW_024070193.1:10660547-10821172 GCF_014754425.2 Oryx dammah
CCCTATGCAGCCGCTCATTTCACTTCCCTGGGCTAAATGGGCACTGTAAAAAAAAGCCCGCCGGTGCCCGCGCCCCCCTCGTCCCCGCGCCGCCCTCAGCCGGCCCTGCTGGCCCGCGGGGCCGAGCCGAGCCCGGGCGCGCGCGTCCCGCGCCCCAGCCGCGGTCCGAGTTCCCGATGTGCGCCCTACCGCACGCCTCAGATTGCGGCGCTCCTCTCCGCCGCACTCGCAGAAAGAGTCCCGGGCAGGCGCGTGTGTGACCCTTCTAGGGGCTCGACCTTCAACAGGCTTAAGGCCTGGAGTCACAGGTTTAATGGTGGAATGGCAGGCTTCAGCAGAGACCGCTGTAGAGGGCAAGCGGAGCTGAACTCACACGGCCAGGGGCTCCAACTACTTTCAAGGGTCCCCTTTGGGGGGATTGGGTCCCGAGGTCCTGAGAGAAAAAATCCTGAATAGAAACCAGGTCGAGTTGCACCGTTATGTGGGGCTGGGAATGGCAAGATACAGCCCTATGCAGCCGCTCATTTCACTTCCCTGGGCTAAATGGGCACTGTGTGCAGGACAGCCCCAAGTCCCAGCCCCCAAGGCTTACACAGCCTCTATTTAAACTTCTCCAGTGCCAGTAAGCTCACCCCTGCACAGTCCAATCACTTCTGTCCTGGAGGCTCCTGGCTCTTCCCTGCTGCTGGGAGAAGGCTGGGCTTGTGTCAGTCCTGACTCTGCAGCTTGTGGGCCTCTCAGAGCCTCAGTCTCCTCCCTTCTGAAGGCTTGTATGAGTGCCCAACCCCACCTCCAGGATGAAGTGAGAATGGAAATGAGTTACTTGGTAAACTGAAACACTCGTGATTGGGAGACAGCATCCCTGAGATTCCTCTGAAGTTGCCCTGGGACCCTGCTCTGCCCCTGGCACAGACAGACAGGATGAGAGAATGCTCCCTGCCAGCCGGGAACAGAGAAAGACCCCCTAAGCAGTAACTGCCCACTGATTCTGTGCCTAGTATTAGGACTGCAGGCCAGTAACCACCTGAGCAAGAGCCCCTACTTTATCGTAGCTGGGTGAGTCGAGTCTCCCATCACCTACTTACTAGTCAGCCTAAAGAAGATTTGTAGTTGAGGGGGAAGAGTGGTAACCCCTGAACTGAAGAAGGCAGAGCTTCCCCTCTCACCCCGAGAGCAGCAAGCAAATAGGGCTCAGGATGACCTCCGTGTGTGTGTGTTAGTTGCTCATTTGTGTCCGACTCTTTGCAACCCCATGGACTGTAGCTCGCCAGGCTCCTCTGTCCATGGAATTCTCCAGGCAAGAATACTGGAGTGGGTAGCCATTCCCTTCTCCAGGGAATCTTCCCAACCCAGGGATCGAACCCAGGTCTCCTGCATTGCAGACAGATTCTTTACAGTGTGAGCCACTAGGGAAGCCCATAACCCTAACCCTAACTCAGGACAATCTTTACTTGGCTCCTTATTCCTGTCTGGGCTCCCCCACCCCTGCCTACCCTCACAAGCTGGGGAGACAGCTCTTCCCTGACTTGTGTGAGTCGTCAAGGGCCAGACTGGGGCTTGCCATAGGTCCCAAACATGTTACCAAAGGAAGGTGGTACACTGAGCCCCAAACTGCTGATAGGCCCAGAGGCTGGGGAACAGGAGGGATATAGTGGACTCTGGGAGGCCAAGTAAGGCCAGTTCTATGGAAGACAAGCCAAATATCTGATTGTATCAGACGTCCCCACCCCCACCTCTGGGCAGGGCAGTCCTTTCTGCTGGACAGAATGGTGGGGTGAGGAGGGCTGTGCCTCACAGAAGAGTCAAGGAGATTGAGCTAACCTAACCAGCCTGCTCCCAGCCCCTCCTACGGATAGCTGTCTCTAGCATCTCTATTTCCCCCATGCCTAGGGAAGGGCTGGCCCATGGCATCCTCTCCCATCTGTTTCCTGGATAAATGCCTGGATCTTGGCTCCAGGGAACTGGCACAAAAGGTATCACCCCTCCTGGTGATCACCTCTCCTGAGTGCCCTCTGGGGATAGGTGGGTCCTTCCCAAGGCTAGCTCTACAGGGGCAGAGTGATAAATGTCGGGGACAGTGGTCCCTGCCCTTTGACACCAGGATGGCAGACACCAAAGAGAACCCAGGTCTTCAGGTACCTGTGCACAGGCTAGGGGTAGCCAGTGGGCACTGATAGTTGGGCATTTCAGTTCCAGCCTCCACAGATGTGTCCCTAATTGAGGCCGCTGGTGCCGAGGGAAAGGCGGGAGATTTTGGTTGACAGGCCGTTAAAGGAAGACAAATAAGGAGGGAAGGTAATTAAGAGGAAATGGGTAGTAAGAGTTTCCACACTCCAACTTCTGAGGCTCACAACATCCTCGGTCTCCTGGTGGCTGCCTGCGGCCACAGGTTAAAATCGTGGGAAGAAAAATCAAGACTTTGCAGGGAACAGGGGGACCTCTGGGGCAGGAACATTGGCGGGTTTGGCAGCAAAAGCCTGGGGCTACCCATTGGGCCAGAGGTGCCTGTGCTGAAAGATGGGGGGCAACAGGGACAAGTGAAGCTGCAGCCAGCAGAGCGTGGCAGGGGGCCTGGCAGGTGCTGGCTCTACACATGGGCTGAGGGGGAAGTCAGCTTAGCAGACCAGAAGAGATTGAGAGGTCTTTATGGAAAACCTACTATAGGGTGCTGGAGAGGACTCTTGAGAGTCCCCTGGACTGCAAAGAGATCAAACCAGACAATCCTAGAAGAAATCAACCTTGAATATTCATTGGAAGGACAGAGGCTGAAGCTGAAGCTCCAATGATTTGGCCACATGATATAAAGAGCGTCATCAAGCCAACTCACTGGAAAAGAGTCTGATGCTGGGAAGGATTGAAGGTAGAAGGAGAAGGGGATGACAGAGGACAAGACGGTTGGATGGCATCACCGACTCAATGGACTCAATGGCATCACCTGCTCAATGAGTGTGAGCAAGCTCCAGGAGACAGTGAAGGACAGGGGAAGCTTCACCATGCTACTGTCCATGGGGACGCAAAGAGTCGGACACCACTGAGCGACTGAACTGAATTGAACTATGTTCCAAGCAAGTCCTGAGGGACGTGGAAGCCTATCGGGAATGTCCGGGACACCTGGGGCAGCAAGATTCCCCATTTCAACCTGCCCACCTTCAGCCTCCCTCCCATCATCCTTTTGCAGCTCCATAAGCTGGTGGGTTGGAGGGCTCTTGGCTTTCTTGGAGTTTTATCCCTGGAGTTCCTTCTGCCTGAAACACTCTCTTTCATCTTCACCACTTGAATCCAGGATGTTTAGGAACCCATCCATACCACTTACGCCAGGAAGCCTTCCTGGACCTCCCCTCAAGTAGACAGGCTTCCCCACCCCAGTCCCCACTCTCCTTTCCCCTCCCCTTGCCACACAAACATGCAGCAACCTCTGCCTTGGGTTCAGAAAAACACCTGCACCCAAGCTAGGACCCAAGTCTCCCTTGTCCCTGTCACCCTCTTAGGGCCCCACACAGTGCCCGACCATTGGGAGGGCATTGGAGGTGTTGACATAAGGACTGTCTTTTTTCTGACTGCACGGCCTGTGTGATCTTAGCTCCCCAACCAGGGATTGAACCTGCACCCCCTGCATTGGAAATGCAGTCTTAACCACGGGGCTGCCAGTGAAGTCTCGGCATAAGGACAACTTTTGAGTGGCATATCCAGGGGCCTGGGGCTATGGCCAGGAAGAGTGGGCTGGCATGGGCATAAGGAATGTCAGCTTTGGCATCCGGTGTTGCAGATCATATAGGGAAGTCACTGTGCCTCTCTGAGAACTTTATTTATTTATCCATACAACAGGTGATATGGTACCCACCTGGCGGGGATGGTCTAAAGACTCAAAGCATGTATAACACCCTAAGGACAGGACTTGGTACTTAGCAAGGGCTTAATGAAAGCAAACCACAGACAGACTCAGGCAACCCTGAAAAGGGTAGATCCTAAATGCTGGCAGGCAGGAAGACTTCTTGGAAAAGGAGGAGGGATTCCAGGTTGACCTTGCAAATGAACAGGATCTTGCATACTAGGGTGGGAAAGACCTGTCCTCCTGAGCCCCATTGACCCAGCTGTGCCTCCACTTGAATCAATGGAGGTGGCCCTGGCCTTGGCAAGTGTCCTTCTGTGACAGGAGGCCTTCCCCACCTCCTCGAGCCCCATCGATGTGCTCGTTCTCTTCCCTCTTTGGGCTGTACTCAGTGGTTCCCAAGGGCTCCCAGCCAGGACACACTCAGGTATGGGCTGCCTGCCAGTGCTCACACCTGCAGGCGTCTATAGCTCATCCACTAATTCCTTGGGGACACTCAGAGACGTGATGGTTCCACTAAATGCCCCTGCCTGAGCATGGCCTGCACAGCATGGCCGCTGGATGCAAGCAGAAGGAGAACCCCACTTTCGAACCATCAGGGACTTCTTTGGCCGTCTACTGGTTAAGAATCCACTTGCCAATGCAGGGGACACAGGTTTGATCCGTGGTTCGAGAAGATTCCATGCGCCACTGGATATCTAAGCCCGCCTGCTGCAACTGCTGAAGCCCATGCTCTAGAGCCCGTGCTCTGCAACAAGACAAGCCACCACAATGGGAAGCCCGCACACCACAACTAGAAAGTAGCACCCATTCAACGCAGCTAGAGAAAGCTTGCAGGGAGCAATGAAGACCTAGTGCAGCCAAACATAAAAATTAATTAATTTTTTTAAAACATTTGTCAAATGCTTAAAAAAAAAAAAGCCACCCAGTATCCTCACACAATAATTGACCTACTGTCAGCTTAGTGCCATATATTGTGATAAATAGAGAGGGCTGGTGTTTAATGCTTTTAGGCAGTGTAGGCCATCACCACCTGCACACCAAAGTTAGACCAAGTTCCGGACTGTAGACTGTTGGAGCCTATAGGATCCTCTGTCAGAAAGAAGGGGAAACTGAGGCCCAGAGAGGGGAGGAGACTTGCCCCTGGCCACCCAGTGGTCAGTGCAGATCAGGACATGGAGCTTTGAGTCTGGGAAACCAGGCAGATGGAAGAGGCTCTATTTATCCTCGGCCCCTGGGACCTCCCCAACTTAATGGGGGAATATGGTACACGGGAAAAATACAGTTAATACCTCAAGCCAGGCATAACTGTGTCATGTGGGTGAAACAGAGAATGTGGTCATTCAGTGCTATGAGGCCTTGGTAGTCAGGGAACACTTGCCAGAGGAAGAGGCCTTGAAACTGGCACGGAAGGACAGGGCAGGAAGGATGGATGAATGGCTGGAGGTGGGGGAAAGGGTGGCCCTAGCAGAGAGTCTGTGCAAACACCTGAGGCAGGACTGGGCTGAATTTGTGCAGGGACCAATGGAGGGGCTGCCTGCCGTGTCCCCAGCTTCTTCCTCGCTGCACCTCTTCACTAATGGGGAGAGAAGAACATAGCACCCGCCCCTGGGCGGGGAGTTCCTCACAGAGGCAGGGAGATAATGGCGTGGCTGCATGGGCAGTGTGGGGCCAGGCTAGCTCAGAGGTGACAATGAGCCAGGATATCAAGAAGCCATTAACCCCTGCATCCAGGATGCAGGACCCTGGGTGGCCTCACCCTTGGAGAAGGACCACTGGTTGAGTAAAGGGAAACACAGTGTCACCTGCCCAGCCTTGGCTGTCTTTGCAAAACTTCAGTCCTCTCAGCTCAGGCACAAGTACCGAGCTGGGGATGGGGGCAGGGTGGCACCTGCTCCTACCAGCAGCATTTGTCTTGATGGTCTGCATCCCCACCAGCAGCTGTCATGGACGGTCTGGAGTTTTCTTCAGAGAGCTGTGGCCCACCTGACCATTTCACAGATGAGCAAACTGAGGCTGAGGGAAGGACAGGGCTTGTCCCAGGGTTACAGTGAGCAAAGAAACTCAGGCCCAGGCTAAACTTGAGACTTGGTCCTCTGTGTCCGCTCCTAGGCACTGGGGCCCTCAGCGTCCGCAGAACCCCCAGTGGGAGACCCCTGACCTGAACATCTTCCCCAGGGGAATGAGGGGCCCCTCAGCGCCATTCCTGTGTCCTCTACGGCAGGGTATATGTGGCACAGAGGCCGGATACTGGGTTTGCCCCCCTCCCCGGAGGCCTTCATCCCGCTGTGGCAAGAGAAAATGAGGGCAAATAAAAGAGAGAAATTCTCCCTTCGGAAGAGCATTAGATGTCTGAACGACTTCCAAATAAATAAAAGTCTCCTCGGAGCCCCTGGCCAGCACTGACAGCAGCTCTAACTCTCCAAAAGACGTGTTTTTCTGCCCCCAGGTGGGAGTGAAGAGCGTCTGCGGTGGGCGAAGTCAGGCTCTAAGGAGGCGGCCTTCCATCACCGCCTAACGCCCCATCAGCGCCTTGGTGGAATGGCCACGGCAAATTGCCTTCTCTGATAGCCGCCCCTCCAGGCCCTCGGAGAGCAGAGGCGAGCCGGCGCTGGCCTCCCCCACCGGGGCAGGGAAAGAGCTTCCCGGTCAGTTCGGCCCCTGCGCATTGCCGGGATCCAGTTGACTGTAATTCTGCGAACCACCTGTCCCTAACCTGCTTGTTTTGCAAATGAGGAAACTGAGGCACGGGGCCTTTGGAGACCTGGTGAATGAAACCAGCAAGCCAGGGAGGTGTCTCCCGAATGAATTATGAATTAGCTCTGATTAATGCAAAAGTGGAGCAAGAAATGTTTCCTGAGAGGGGATGCTCCGAAGGAGGTCCATACCTCACGCCATCACCTCCCCCTCCGCAACCTAACAAGGCAGGTGAAATGGCAGGAGAGATCAAGGCTAGAACGCAGGAAGCACTTCCCCAAGCAGTCGGCTAGGGAAACACCCAGGGGAAAGTCTTCAAATCTTCCGCTTCTTCTGCTGAAAGCATCTCTTGGCTGTTGCCCACCAACCCTTTTGAGGATTAGCCTCTGCTCAGTGGCTGAGGGGAGAACAGGACTGGGCCCTACCATCACTTAATTTAACTGATGGCTGCTGTTCCTGTGACGGGCAGTTAGCACTTCATTTGTTGAGCCTGGAAGACAGATGAGGCTGTGTTCTTCAATTACTGAAAGATGTTGATGTTGTGGGAGGTGGCAGCAGGGCCCGCAAGGAGCAGCGTGTGGTGAGAGGTGAGATGGCCCGGAGGCTGCCCCGCCCCATTTCATGAGGTCCCTGCCTTCTCAGGGGTGATGCCAGCACTTGGACCCTCCCCCTGAGTTCCTCAGACACCAGACAGGGAGGAGAAGGGACGTCTCCTGCTGAGAACCAGTCTAGTTTTTCTCATTAGCACTGGTTATGGGTGCTTTGGGCTTCCCTGGTAGCTCAGTGGTAAAGAACCCACCTGCCAGTGCAGAAGACACAGGTTCGATATCTGGGTGGGGAAGATCCCCTGGAGAAGGAAATAGCAACCCACTCTAGGATTCTTGCCTAGGAAGTCCCATGGACAGAGGAGACCGGTGTACTACAGTCCATGAGGTCGCAAAGGGCAGGACACGACTTAGCAACCAAACAGCAAAAATGGTTCCTTCCACTCCCCAAATCAGGGCTCCATTGCAGCCCTTGGCACTCTTCCTGGGTCAGGGCCTTTGCAATCTCACCTCTGGGCCTGAGGTGAGGCAGGTACCAGGGAGGAGGGAGGCATGGACCTTCCCCACTGGTTGGAGTGGCCTGAAGATGGGGATCCTGGAGGACCCCCTCTGAGCCTGGAAACGTCGTCCCGGAGGCCAGACCATTAGCTTCAAACACAATCCCAGTGTTCTTCTGATTCAACAACTACCCAGGCCCTGGGGGGAGAAGGATATTTTTCAGTCCAGTTCCCTATGAAATCTTCCGTGGCACTGCCAAGGGGGAATATGGGAGCCACTAAGATCTGCTGAGGAAGGTCATGCTGGATTGGAGGCTACTTTACTGCCTGGGGGTGTGGGGGCAGGCCAGAGACACTCACAACAGATGGGCCCAGACTTGGCAGGAGCCAGGCCGAGAGCTCCAGTCCCTCAGGCCGCATAAAGGGGCAAAGCAGACAGGACTGGGTGGGGACATGCTCCTCCGTCACCCCTATGTGCACGAAGTAGCACCAGGCCAGGCAAATGAAGGGAGCATCTGGTCTCGATGGAAGTTACAGCCTGTGAGGTGCAGCATGAAACAGGGGCTGGGATAGGAATTGGTGGACAAGTAGAGCAGAGGCTGACCTGAGACCGCCGTACCCCAGGTGGGCCAGCTGAGAGAGAGACGTCGCTACCCAGAAGGTGTGGGGTGGGGACAGAGAGGTTGTTTAAGGCACAGGTGCTATGGGTGACAATGGCTTGCAAGAATTCTGGCTCCCTTCCCAACTGGACCCAGGGTCTAGGCAGGTATGAGGCACCCTAGATGTCCTAGAGATAATCAGGCCCCAGAATCTCTTTCAAAGAACAGCAGGACCTCTGTAGAGCCTTCACTCTCTTCTATATATGGGTAATCCAAGTCTCAGCAATGCTCTGGCCTAGTGAACAGTGACATCTCTGAGACCAGAACCCAAGCCCTTTGGGTCCTGGCTTGGGGCCATTCATGGTCAGAGCTGGCCCATGTTCCTATCTCCACTTGCTGATGAGGGGCCAGTACAGTGGCCGGCAGAGCAAGGGAGATATTAGTACACATACAGGCAGCAGAGGGCCCCTCAGTGGCCTAGAGACAGACCCTGGAGGTCAGAGAATCCCCAAGGCAGAGCCAAGCCCTGTTCCTGCAGAGGGAGGCTACAGAGAGCTTCGCTGGGCCCCAGGCAGGCAGAAGAGGATGCTGGGGAAGCTGCACCCGGGAGGCCACTGAGAATCCAGAGGAGGGTGAAGAGGCTTCTGCCTGATTATCTTCCCACCAGCTGGAAGGCCTCTTCCCCACACCTACTGCCTCGGCCTCCCTGAGCCCAGCCTGGCAGCGCCAGAGCACCATCTTGCTGAGGTCTTAATTTCTAAACGAGCGAGGAGGAGCTTTGGAGAGGCAGAGGCGGATGGAGAGACTCGCTGAGAGAGACAGAGAGAGACCTCGGGAAGGATCAGGATGTGGACTCAGCAATTTGCAACAAGCCACTTAGGTCTTGCCTGAAAACCCAAGCCAGCTGTCATCGGGTGGCTGGGAGCAGGCCATAGACAGGAAACACTGGCGATGAGTCAGGCCTGGGACAGGGCTGGGGGATGGTGCTTATACCCGGGGAACGGGTCAGAGGAGTGGGGTGGGGGGCAGGAGGGGAGCGGTAGGTATGTCAGGCATGCTCAGGGCCCTCGGAAGAGAGGGCATTATCAAGTGCTGAGAATGACTAAATGACTATGTAATAATATATCGCCTCCATCATGCTGGGGTCTGGATGGGAGTCATGTGACCCCTGCCAGTCCTGCAGATGTGAGATGGGAGTGAGATGGAGCCTGCCCTCACACCTCAATACAACTTCCTCTCAGGTTCCTCTGCCAGCCATATGTCTCTGATGGGACTGAAGATTCCCCATAAGCCCAACCACTCACTGTCCCCCACCCCCATACACATGCCATAGCAATTCTGCTAGAAACTCCAGGCCGATGCTGCCCATTCTGGCTGACCTCAGAATCCTGGCCTGGCTGCTCTTCTAGACAGCTGGACATGTCCGGAATCTCCTCACCCCAGGTTCTACCTACCCCCTAGCTCTCTAGATGTGCTTTGACCTCACAGAGAGTCTTGCAGCAGCTTCCTGCAAAATAGGCCCTGAGACAGCTCCAACCACTGCCTACCCACTGGAGTCCCCCTAGTCCCAGGCTTCCCTGTAGACCAAGAACCTTATGTTCACTATACAGAGGAAAAGGACTTACCCAGGTCATTGTGGCTTTCCTGTGATTTCCAAAAGAGACTTCTTGATGTTTCCTCCAGAAAGTGAATGAGAATCATAACCCCCATCACTGATCCTTCCTCCACTCAGCTTCTTCTCCACTACACAACAGGCACGGAGCCTAATTCTCATAGTAGCCTTCCAAGAAGACAGCATTATGCCCCCTGCTACTGCTGCTGCTGCTAAGTCACTTCAGTCGTGTCCGACTCTGTGCAACCCCACAGACAGCAGCCCACGAGGCTCCCCCGTCCCTGGGATTCTCCAGACAAGAACACTGGAGTGGGTTTGTGCCCCCTGAGTGGATGAGAAAACTGAGGCTCTGGTGGTTCCGAGTGAATTGTTCCATCTGCCTGGGAAGCAGTGGAGATGAGATCTGACTCCCAGTCCAGCTCCTCCTGGGTTGAGGCATGAGCAACACATTGTAATCTTTTTTAAAAAAGCTTTTTAAATAAGTCCATCTTATCTCAATATGCAAAGCTATGCACAGGCATGCAAAGAAGCACTTCCTGCCCACTCCCAGGGTGACAGTGCAGTCTTTGGGTTTGGTCACCATCTAAAAGGCCTCCTCTCTCTTGCTTATACTGAATCTCTTTGCTCTGCCCACCCTCTCCAAGGTACCTCCAGGCAGAGCTTTGCAGAAAACACTTGGGGATCTGTTCCCACATAGCACATGAGCAGACCTTGGATCCTTTGGGTAAGGTGGGCCCCCTGCCTCATGAGGACTTCCCAGGTAAAGAGTCTCAGTGGTAAAGAGTCTGCCTGCCAATGCAGGAGACACGAGAGATGTGGTTTGATCCCTGGGTCTGGAAGGTCCTCTGGACTGGGAAATGGAAACCTGCTCCACTATTCTTGTCTGGGAAATCCCATGGACAGAGGAACCTGATGGACTACGTACAGTCCGTGGGGTTGTAAAGAGTCAGCAACAGAGCACATACGCAGCCTGCCTCATGCTGTCCGGCTTCCCCGCAGGGGTCCCCAGGCCCCACAGAGATGAACTCGTGCACCGTCGAATGCACGGGTCAAGAATTGCTTTCTGCTGCGGGAATATGGCAAAGCTCCCTAGAGATAAAGGAGAGGACGTTCTGAGTGAAGGGAATATTGGAGAACTAGTGAAAGGTTCGAAGGTAGGATCTGCTCTGGGGAAAGCCAACGATGCGTTTAAAGTCTGCTCTGTTTCGAGCAGTGAGGCCTCTCTGTGATGGAAGAGCCCACTGCACTGGAGCAGGAAGGCTGGGAAGCCGGGAGGCGGGGGACAGGGCTGGCTACAGGCAGCGGCTGCAAATCATGGGAGAAACGTCCCATGCGCACAGGGTGGAAAGGACAGTCATCCAGAGCCTTGGCCTGATTCATGGCTGGGAGGCAGCGGACATCCACTGGGCCTGGGTGACCTTGAGTTCATTACCCACTGTCACTGCACCTCAGTCTCCTTGAAAGTAAAATGGGCTCAATAAGTCCCCTCAACTTCCTCTCAGAGGTGCTGGGGGGTGGGGGTGGGGTTTGATGCTTTGATGCTGAGTCAGAAGCATGCACAGGAGGGCTCCTTGAATGGTGCCCTCCAGGTCCATAGAAGGAGGGGCGCGCAGTAGTGCCCCACCTCCACATTCTCCACCCAGAGGAGCCTGAGAGCCAGGCCCAGCACACACCAAGCTGGGGGCAGGACTCGGACCAAAACACGCTGCAGAGTGATGGGGCGGGGAGGCTGGGACAACAGGCAGAGGTGCACCGGGAGAGCCGGGTGGCTGTGGAGGAATGTGACAGTTAGGGACACGAGGGGGTGGCCTGGGTCAGTCTAGAAGCTTGTCTTTCATTGGAGAGGTCCCAGGAAGGATCCTAAGGACAAAACTGATTTGCCCATTAAATGATTCCGACGCAGGCAGGCGCTAAGCACTGGGGGTGGGGGTGTCCATTGACGTTTCGGGGCCTCTTCCAGGACACTGGATTTCTAACTATCTTTTTAATCAAAAGGAATTCACTTTAATGTAAATTTGATCAGATCCCCCATTTCTGACAGATTGAAGTAGGACTGCTCTGATGGAGGATGGCAGGGGTGGGGGGCCCCAGAGGCTCCCAGTACAGAGTTGGGGTGCACACCTCATGCCAGAGGTCAGCATAAGGAGGGACAAGAGCAGGGCACAAGGCCTCAGCTCCAAACAGGGTCTGGACTCATTTCCACCCTCCTTGGATGACCTTGGGAGGCCCTTTCACAGCCTCAGGCTCTCATCCGCAGAATGGGCACCACTTAGTACCCTTGCCCTCAGTTGCACTTCCCCATCATGGCTCAGGGGCTATTTATTCATGGTCCTGAAGCGCTGAGGTCTTAGCTAACTCCTCTGTCTCCTGGCTCGGCTAATTGGAATCACTTTCCCCCTTCTCTGCCTCTCAGTAAATTATGCGAATTGCCCCAGTCAGAGGCCTGGATGATGGACAGTCCTGTCACAGCAGCCTAAGTGTTTAGAGAGCAATTGTTCCAGGGAAGGCTGCCATTCCTCAAGCCGGTGCTGAGCAAGGTGCGGTGGGGGGAGCCAGCCTGGCCCTTCCCCGGGTGGCGGCCCCTGCTCCGCCCCAGCCCAGACACCAGAGCCTGCTCCACCCAGCCTGCCAGCCACCGGCTCCCAGTACGTTATCCTTGTCATAACAATCAGAGCAGCCGAGAGGTATTGCTCTTAAACCCTCAACACACATTTTTATAACCTTTCTGTTTAATAAGAAAGAGACAGCTCCAATTAGCTAGGAATATTCTGCAGAAATGGGATTATTTTAAAAGCTCTGGCAATATTATAAAATAGCTTCAGTAAGTGAACAGCTGTTGCTGGGCCCCGCCCGCCATGCGCACTGCGCCTTCCCGCACCCTCTCACCAGGCAGGGGGGCCTCTCCCCCATCCCCAGACGCCCCAGAGTCCCTGAGAACTCTGCTCTGGCTGGCAGTCACAGACCCCTCTTCCAGCAGTGGGATGTAAGCTGTGAGATGGGGGGACCCGGCATCCCCTGTTCCAGGCTGGAGGAGAGGGGTAGCATAGATCTGTGTCTTGGTTTGATTGTGGCCTTGCTAGAGTTCTGCCTTCCTGGGGAAAGCCTGTGTGGGACATCACCTCTAAAGGGCTGCCAGCCTCCCACTGTTGCCCCTTGACCTGAACATGCCCCCTACGGTGACAAGCCTCCCATCCACTGCTCAGGTCTTTCCAGCCTCTCTGTGTCCCTAGTCAAGGTGACAGGGCAGGGTTACCTGGCAACCCGGGTTCCAGTTACTGTGCATTTTCTGAGTCCACTCTGCCCAAGCCCCCCAGGGCCAGGTAAGCATTTTATCAAAGGGTTCCCCACTTCTCCTTCAGCTGGGGCCAGTTGCCATCCTCCTCTTTGGACCTTCCTCCATCTCACCCACAGCCTGACACTTTCCTTCTCTCCAGAAGGAATCTTCTATTTCTTTGCCCACACCAGCTGGCAGCTTTATCAGTAACAGAGTCTAAGCCCCTAGAGCTGTGGGCAGAGTTATGGGGGTCTTTTCCCTCTCCCCATGTCTGTTTGGAAGGAGTTCTCAGCTCGCTCTCCCTAAGCTCTGGGGTTATAGCATATCCACAGCCCCGACGTGGGTAGTCAGCCCCATATGGGCAGAGCTTGATGCTGCCCCTTTCCTGGAGCCTGCTTAGCCTCTGTGGGGAGGATTGAGGGGTAGGGGCTTCCGCGAGGCCCTGGTCCTCTTTGGCCTCCTGGGCAGAGGGGCAGAGGGCTCTCTGTCCCTGCCCCCACTGTCTGCTTGACCCTTAATCCACAGCAGTGATCCCCGTAGTACCCGGTCCCTCTCAAGGTTCAGGGTGAACAGCAGGTCGTCTGAACACCCTCCAGGGAAGGTTAGAGTTGGAAGGGACCTCAGAGTTTGGCCCATGGAGCTTGTCACTGTATGGCTGGGGAAACTAAGTCCAAATGAGAGGAAGATTCAAGGCTATGTTCTAAGGATGGGAGGCAGGACCCAGGCTGTCTGCCTCAGCCCTGATGTTTGACCTTTGTGGGCCCTGACACAGCTGGTGGTGGGGATTTGAACCCTCAGTTCAGTCCTGGTCTGATGGGATGGAATGGACCCTGCCTCGATTGCTAAGGTGTCCACAAGCAACACCCTCCCCTCTCTGAGAGTCAGGAGCTCAGTGAGACCCTGCCTCTGAAGGCAGGACTCCTGGGGTGGGGGGCGGAGGGGGAAAATGGTGAATGGGACACTGGAACAAGCTGCTGGGCAGAGTCCGGGTGAAGACTGGGCCACGAGGTCCCCAGGTGCCCCACTCATCCCTCCTGCCGTGTCCCCTCCAAGCCTGACCAGAGTGTGGGGTTTCAAGGAGCAGCCTCGTGGCCAAGGGAACACACACACCATGGGCCTGTCCCGGCACTGCGGCTCCGGCCTCACCAGGCCCAGGTCTCGGGTCACTGCCTGGGTAATAGGAACAGTTTAGGGGCATCCTTGGGAGGAGACCACAACCCAGGAACTGCAGCGCGATGCAAATGCACCATGTGCTAAATGGGAAAAAATGAATTTTACACCCAGACAAAGTGACTTTTATCATGTTAACGACCATGGTGTGCTCATCATGTCTGCTGCAGTGAAATGGGGCCTGTGGATGTTTTTCTTTTAGTTCTGCTTTTAAATGGAGGCATTTTCCCCCCTCGTAGCAAACAAGCCAAGCCCCTCAGAGTGGATGACAGAAATGCCTATTCAGCAAAAACAAAATGGAGGAATTTTTTTTTTTAATCTTCATCTGTGCCTCCCAGCAAAAATAGAGCTCAGAATGAGGAGGACCTCATTGTGGTGGGAGGACCCCTGGCCTAGAGGTGAAAAGGTGATTCTAGCCCAGCTCACCTCCAAGTCCCTGTGTGACCTGGGGGTACCTCACCCATTTCGGTTTGCCCAGTGGTACCAGGAGAGCCGCTCTGCCCTGGCCCTTGTGCAGGTGTCCAAGCCAAGCTCATTAAGCTCAGTCTAGGTCCAGAACCGCCTTTTCCATGAGACTGGGACCTCCAGAGGGCAAGATGAGTCATCACTGAGTCCGTGGTGCCCCCAGTGGCCAGGAGAAGGCCCTGCATGGAAGGGGCACAGAGGTTTGCCGATGGAGCCAGGACTCCAAGAGTAGACTTCGTTAGGCAATACCCTAAGAGCTCCCCTCACCAGCCCTGCACCTTGAGCATATCATTGACACATGGCAACTCCATATTGTGCTCATCAAAAGTCAGGAAAACACCATCTGAGGCTTTGTACAGCTGCCCAGCCCGGCACCCAGCTTCCCAGGAGGAGCCTGTGTGGTGCCCAGTGGGGGAGTGCTCAGCGAAGGCAAATGAAGAAGACTTCAGGACTGGCATATCTGAGAAACCTCTGCCCTGACACCACGCAGTCCTGCTCTGGAAGGCAAGCCCGGGTCAGGCAGGCAGGGCATTTGATGGGCAGAGATCACTGGACAATTAGCCAGCCCCAGCGGAGGTAATTAATCACTGTCTGAGACTTCCCATCTGGGTCTGCTGTGACTGCTGCCATAGCTATACCCTGGTGGAAGTCAGCGCCCGGACCAGGCTGACACGAGTGGTCTCAGTGGCTGTCAGCACCCCCACTGGCATTGCAAACACTGCCACCGCCCCTGCCTCCAGCAGCTCAGTGTTGCCGACACCATCACAGTTCACCATCACTGTCACTCACATAGTAGCATCATCACCTGACTAGGGACGCGCTGTCACCATCTCCATTCACACTCACCTGTGCTTACTCTTCCTGACTCAAGATGCTTCCACATGGTCTCCTTATCCCATTCTCCGTAGTCCCAAAAGATACCCGTGGCTTGCTGCCAGGGAGACTGAGCCACAGAGCGGGGAAGGGCAAGAATAGTTAAACCAGGGTGAGAATCTGGCCTCCTGGCGTACCGTCACCGCCACCCTCTTCCTCCCTTGTCTTGGTACCACCTGTCACAGAGCATATACTTTCTCCCACGTCAGTCAGGATGAGTCAAGTCCAGCTTCAACAACAGCAGCCCTAAAGTCTTTAGTGGCTTAAAATAATGAAGATTTGTTTCTTTTTGCTGCTGCAGGTCCTCCCTAGGTCAGCTAAGGCTCTGTGCAGGCATCTATAAGGCACCATCCTAGGCACACTCTGGTCCTCCAAACATGTGCCCTTCCAGCCTGGCCTCCCAGGGCTTGGGCTGCAGGAGGGGAGGCTCAGGGGAGGCAGCTACTTGGGGACTCTGGATATCAGGTCTAGAATACTGGGATTCAGCCCCAGGGCTCCAGATTCCCAGTTTAGTGTTTATCTTGCTCTGTTCCCATGGACCAGGCCCGGAGGGGAGTGCAGTGAAGTGACGGGACAGGTACAGTCTGTGTCTAGGCAAGGCCACACCCAGTTCTCCCGGTGCTGGGGTGCTGGTATCAGGGCAAATATGGCTCTTCCCACATCATCCATCACTGGGCTACAGAAGGCTGGTCATGATCAATAAAACAAACAATTATCCTGTCATTACTGGTTGTAAGCCTGGGGCAGGAGCCACAGCTGAGCAGAGAACACTCGGGGTCTAGGGGAGCTTCTGATGAGGACAGTCCACGTCCAGGGTGTCCGCCCAGGTTGGGGGGCGCAGGATATGAGGACTATGGAGGTTGCCGGGCAGGGCTTCCCAGGAGTTGGGGCAGGACCCAGAACCTGCAATGCAGGGGGACAGAGCTCTGTCTGAGGAGGTGCAAGGCAGGCCAGTCCCCACCAGACTGGGTGACGAGGCAGCTCTAAGTGGACTGACTGACTCCACCCTCTTGCCCACTCCCCTCCTTCTGGTGTCTCTCTCTGTGATCAGCCTAAGCTTGGGGTAGGGGACCCATCAGGGAAGGTAGTCACCATGCATGCGGGCTAAGTCGCTTCAGTCGTGTCCCACTCTTTGCGACTCTATGGACCATAACCCACCAGGGTCCTGTCCATGGGATTCTCCAGGCAAGAATATTGGATGAGCCATGCCCTCATCCAGGGGATCTTCCCGACCCAGGGATCGAACCCCCATCTCTTTCATCTCTTGCATTGGCAGGTGGGTTCTTTATCACTAGCGCTACCCAGGAAGCCCCAGTAACTGCGAGTAACCCCAGCCATAAATTAAGAGTGCTCCTCTGCCTGCCCATCCTGCCTCTTGGGATCTTCAGCACTCTGCCAATACCTTGACTACCCATGCAGGACAGTGTTTGAGGCAGTGGGTTTGGGTCTGCCTGTGGGGGGTGGAGGAGGGGCAGCCACCACTTCTCTGGAACCTGGGTCCCAGCTCCTGAGAGATGCTGGACCGTGGAACGGAGACTCTGCACTCCCAGCCCCCTAGGAGGTGGAGCAGGTCCATGGCCCCCTGACTCAGTGGAGAGGAACCAGGGCTGTCATGGGCTTGTCAATCCCCTCAGTTCTGTTCCGTGTCCTATCCCCAGCCCCACGGAGGGGAAATCTCTCTCCATCAGAGGGAAGGGACGAAAGGAGAAGTGATTTATTATTCTATTCCATTATGCCTGTTTCCAGAGAAACTAATTATGGTGCATTGTTGTATTAGATACTTTCAGAAAGATTACATTTTCTTACTTTGGCCGATAAAAAAATTAAATCCATCAGTTTTCCTAAACACATTACAGTAAAGACAGACTTGCTCCTTGTAATTATTAATCAGTCGGATTTGGGGATGCAAAGCATTTGACTTAAGCTCAATACAGTCACGAACAATGTCCCGGGATCACATTTGGTATTAAAACAATTTTCAATTTATTAAAAAGTCATTAAGGTGGTTGGGGTGGGAGGTGCAAGGAGGCAGGCTAAGCAGCTGAGTCAGGGCTGTGGATCTGGGTGGGGGAGTGGTCTGCAAGCAGGAAGAGACCCCAGGACTGACTCGTTCTTAAGCCCGGCTCTATCCAAGGGGCCTGTTCAGGGTGAAACAGAGTCCAGAGAAGTCAGCCTCTGCCCCCACCCCAGCAATCCCATTGTATGCCCACCCAGCCATCCAGACTGAGCTCCACTGGACACAGCAGTGGCAGTAAAGGGTCCCTCTGGGAATAATTTGGCTGAGCCCACTTTCAGGTGGTCCCACACGGAGAGCTGAAAGTCCACCTGGCTCTCACCCCTGGGCAGGGAGACAGGCTCCCCCTAGCAGCTCACACCCACGGAGCCCCCAACTGGGGACATGTGGCTGTTTGGAAGGACACCTGGTGTGGCCGAGTGCTTGTTCCAGTCACTGGCCCTGCTCACTCAATCATTTAATTACTCCTCTGACACTTCCTACTCCCAGGAGGGATTTGCAGGGGATAAGGAGGCTGGCGAGTTACAAGCCCAGCTTAGCCCGAGTCCTGGCTGGGGTGGGAGCTGAGGGGTAGCCACAGAATCCAGGCCCGAGTCACGGCTTAGCCGCAGGCAAACTCCTGACCCTGGGTGAGTCAGTTAACCCTGCTGTGCCTCAGTGTCCACTCCCGGAGAAAGGGAATGCGGCTGCCTGTGTCCTCACTTGGGACAAGGGGGGACACAAGATCTTGTCTGTCCCTCCTGGTCTGGAACTCTGTCCAGCCAGCCCTCTGCCCGAGTCCCGGCTTCTCCTCCCTCAGGGGCTACATCAAACATGTTGTCTCTCCTGACTGTGATGCCTACCCCCTCCTGTGGGTCTAACTTCTGGAGAATCCCAGTCACCCTTCCTCGGCCTCTGCTTTTTTTTTTTTTAATTTTAATTGGAAGCTAATTACTTTACAATATTGTGGTGTGGTTTTTGCCATACCTGCACATGAACCAGCCATGGGTGTACATGTATCCCCATCCTGACTGGCCCTCCCACCAGGCCGCTGCTTTAATGCTGTTGTTCAGTCACTAAGTCTTGTCTGACTCTTTGCGACCTCATGGACTGCAGCACGCCAGGCTTCCCTGTCCATCACCAACTCCCAGGGCTTGCTCAAACTCATGTCCATCGAGTCGGTGATGCTGTCCAACCATCTCATCCTCTGTCCTCCCCTTCTCCTCCTGCCTTCAATCTTTCCCAGCATCAGGGTCTTTTCCAATGAGTTGGCTCTTCACATGAGGTGGCCAAAGTAGTGGAGTTTCAGCTTCAGCATCAGTCCTTCCAATGAATATTTAGGACTGATTTCCTTTAGGATGGACTGGTTGGATCTCCTTGCAGTCCAAGGGACTCTGAAGAGTCTTTTCCAGCACCACAGTTTGAAAGCTTTAATGACCTTCCCCAAATCTGAATAGGACCCCTGGGTGATCCTACAGCTCCCAGGTTGCTCTGTCTCATCACAGAGTGTCTGATTAGGGGGCCTCACCTGCCCTGCCACACTAGGCAAGGGCCCCAGAAGGGCCAAGTCCTGTCCCTGACACCCAGCCACAGAGCTGAGACCTTGTGCCCTCGCTCCACGAGTGGCCCACCCTGAATCAGCCTTGGACCTTGCTGCACCTGGCTGGCCATTCTTTCTGGGACATCACTGGGAGGATCTGGGACCCCAGAGCAAGAGGACCAGACAATGCTGGACTCCCTTAGGCTCTCCTGATCCAGTGCTGAGAGACCTTGTCCAGCAGCAAGACTTGTCAGCTCTGTGACTACCTCACCCCAGTGTCCTGCTCTGGATCTGCAGCCAGGGACAGTGCCAGGCAGGGAGGCCAGTCCCACTCTCAGGAAACCCGGGACGAGGTAGGTGCTAGCCCAGGAGCTGCACTGCTCCCAACTCCTGGGTGGCCTTGGCTAACTTGGCATCTGGGTTCCTCAGCTTTCCCCATCTGTACCGTGTCCCCCATCCATTAGCTAAAGACATCAAATGGGGATCAAATGTCCGATGGAACAGAGGACTCCAGGATAGGAAGAAGGACCTGGGGGCTGAGCTGGGGTTTGAGCATCAGCATAATTGGGGGTGACCTATGGGCTTGGGGCTGGGCCGGCTGCACATGGTTAGGGTCCAGGCCTGTCCTTCTCCCTGCTGTTCCAGGCCACAGAGAAACAAAGCTGGGTGCCAGGCACCCTGCCCCCCTCCCTGCACCTCTCACCTGCAGGCAGGTGGAAATGAGCGTGCTCCAGACACTCCATTTCCCAGGAATTTATGGAGGGTTTTATCTTCCTTCCTTGATCACCAGTGAGGGGAAGGAGAGGGCACACTTGGCTCCCTCCTCACCAGAGGGCCAAGGAACAGCAGCCCGGCCACCCTGGAGCTTGGAAAATACTATCTAAATTCCACCTCGACAGACCCCCCACTCCCACCCCCCATGGGGCTTCGTCAGGGCCCGGCGGGTACGGGAGGGGATGGCAGCCATTTAAGCTGTCACCAGCTCCATCAGAGGATTTAAATCACTGACACAGAGTAACAGTGCTGTAGATTACTGTGCGGGAGCCACGCGGGCACAGCGCAGAGGAGGCGGGGTGGAAGGGGGGTGAGGGGGGACAGAGGGGAGGGGGAGAGGAGCGAGGAGGTAAGAGCTGAGAGAGGCACCGCCTGGCTCCTCAGCTGGGGGGCGCTCTACAACCAAGGTGGGCCCAGCAGCAGGAAGCTCCTCCACTCAGGCCGGCCCTCCCCGACGGAAGCCCCTACAACCCCTGGCCTACTCCAGCCCCGCCCCCCCACCTCCAGCTGGATAGCCATCCCCGAGTTTCCTCCAAATAATGACTGAGCTCGTGGCTCAGGTCTCTCCCAGGCTCCCCGTGGATCTCGAACCACAGCCAGGGGCACCCCAGTGAGTGGGTGGGGGTGGGGGGGCCAGGGGCACCTGGCAGGGAGCCTGCCTGCTCCCGCTCACAGGCACCCAGCCATTGTCTTTGATTGCATGGTATTAGCCGTAAATTACAGCCTTTGGGAGGCCGCATGTAAAAATAAAATAAAATAAGTGTCAAAAGACAGAAAATATTGACTTTTCAGGGAGAAGAAAGGATGCTTGGTTAAATTAAAACTTTGAGAGGAAGGAGAGTGTGGGAAGATGCTCCCTAGGATGAGAGAACTGTCCTGGGAGACCATGGTTCGGCTGGTCAAACCAACATGCTGGTCCTGGTATCCTGGCCTGATTGTACAGGCCAACGGGGAGCAGACAAAGACAACATGTGACGGCACTCACTGGGGAGACAGCCATCCGTGAGACTCATCAGGAGGGACCCCGGGCACTGATCCACAGGCCCAGGGGCATCTGCGCTCAGGCTGGGGCCTGGTCAGCAGGTAGGGATTCTCCCAGGAGCCGAAGCCCATCTACTAAGCGGTCCTTCCCTCCCAACACAAGGAGAATCCCAGGCCCCGCTCTCTGCCTGGGTCTGAGGACTGTAGGGCGGCCTACAGTACAGCCTGGCTTGCCCCTACTCATCCAGTTCCTCCCCCTCATTCCGCCACAAACACACCTCTACTGGTCCCCCAACACCTTCTCCCTTTGAGAAAGGCAGGGAGATTTCCCAGGGCCGCCTCAGTTAGGGCAGAAATGGTCGAAAGATAAACTGAAGGATGGACAGAGGCCTTGACTGCCTGGCTGATTGACCGTGTCTACATGACATTTCTGCAGCAGGCAGGACTTCCTATTGGGGTCTGATAGAGATCCCAGATCCATAGAACCTTAAAGAAGAGGCAGGGAGGACACAAGAACGTGGGGGTGTCAGGCCCAAGGGGACAGACGGGAGTCCCTGGAAACATGGGGTGATAAGGGCAGGAGTGGCAGAAAGTCTTCCCCTCTGCCCCCATCACAGATTGCCTAGACCTCCGAGGAGCTCCCTTAAAGAAATCAGCAATTCTGGGACTTCCCTGGTGGTCTAGTGGTTAAGAATCCATCTTGCAATGCCAGGGTTGCAGGTTCGAGCCTTGTTTGGGGAACTAAGATCCCACATGCCAAATGGTACAACTAAGCCCCCACACCACGACTACTGGGCCCGTGCGCCAGAACTAGAGTGCCCGTGCACCACAGAGAAAGATTCCTCATGACATGATAAAGATCCTGGGTGCCGCAACTAAGACCCGTTGCAATCAAATAAATAAACAGAAGAAATCAGAACAATTCTGAGGCTGCAGCTATTTTTTCGAGAGGCTCCTAGACCGCAGGTTGGGAGACTCATTTGTTTCTTCAAAGAGCAAAATTCACCAAAAGGACAACCCTCTTTCAGCAACTGCCTCCGGGTCCTTCACTCACCCATCACAGCCTTGGGAAGAGGGAGACCCCGAGCTAGCCCTGTCAGGCTCCCTTTCCTGTTCTCAAGGGGGTCACAGCTGGGAAATCTGTAGGGTGCATGTCATGAGGAACAGAAGAACTGGGAACAAGGGCTGGTTACCTGGACAAGACCTGATCTGCTCCTGCCAGAGGTGAGGGAGAGGTTCCTGGAGGTGAGACGTCTCATCACCAGGGACACCTGCCTGGACCTTCCTGCTTCCCTCCCCTGCAGCCCCCGTCCCACCCCCCCCCATCTATCTTCTCCCACTTCTCTAGTTCACTGCCCGGTCCTTCTTGACTTCCAAGTGTGGCAGGAGGGGGCACTGAAGCAGGTTGGTTGGACAGGTCCTGGCATGGCCTGCATCTGACACCTGCTCCCTATCAGAAAGTGGGAGCACCTCCTCTGAAAAGGTACTCACCTGACACCAGGTGTCTGGGGTGTAAGATGCCTGCCTTCCTCAAGTGGGGAGGGTGCAGCCTCTGGTACCCAGAACCCCCTACCCATCTTCCTGCTCAGTAGACCTGAGGCTGACTATGTCTGCCTCTCCATTAACACCCAAGGCCAAAGCCTAGCCCGGGCCTCCTCTTGCCACCCGGGCTCCTCAAGCCTGCAGCCCATGTCCCACCCGCCTTGGAAGCTCACACTGGATGACAACTCCACGACTCAGGGGGTGTTGGGGAGGTGAATCCTCAGGGGCCCCTCCTCAGGGCCCACATCCTCCTCAAGTCCCCCCACCTCTAGTGTCCTTGAACTCGTCCTCCCCTCTCTGCAGCTGGGCCCACAGGGTGGGGGCCCCATCCCTCCTCCCTCAGGGTCCCCCATCCCAGAGCTTCTTGGAGTCCCTTCTTTTAAGCCCTCCCCCCTTGAAATCTGCCCTCTCCACCAGCCAGGGGCTATGCTGGCTGATTTCACCTTGAAGCTCCCTTATCACCGTCTCCATCTCCTGCTGGCCTTAGCTGGAGCAAAATTGTTTTCTTTGTGCCTGCCCCGAGCAGTGGGGCCAGAGTGGATGCAGGGACAGGAATGGGCTATGGTGAGTGGAAATTCAATCCCTGAGATCCAAGGGTCACCCCTCTGCTTCCTCTTCCTGCACCCACACCCTATCCTTGCCCCACCCCTTCCCTGGACCCAGGTACAGGCCTGGCCTACCTTGATTTGCTGCTCATGCCCACACTCACTTACCCTTCTCACCCTGGAATGAGCTGTCCTAGCAGACACTTGGCATGCCGCCTCACCCATATGAATGCACTCCTCCAACCCCATGGACTGGGATCCACACAAGCACACGCCCAGATTCCCCTGGACCCCCATTTTGCAGTTGTGCTCCCCTTGGGCATGCGCACACTCCACCACAGAAGCAATGTGCCCACGTGCTTGAGCATATCCCTGACACAGAGCTCCAGAAGGTCAGAGCTCAGAGAAGCCCAGAAGTCCTCCACTCACCCAACCCAGTTCAGGAAAGCAGAGGCCAAGAGGGGTCCAATGGAAGCAGACTTCCTGGGCGGGAGTTAGGGGTCAAGCTGGTTTCCCCTAAGCTTTGAAGAGAGGCCTCTCTGTTGGGCCATTCACCTGGGGACAGTCTGTCTCCTGCTCAGAGCAATGAAGATCTCAGTGCTCTGCCTGGGGTTCTCCAGGCCGCCTGCCCTCCCCACACTCCTCTTTATCCCAGCTTTCCTCTCAGAGCCACCTCCCCACCAGGCAAATTGTCTCAGGTCCCAGCCAGGCTCTAGTGTCCCGGTCCAGGGCCATGCTCTGTGACCTCAGGTGGGTCACCTCACCTCTCTGAAGCTCCATTTCCTCAGCAAATAGGGATGAGAACAGAGCTGACCTCACAACCTCACATGATCTTATGAAGCTGAAAGACTCTCCTGGAAGGGACTTAGCACAGAGAACAGGGTCCTCTACGTGGGTGCTCAATTCAGTTCAGTTCAGTTGCTCAGTCGTGTCCAACTCTTTGAGACTCCACAGACTGTAGCCTGCCAGGCTCCTCTGTCCATGGGATTTCCCAGGCAAGAATACTGGAATGGGTTGCCATTTCCTTCTCCAGGGGATCTTCCCAACCCAGGATTGAACCCAGGTCTCCTGCATTGGCAGGTAGATTCTTTACTGCTGAGCTACCAGGGAATCCCAAACTGATAACAGCCAAGAGAATAACAAAACTACCCTTCCCTGCTCACCCTCCCCGGCCCCACCCTTGAGGATATTTTTCTTCTCTAGCAAACTCCTTGCAAGGGTTGCCTGCGCCCCAGCCACCACTTCCTGTCCATGCACACGCTCCTAAACACACATGACCTTCCATGGGAGTGTGCCCCTCAAACCCACATCACCGTTTAGTCCTTGCACATGCTTACACACACACACAGACACCAATGGTAAACAGAATATAATTCATTTGTAAAGGAGACTCCAGTCCTGCCATCCATCTTAAGCTAAAATTCAATACTTCCCGGTGCGGCCCACCAGGTCTTGATGAATGGAGAAGACAATGGCTCCATCCCACGAGCCTCATTCTCTGGAACCACCAGGAGGGGCCTAGTGGAATAGAGGGGTGGAGCAGGGTCCCAGCCATCCAGAGACTTCCAGCAGTCCAGTAGCCCAGGTGTGGCCAAAGCAGGGACTCCGACTTCAGCCTCCTGTCTCTAGCCTCTCATCAGTTCAGACAGTCCCTCTCTGATTCTGCTTTTTTTTTTCTCTTACCCTTTTGGAGCCAGTAAAGCCTGACAAGAGGCTTGGCTGAGCTCCGCCCCCTTCCCCTGCTCACTACCTGGATACTAGCCCTTATTTTCATCCTCAGCCTCTCTTCTCTCAGCCTCCCCCCTCAAACAAAAGTTCCCCTTCTCTGCTTGCATCCACTCCCTTAGAGCCTGTTTCCCAGGTACCCCTGACCTTTGCCTAAGCTATTCCCCACCCCTGATTCCCATTCCTTGTCTTCCTAACCTGGAGAAGTTCCCTACAAGACTTAAAGCCCAGTTGGCTTCCTCCAGGGAGCCAGCCCTGAGCCTGCCTGGAGCAGCCAATTCCCAGGCAGTCAGGGTGTCCAGAGCCAAGAGGTGGGATGGGGTGAGGCGGGCCCACCATGCAAGCCCAAGAAGGGGACTCAGATGCAACCCAGACAACCGCGGTGGGAAGAGGGGCATGGAAGGGATTAAAGTTCAGCACCCCAGCCAACGTGAGGTGCCTGGATGTGGCTTTAAAAGGATGATGCCTAGACCTTTCCGCACCCTAAGCCTGGGTGAGGAGTCGGGCCTTGGCCCGGGCTGTCAAGGCCCGGCTCGCTCCGGCGGGCGGCGCAGGCTGCGGGGCTCGCTGAGCGAACACTCCTTGGCTGGGGGGAGTCTTATGGCCCGCGGTGCTTCCTCCGCAATGGCCTGTGCTGTTTACGAACCCCTCTCCGGCTTGGAAATAGACTGTCTTTCCTGAACGATTTTCTCTTTTCCCATTTACTAAACATTGATTTCCCCCCTCCTGCGCCTCTAATAGAGCAGAAACCAATACGTCTTTGTTTGCTTTTCTCGCGCGTTCGGAGCGCGGGCGGCGGCGGGGGGCGAGGGCGGCGGCGGCGGCGGCGGCGGCGGCGGCGGGGCCAGGCGGCAGCTCCGCGCATGTGCGTCGGTCCAGGTGGCGCTGCCCTCGGCCCGCGACCCGGCTGCCCCCGCACCGCTGAGTCGTGCCCGCAGGGTACCAAGTCCGGGACGCCCGGCTGGGTTGCCGGCGCACATCAGGCCGACAGAGCGGATCAGGAGTCTCCGAGGCTGCTGTGAGGACTGGTAGCGACGAGTTATCAGGAAGGCAGCCGGTTCAGGTCGCCTCCCTACTCGTTTCTGATGCAATTCCATCAGCAGTGCCTCACTTCCTCTGGAACCTCCTTTGAAGTCGAGGTGCTTCTGGATCAAGGGCCCATTAGTGCTTGGGGCTGAATTCAGTAGTGGCCGAGTGGGGATGGGATATTCATTCCTTCACTTCACGCACTCAGACAGAGCATCTGTTCTGAGCCAGGCCCTGAACTGGGGGCTTGGCAGGGAGGACAGAGAGCGAGACAGGGGTGGTTCCTTTCCATCCTGTCACTGCCCTCCCCCTCACCCCACTGAAGCAGTAAGCAGACCAGGGTAGGGAGGAAGGACCACAGCCTGATTCCCACATTCCCTAGGACTGGAGATGCAAGCACTCCCCCTGTGGGGGCCCATCTTCCTACCACCAGGGAGCTGAGGAGCCTGGCAGACAGAGCCCCTGAGAGATCAGGATTCACAGGTGACCTTGGCGATGTCTTCCTTTTCTAGGCCTCATTGTCTCCATCTGAAACATGGGTCCAGCCTCCAGTTGAGCTAAAACCACCAACAAAGGCTGGTGCTGCCCATCTCAACCCTCAGGAGCACCCAAGCTCACCAGCACCCAGTGACTCACCCCAAAAGGAGCTGCTAAGCCCTGGATTCAAGTTATACTCTGCCCTATTAGCTGTGAGATCTTGGGTACATCTCTTTCCTCTCTGGGGTTGCCGATGGTCCCTACCTCATAGGGTGCCCTGAGGATCAAAGGGCTTGAGGACACTCAGCTGCAGAAACCCAGTAATGACCTCATTGGTGGAGAGGGCAGAGGGGCTCAGAGAGGGGAAAGTGAGCCTGGGAGGGATGGGGGAAAACAGCGCCTGGCCTCCTTGCCCAATGGTTATGTGGTTATGCGTCCACTCACAACTCCAGTGAGCCTCGCAGCAGCTCTGTGAGGGGCCATACAGAAACTGGTCTATTCCCATTTCATAGATGAGCAAAGTGGGAGCTCAGAGAAGGGAAGGATCTTGCCAAGACACACAGCGAGAGAGAGATGGGCAGCCCTTGGACAGGGCCCAGTCCTACTGACTGGGTTGGGGATCTGTGGTCGTTGGATGGGTCAAGGGGAAGAGAGAGCATATCTCCAGCAGGCATACCTGCTGGGAGCAAAGGCCTGGAGGCAAGAGCATGTGTGACTCAGGCTGGGGAAATGGAAGGTCAGGCTCAGTTTTGAGGCTTCCCAGGAACTTGGCTGGGGCTCATCCGTGTCCAAGTCAAAGGTAGGAGAGACCGCCATGGACTCATGGCTTATGGAGAAGGGAAAACCAGAGGCCTGGTGAGCAGACCCCAGGGAAAGGAACCAGGCTAAGGGAGATGCAAAGAGGGGCCTGGGCAGACTGAGAGGAAAAAGATCAGACTAGGAGACCCACTGACAGACTGGTAAATAGGCAACCAGATGGGTAGGTGGAGGGAATGTGTAGATAGATAGTAGACGATGGACAGATGGATAAACAAACGGACAGACCAGTAAACAGTCGGAGAGTGCTGGGTAGAATGCAGCAGAGCCAAGAGGAGGAAGGGCATCGAGGCAGGAGGAGGTATGAACGGTGGGTCAGAGATGGGCCTTGGGCCGTGGGAGAGGAGGCTGGTGCTCCTGTTGTAGTGAATCTCAGAGGCCCAGGGTCAGGAGGAAAGCAGGGGTGGGTGGTGAGCTAGGAGCTGGGAGAGGAGGGTGTTGTATCTGTACTAACCACAGGCAGCCCTCCCACGACAGGATGAAAGCAAGTTCTCAGGTGGGTCTGGCTATTCACATCTCTATAGGGTCATCGTGGGCTTTCCTGGTGGCTTAGCAGTCAAGAATCTGCCTGTGATACAGGAAACACAGGTTCCATCCTTGGTCAGGAAGATCCCCTGGAGAAGGGAATGGCTACTCCCTCCAGTATTCTTGCTTGGGAAATCCCATGGACAGAGGAGCCTGGCGGGCTCCAGTCCATGGGGTCCCAAAGCGTCAGACATGGCTAAGTAACTAAACAACAGGATGACTGCACTCACAGCCCTGTGCAGTGGTGTCCAGTGTTTGGAAGATGGCCCCTGATCCAGATGCCCTCTCTGCACCAGGGAACAGCTGTGGGGTTGGCCCCTGGAGCGAGGCTGTGACCCCCGGGGGCCGACTGGGCCAGGTGGCAGGGCAGCCTCAGCAATTCTGAGGAAGCCAGCTGCAGCCACAGTCCAGGGAGCCTCTGTAGGGGCCCGGACCAATTAGGAAAGAAGGGGAGGCAGCAATAATTAAAAATTAAAAGCCAACAAGACAGCAGTTTAAAAATGGAAGGAGTGAGTAAAAACAATTAGCAGAGATGAGGCAATAGGGCGGGCATGATACAAATGGGGCTGATCACAAAGCACTAATGACATCCGAAACCTAATTGTTCCAGTGTCAGGACTTCGTGATGAAGCGCTGGGTCTGCTCCTCTAAACCAGCGCTGTCTGAGGGTCGAGGGACTCCATCACCATCCACACGGGCGCCTTTCAGAGGGGCCTGAATGGAGGGCTTGGGAGGCAGAGGACGTGGACTGGTGGGGAGGCTTGGAGGCAGGCGGCCGAGGGCCAGCGCTGGGGGCGGGGGGGTCAGAGCCAAGAGACTGGAGGCCGAGACCTGAGTTCATGAGGAGGGCGATGGTATTGCCCCCTCAGTTTCCCCACCGGCCAGGCAGCAGCGGTGAAGTCGTTGTCTGCCACAGCACCCCGTTGCCGCGGAGACCAGGCGACCCTCCTGGCAGAGGGAGGCTGAGTCAGTTTGAGTAATGGCGGAGAACGCTGCCGCTGATGGGGAAAAATACATCTTCATAACAGGGTGAACCTTTTGGAAAATGGAATAAGTAAAATAATTGAGAGAAAGAAAATTGAGTTTTTATTGCTTTTTAAGTGTTTAAGTGGAGGTTTCATTTAGGGAAATTATCGTTGCTTTTATTTTTAGCCACCCAGTGGGGTGGGGTAGGGTGGTCTGGGGGAGCTTTGATTCAGGGTGGGGCTTCAGTCTCCCCCCGCTCCTGGGAGCCACAGGGGCAGCTGCCTCTCACAAAAGAGAGGAGCCTTAAGCAGAAGTCTCAGTGGAGGTTCTGGATCCGGCTTGCCTCCTATCTCTCTTGGGTCCATCAGGCTGACCATGCTCCTCCTCTCTTGTTGGTCCTCTGACGTCTTTGAACACCCCTGTTCACCTCCAACACCCTCTCAAGTGGGCCTGGGGCCTCCCCTGAGCCCCCTCGCTCCCCCGAGCCTCCAGACACTCCCCTTGTCATTTCCGGCCTCTCCTGACTGGTTCTGAGTTTCCTATGCTAGTCCTACATGGCAGCATAGTGAGGGAGGAGAAGGGGGCTTGGTGAAGCCTTAATGACTCACCTGCTCCAGGGGGGGGGAGGGGGGGGTGTTGGGGAGGGACTCAGACTGTCTGTGGACCCAGCCTCCAGATGGGTCTTCCCATCCCCGCCCTGTTCAAAACCATCTCTGGCTCCCTGCAGTCCTCAGGACCAGCCCAAGCTCCTCAGCAGGCTCCCAGGCCCGCCCTCTCCCACCACACCGGCTGCCCCAGCCCCAAGCCCACGCCCTGATCCTGGCCCCTCATCCGCACAGATAAACAAGGTGCCATCTCTCCGGGTGGGGGGTGGTTCTCATCTGCCAGGTGCCCCTGCTGACCCCCATGCCCACTCCTGTCCTTGGATAATCGCTCTTATTCTCCAGCCTTAGCTCGGAAGCCTTCTGCGCTTCTCCCCTGGAGCCAGACTCCTTCAGTCTCCTTTACAGCTGTGGGACGCTGATCCATGTACCCACTGTCTCCCGCTCTACTCTGCCCCCTCAAGGCTAGACGGTGAATGATTCCTCTCCATGTCTGTCTTGCCAAACCCTAAGCCTGGGGCTTAGTGCCTGCTTAGCATACATCACTGAATGAATGAATGGTTGACTTTCCAGTAACAGGGGCTTCCACACACAGGGCCAGTTCTCTGCTGTACAAGCTGTGGTGAGTCCAAAGGAGCTCCTAGGCACCTTGGCAGAGCCCAATTCAACACTGTCAAGGGAGTAGGACGTGAGGCGTCCTGGAAGCTGGGTGATAGGCCTCCATCCCAACGACTGGCCCTGCCCCACCAGGAGAGGACCCCAGGGAGCTGGAGGGCACGAGCACTTCCTTGAGCTCACCTTGAGCCTCCTTTCCACCCTGTCCCTTCTGTCTGCCACCACCCAGGGCTGGTTTGGTCCCTTTGGTCGGTGACCTCGGCCAGAGCTCCCCTCCCCTCCCCTTAGCTTCTGCTCTTCCCAGGGTGCACCCCACAGCCTTCGTCTCTGGCAGCCACCCTCTTCCACCCGGCCCCGCAGCTTCCTGTCCCCTCCCCATGCAGCCTCCGCAGCCTCCATCTCCCACAGCCCTGCCATCCCTCAGCCGGCACGGCTGCTTTCCTCCAAGAAGTTAAGTTGAATTGATCTGCTGTTTAATGACCTGATGTGTTCATTGTCCACGTGGCCCATTGGCAGAGGCGGTTGAGGTGGTGGGCAGGCGGACAGCTGGGGTGTCTCAGTGCCTGGGTGGACACCTGCCTGCCACACCTGCAGTGTGCTTCCTGGAGAGGTCAGGGCAGCAGGAAAGGAGCGCACCCACCCACCCACCATGCATGCACACAGACACACACGCGCACACACACACCTTGCTGAGCCTCCACATGCATAAACACGTGCACGCAGTCACGTCTCCACGCCTGCACCAGCCTACTGTGCTTCCAGTTGCAGCGAACAGCTGTATTACCGCCTCTCCTGGCCCTGGCATTCTAGGCCGCCATGACCAAGCCTCAGCAGACCACTCCAGCCACACCTCCTCAAGATGCCTCTGGGCACAGAGGAGGGGAAGCCCTCCATCTCTGTCCATTTGTCTATCTGTCTGTAGAGGTGTCTGCCAATTTTGGGGAGCCTCCGGGGCGGACACTCGGAGCTCCTTGTATGGGCACCTTCTCTCTGAGCTTGAGATGGGTGCACCATCACCCCTCTCCGAGACAGAACTCCAAGGAAAAAGCCCTCACTGAGCACCATCATATGCGGCGCTTTCACACCACTGTTGCCTCTGGTCCTTGACCCCATCCTAGTCACCCAGTGGTCCCTGCCTGCACACCTTCCACCCCACCTCCTCTCATTTACAAGGAGTGAGGTCCCTGGGGAGGGCCCTTCCAAGTCACGCCCAGCCTGTCTAATTCCCTCCAGTGTTTCCTGGCTGTTTGGCAGGATGGAGTTTTTTAAATCCCAGTGGCATCTCTTCTCTGGGCCAGGCAGGAGCCGGCGGTGGGCGGGAGAATGGGCATCACTGTCTTTGTCGCCCATGGCTGGCCTGGGTCCATTTTGCCACATTCAGCTGTCACACTCTGATCCTGCCTCCTGTGGTCAAAGCCCGTGTGCCAGGCAACTCCTCAGGTCCTCACAGGCCCTGCTGCTAAGGTGTGCCCTGTGACCCCATTTTACATGGGAAAATGAGGAAAGGGAGACTTTGAGAATTTAAGCAACTTGCTCTTGATGGAGCTCACAGGTGAGAAGTGGCTGACAGAGGAACTGACCCTGGGGCGGGTCATCAGCTGGGCTGGCTCATACCCCACACCTTCCATCCAGATGGGAAGATGGCAGCCCTGAGGCTGAGAGTGCAAGCCCTGGGCCCTGCAGGTATGGGACTCAGCACCTGGTGTTCTTTCTGGAACTAGATGAAACGCTGAAGATTCCCTGAGGATCCAACTCCACATTGCAGGGAGCCTGTGGAGGCTGCTGGGGTGGGACACAAACCCTTCCAGCAGCAGTTCCTGTTTGCATCTTGTCACACGTTCATTCCCAGCCCCTCCTAGCTCCACTCTGAAACAGCCCCTGGGGACCTCTCTCTGTGGGGTGTCATTAGCTGTTCCTCCTCTTTGGAGGGAAGTGGGCCAAGGGATCTCTGAAGGCTGACCTTGGATGAGTGAGTACAGTGGCCACTGTCCACAGCACCCCGCCCCCAACTCCTTTTTTTCTCTAATAGAGGGTATGGGGAGGAGGGAGAGGAAGGGAAGGGAGAGGAGGGACAAGGTAGGGAGGAGGGGAGGGGAGGGAGGGAGAGGAGGAGGGTGCAGGGAGGAGGGGGAGAGGGAGGGGAGGACACACACATGCTGACCTGCAGAGAGGCTGGCGGGAGGGGGAGGCAGGCCGCAGGGGAGTCAGCGATGGCTGCAGGAGACAGATAAGGTTGGGGAGAAAGACACGCTCTGCTGATGGGAGCGCAGGGATTAGGGGCTCCAAGGGCCTGTCCTGTGCCTTTGAGTGGAAACTCGGGCAGAAAGGAAACTGCCCTAATGAGAAGGGAGGAGAGAGAAGAGCGATCCCGTTTCAGGGGACCCCGGTGCGGTTTGGGAGCGATGAAAAGACCCTACTCCCACTCCTCCTCGGCTGGCTGTGTGGAGAACCGTCTGAACAGGGGCCCAGGGCTCCGGCCTGGGCAGGGCAGCGTGGAAGATCTGAGCTCAGGGCGCTCCCCCAATCAAAGAAGACAAGCCACGGCGATGGCCCCCGCTCTACACGCCAAGCCGACATGCCTGTAACCTGGCAGGCATGCTTGCCAGCCCACAGTGGCAAAGGGGGCTGTGCCTGCCCTGGTGGAGCCTGGCTACCCTTCACACCTGTGTGCTATCCAGCCACGTCCCCACACACTCACGGTCGGACGGGTCTCTGGGATTCCTATACTCTGCTTGGTGCCTGTGGCCTCTCATCTGGCGTAGGTGGAGGCTTGCCCGAACCAGCCGGGCTGGGTCCCTGGCCAAGTGAGGCAAAAGCCTTGCATGGCATGCTCTCACTCACAGGGCTAGATTCGGAGGACATCCCACGTCCTCAGCCCCTGAGGCAGGATGAGGCTGGCCCCTTGTGGAGGTCCCTGGGCTCCCAGACCCTCCTGTTGGTCTCCCTGTTTGCTCTGGCCATGGGGCTGGGCCTGGAGCCGAGTCCCTCCTGGCCAGGGGGGCACAGCTCTGCGTGTGTGTGTGGGTGGAGATGGGCCTCTGGCCTCGCTCGCTGGGCTGTGCCCAGTTCCCCACCCATGTGGGCAGGCAGAGGGCACTCACAGATGTCAGGGAGCATGCATCCTGAGCTGTTAGAAGCTGGGGCTCCCAGGGGCTGGGTAGGAAGCGGTTCCCCTTCTAGGTCGCTGTGGAACTGTGAGGGACCTACCTGAACTGGCCTCGTCCCCAGGGAAGAGTCCAGCTGATGAGAATGTGAGTCAGGGAGGGGCTGCTTCGTGTCAGTCCCGTGGGGTGGAGATAGGACCGGTTGGCCCAGAGCCTGGCTGCTGGGAGCAGCTGATGGAGATAAATGGTCCCTGTCCTGGGTGGGGGTCAGGACTGGGTCAGGCAGCCTGGAGTCTGATGGATGACTCAGGGCTGGGCCAGGAAGCTGGGGGAGGTGAGGGGCTGGTCCCACCCCGTCACAGATGTGGAAGCTGAGGCCCTGCTGGGCCTGCCACTGCCCAGGGGGCCAAGCCCTTTCCCTGGCAGGAAGTAGGTTTTACTCAGCATGTTCATCGGGTAGACCAAGACCCTCCTCATGAAGGCCCTCCTCACAAAGACCTCAGGGCGAGGCCTAGGCTGCTAGAGCCTGGCCCCAGCCTCCTGCGTTCATTCATTCCCATGCCTGCCCCTGGTGTCCTTTCTGGACTGCTGTAAGCTCCTCTCTACCGAGGGAGGCCAGGCCCACCCCTCTGTCCTGGCATTCCTTCGCCCATGTCACTGTCTCTCTGCCGCACTGACCTGCTGGCTGTTTCTCCAGGAAGACTCTGGACTGTTACTTTCACTGGTGTTTTTTGTCTTCCAATCTCAACCGTCCTGCCCCAAGTGCCCCCATGGCCAGCAACTCTTGACACACGCGTGCCCATGCGTCACACGCCGTCTCCTCCCTGATTGCCCGTCTGAAGTTTCCCCCGCCATTGTTGATTTCCAGACAACCCCAGTTTGCTCCCTTCAGAGCCTCAACATACCGTGTCTGTTGGTTCTTTTGCTTACCATCTGTCTCCCCCGGGCACTGGGAGCCCAAACCCTCCCTAGGAACCAGTGCCAGCTGATTCCCTTTCCTGCCTGTGAATGCTCAAGTCCCCAGGGCTACTCAGGTCAGTGTAAGGCAGGACGTGTTCAAGGACCAGTCACAAGACTGTTTCCAGAGACTTCCCCGGTGGCCCCGTGCTTAAGAATCCGCCTGCCAATGCAGGGGACGCGGGTTCAATCCCTGGTCTGGGAACTAAGATTCCACATGCAATGGAGCAACTAAGCCTGTGAGCCAAATCTACTGAGCCCACACACAACTCAATGAAGACCCTGCATGCAGCCAACTAAGGGCCGACACAGCCAAATACATAAAGAAATATTTTGTAAAATATGCAAAGACTGTTGCCAGAGTAAGAGCCTGCCCACCTCAAGGGTCCCCTATAAAGGTTTAAAGATTTGCCTCCAGGCTGTCGGAATCCAGATGGCCAGGATCTCAAGAACTATGCACAACCAGAAAGTGGGTTCCCTAAGCCCTGCCTGGGCATGGCACTCTGGCTGGAGCTTGGAAAAGAGGCACGTGAAGATTGGCACCAAATCTGGATCCCTCCGCCTCCAATGTGATGGAGATAAATGAGAGATGTCTGGAGCTGCAGAGAATGACAAGGAGGCTGGTGTAGTCTGAGTGAGGCAGTTTAGGGAGGGGGCAAGGTGGTAGGAGACGAGATGCTTGGAGAATCTATAATTCCTCTAGGACACCCACCGCCCTCTTTGGAGAGGAGGGGAGATGTGGTCTACAGGTCACAGTGGGGGTTGGGGGGGCTATGGCTTCAGGTCCCAGTTCAGCCTTCGTCCTCAAGGTTCAGTGCGAGAGGCTTTAATGACCCCCTGGTGCTGAATCCTGGGTGGGGAACCAGCCTAGGGTCATGGAACCTCCCCTAACAGTAGTGGCTCCTCTCCCCATCTAGTCCAGCTTCTTCTCTGCCCCTCTACACGCCTGGCATCCTCAGACTCTGGGAAGGGTCTTCTTGGTTACTGTCTGGGAATCAGCAGGCCTGGCTGGGACGTGGCTGTGGGTGTCTCTAGTAGCCAAGTTCCTGAGAATCACCCCAGTCTCTGCTCCTTCCAACCAGCTACTACCCCAACAGCCCCCAGCGATCCTGGGGAAATGTTGTGAAAGGAGCCAGGGGAACAAGCCTCTCATTTTTTTTTAGATGGAAAGCGATCTTGTGCCTTGGGAAGAATGTGGCCCCATCTTTCCTCAGCTCCGTGAAAGTCTGGGACCACTGGATAACCTTAGGATCTCTTTGGAGGTTAAATCCATAGCACCGAAGAGAAAGGATGGAGTGGGGCTGAATATGGCTTTCACTGCTGCCACCTAGTGGCAGGAAGAGGCAAGGCACCGGCTATTACAATTCCCAGAAGAAGGTGGCGGGAAGGACATTCCTTAGGGTTGGGGGCAGAAGCACAGGTGAGTAAGCTATGTACACACACACCCGCCGCCCCGTCTCCCACTTGCCTCCTGGCCAGGAACTTGGGCCTTCACTTGCTTTGGGTCAGAGCCTCCCCAGGTGCTGACACGAGCCCACCAGAACCTTCCAGAATGCCTTCAGAGCAGATCTCGGGTCAGAGATGGCCTGTTTGGCCTTCACTGTATTAAGGGAGGACCCAGGGCCTGGATGACACCCAGCGCCACGCTTGATGGGTCTCAGTGGCAGAGAAGAGGGGACGCGTGGGAGCCAGGCAGGCAGCAGGGAGAGGTGGGGGCAGGGAGACGGGGGCAGCCCGCCCAGCCCTGCCCGTCCTGCGCTTGCTTTACTGGCCAATGAGCTGCTTCTGTCTTAGCAGGACCGGAAGTGAGTTTTTGCGGCTCTCCTCAGCACCCCGCAGTGTCCCACTTGTATTGTGATAACGCCCCTCCCTGCTCCAGAGTGGTGGTCGAGGGCGGAGGGGAGGGGGAGGGGGGCGGGCTTGCTCAGGACCCACAGGCCTCGGCCAGCTGGGCTCAGCAGAGGGTCCTCGAGAACAAATAGACTCCCCTTCCCGCTCCTCCTTGCTTCCCCAGCACTCTGCCTGCACCAAGGTTATGCCAAGGTCACCAGATCTACTGAAGGAATTACAATGTGGCAGGCAAAGTTAAAACTGGTTACCAAAACTGACCAAGGGGGAAAAAATCAAACGTGTCCCCTCAAGTGAACTTTCTTCTCCCTCTTCTCAGCCTCCAGAAGGCACGTCCCACCCTGCCATTCCGTCTTCCTACTCTTTCTCTGCACCCGCTGCAGAACCTGCTGTTTCCCCAGTAGTACCTTTCCAACAGTCTCAATGATTCAGTCCAGAATAACATCCAAGAAAAAATCGCTGGATGATAACCTGCAAGGGGTGGGGTGGGGTGGGGAGAATTAACTTGGTTCCCTACCTCACACCTTAAATCAAACACTGATTTCATTTGGATCAAAGCTAGAAGTACTAAAGAATGAAGAACAAATTCCTTGGAGAAAACAAAGGGATTGTTGTCCAACTTTGATTTGTTATGACCTTTTCGAAGTATAACAAAAAACAGAAAAGTCACAAGAGAAAAAGTTGGATACATCTGGCAACATGCAAAATCCAGCATTTCCCTGTGGGGAGAAAAGTCAAAGTTTAGAAACAAGCAGCTGTGGGAAAAAAATTGCAAATTTCACAAATATATATATGAAATATATGGGTTTCCCTGGTGGCTCAGTGGTAAAGAATCCACCTGCTAATGCAGGAGACATGGGTTCCATCCTTGAGTCAGGAAGATCCCCTGGAGAAGGAAATGGCAACCCACTCCAGTATTCTTGCCTGGAGAATTCCATGAACAGAGGAACCTGATGGGCTACAGTCCATGGGGTCAAGAAAGAAGTTGGATACAACTTGGCAACTAAACAAAAAACAACAATACTAAATATATATAAATGCATATATTCCATATATATATATATATACCCACACACACATATCCCCTATAAATCTAGAAGGAAAAAATCAACAATTCCAGTAAAAAATGAGCAGAAGAGATGAACATATAGTTCATATAGTTATGCAAAAGGAAATCCGAAAGACTCACCCACTGAAACCATGCTCAACTTCCTTCCTCTGAGAGAAATGCAAATTAAGCGGGCACAGCTGTGAAAGGTCAGTGCACATTTCTGGTAAGCATGGGGGAAGGCACACACTTGTAGTCGGTGGCTTGTTAAGAGTATAAATTGTGTAACCACTGTGAAAGCCATTTGGCACTATCTATCAAAATTAAAAATGCACAGATCCTTTGGCCTAGCAGTGCCCACTTCTAGGAATTTATCCTCCAGATAAACTCACGCATGTGAAATTATACCCCAGGGTGGTCACTGAGTGATGTTTCTAAGAGTAATCTCTTGGAAACAGCCTACCCAGAGGAGCCTGGCTAAGTCAATGTGGAGCATCCTTGCCGTACATTGTATATACCTATCAAAACGGACGAGGGTGAGGCAGTGTGATGTGTGAAAAAGGTGGAGTGTATATACAGGATGTGAACAACCCCATGTTTTTATGTTTTGGGTTTTTTTTTTTAGGGTTGGGATTCTTTTTTATTGAAGTGTGGTCGATTTACAATATGTTAGTTTCAGGTGTATAGCAAAGTGATTCATATATATATATATATACACATATGTATATATTTCAGATTATTTTTCATTATAGGTTATTATAAGATATTGAATGTTTTTTCTTGTGTTATACAGTAAATTCTTGTGGCTTATCTCTTTTATGCATATAACCTAATGCCTTTTTTTTTTTTAAAGGAGAAGGGTAACTGTTCTGGAATCCTGCAGTGCCCTCCACACCTCTCAGCCCCCATCCCCCTGGCCCTGTCCCACAAGGCTGAGTTGCATGGGTGGCATCCATCTGCCCTCTTGGTGTTGATCTGGACAATGGGAGCCCATCAGGAACTTAGCAGGTGGGAGGGGACGTGATCTTTATTCCCATATCCCCTCCCACCCCATCCTCCTCTTGATGTTTCTGAACAGAAAGTTGCTCACATCCCTCCCTGTTCGAAACCCTCTGTGGCTGCGCCTGCCCTCTGGCGAGAAGCCAGACCCCCACCATAGAACGTGGACCACGAGGTTCCACCACGGCTTTCGAGGGTCTCCTCTTGTCAGCTATCCATTCTCTGTACCTCCAAACCAGCACGGTTCCCTCTGCCTCCACCTTCCTCCCTGCCCCAGGGGACAGCCTCGAAGGACCGCCTTGTCTTCCCAGGGGTGCTCTGCTCCTGCCCTGACTCCTCCCTGCAGCCTCCCTGTGCTCCTGGGAGGCAGTTCGGGTAAATGGACAGAGGTGCCCAAGGCTCGGTTTGTATGTCGCAGGGCCCACCAGTTGTTCCAGACTTTGGGAAGAAAGTGGCCTGTTTGACTCTCCTCTGGGAGGCTGGACCAGAGGAGGCCAGGGAGGACCCAGGAGGCTGTGGACCCAAGGCTGAAGGGAGAGCCCTGGTAGAATAGGCTGTGGGTTGGGACAAAGTAGGCATAGAACCGAATGCCATCAGTAAGAAGCCATGTTTTTAAAAATAACTCTGCTGTCAGCAGTGGTGAAACAATATAATATGAGAAATAAATCTCGTTACCATGTAATGAGCTGCCAATTTATTAATGTGTTAAACTTGTAAGAAATGCTTAAGTGTTTAATTGGCACCTAATGAGGGCTCCAATTAGAAATCATTATACATTTCTTTAAAAAAAATCCTAATTGGCAGGGGGGGCATTTCAATCAATGCCACAGAGCCAGCTCCTTGGGGACCCCATCCTGGAGATGCAGCTGGTAGCTGTACCCGCAGGGACACACGTTGGTGGCAGCCACGCTGGAGCCCACAGTAAGGTCAAGGCCACCCAGGCTGGATGTGACCCAGACCCAGCAGGGACCAGGACTCAGTTTCTCCTGGGCCACCAAATGCTGCTGCTGATTAGAACTCTCTAAATGACACCTTGTCAGGAGGCTTCTCTGTTGCTCCAGCCAGATGGGGGGACTTGGTCTTCTTAGACGCTTCCAGAGGCTGAGTGGTCACTGGGCACCGTGACCCTGGCTCTCCTCCAGTGCCCGGCACACAGAGCCTCAGCATCCCTCACACAGCGACATCTCATCCTGCCTGGCTGGGCCGAGGGGAGGGGGACAGGAAATGGAACTCCGAGTGGACTCTGTCCTTCCGGCTTCCAGGAGCCAGCCTTCCTTTCCTGGAAGACTAGAACAGAGCAGATCTATATTCTAGGCCAGGCCGGCAGAGAAGTGTCCTGAGCAGCCAGAACATGCTTAATTACCAAATAAATTATCAAACTAATCACTTGCATAATTGCCAGAGGGCTGGGAGGAGCGGTGGCGGGGGGGTGGGGTGGCAGGGAGGGACACCAGGGGCAAGGCCCAGCCAGGAGCAGGGTGGGATGTGACCCTGGCCCAGGCAGGGGGCACGAGAGGGCAGAGGCCAGACCCTGGCTGCAGTCTGAGCAGATGACTTGCAGAGAATGGGAGGCACCAGAGTGAGGGTCTTGGAAACCCAACTAGGGGGTTCCAGAGTTCAGGGGAAGCCTTGCAGGCCTGTGAGTGAGGTTAGAGGGGCCCTGGGGACAGCGGCAGGTGGGGCGCGGCTGGGAGCCTGGTTGGGATGGCTGGGAGGTCCAGGAAAATGTAGCTGAGGGAGAGTCTGGGCCCAGCTACATGAGTAACACCTCTTCCAAGCCAGACTGCCTGTGGTGCTCCATCAGCAGGAATCATTTTGCAGCGCTCTCAGGAATCATTTTCCTGCTCTCGGCCTCATTGGGGATGATGACAGTGCGTGTCCTCCTGGGCTACACAGCCTGGCTGCTACAGCAAACACCCCACCTCATGTGTTCACTAGTGAGAATGCAGGAGCTAACAAAGGAGGGGGACTTTCCGTGATAAACCCAGGAACCCCCCGAGAGCCCAGCCCAGAGTGGGACCCCATAGGAGGGAGGCAGGGATGAACCCGACCCGTTCAGAGCTGGGTGCAAATCCTTTGTGACCTAAGACAAGTCACTCAGCCTTCCTGAAACTCAGCTACAGGTGGGACAGATAAATGATCTCCTAAGAACTCCATGAAGGGGAATTCCCTGGCCGTCCAGTGGTTCGGAGTCCATGCTGTCACTGCTGAGGGTGCGAGTTTGGAACTCAGTGGGCAGAAGCCTCCATAATGGAGGGAAGGGAGCAATGGTGGCTTTTCTGCGCAAGACCCTGGTGGACACTGAAAGGAGCTAAAATCTGAGGTACAGACGGGACAGGAATTTGCAGTAGAGGCCCCAGGGTAGGCACAAGTGGCCGTGAGAAAGTTCCAGGAGGGAGTGACCTGCAAATATTGTGAGCTCGGGTGAGGCCCACCACAGAGGCCCCCAGCCTCACCCTGCTCGACCTCCAGCAGTTGGTCCTGCTGGCAGGCCAGACCTGTCGGGGACAGGAGAAGGGGATGTTCTTCCCTCCCTATGGAAGCTGCAGAAATGGCAGCCCACTCCAGTATTCCTGGCTGGAAAATTCCAAGGACAGAGGAGACCGGCGGGTCACAGTCCATGGGTTCGCAGAGAGTCAGACACGACTGATAACCCATGCATAAGCCTGGAAGCTGCCCGGTGAAGTCGGGGGCCCCAGTCTCTGTGCCACCTTCAGTGCTTGGCACAGACCCCTCCTGTCTCCAAGTGCCCACAACGACTGCTCCCTTGAATGGCGAGCCCTTGGGGTTCAGTCTTTATCCCCTGCTGGGAGAAGCTGTCTAGATACCAGGGTAGGGCAAACAGCTTCCAAAAGCGGTGGGGACCATCCATAGTAAGAGTACAAATAACTGCATACATTTCTTGAAGACTCCACATGTGCTTTTTCTGTATTAACTCATTTAATTCTCATGAGTCAAGAAACCACTTATCAATCCTGCATTCAATGAATAGCCCTAAGCACCTAGGAGGTAACAGGCTCCATTCGGGAGGCTCAGGACACAGCTGGGAGTAGACATTCTCCCTGACCCAGACCCAGTCCAGGCCTGCTCCTGGCAGGGAGGAAGCAGACAGCTTCGTTGCACCAGCCACCCAGATTCCCAGACTCCTGCAAAGAGGGCCTTCAAGCGGAGCGTCAGGGAGAACGCTCCCCAAACTGGCCCCACAAAACAGGCCCCTAATCTGGGCCTGCAGCGCCACCTGCTGGTCATATTGGGAAGGGCTCCAAACAGTCATCTCGCCTTCCCCAGCCACCGGAGACAGGTCCACTCACCCAGAGGTTCGGGCCGGTCGCCACCATTGTCACCTGGTGCCCAAACCCAGCACGATGACAGCCTTGCGTTGGTGCTCGCTTTGGCAACGCATATACTAAAATTGATTTACTTGCTGGAATATATCTTCTCAGTACAGAGATTAGCTTGGCCCTCTGTGAAGATGACACCAAAATTCGTGAAGCATTCCATATACATATATATATATACTTTTATTTTTTTTTGCAAAGAAGAGAGACACAGGCATAGAGAACAAATGGATGGACACCAAGGGAAGAGGAGGAAGAGGATGAATTTTGGGAGATTGGGATAGACATATACACACTATTGATACTATGTGTAAAATAGATAATTAATGAGAACCTACTGGATAGCTCAGGGAACCCTACTCAGTGCTCTGTGGTGACCTAAATGGGAAGGAAATCCAAACAAGAGGAGATATATGTATGTGCTATGCTGTGCTGAGTCACTTCAGTCATGTCTGACTCTTTGTAACCCTTTGTAACTCCTCTGTCCGGGGGATTCTCCAAGCAGGAATACTGGAGCGGGTTGCCCTGCCCTTCTCCAGGAAATCTTCCCGACCCAGGCATTGAACCTGCATTGGCAGACAGGATCTTTATCACTAGCGCCAGGTAGGAAGCCAATATATATATACATATGTATAGTTATTT
This sequence comes from Oryx dammah, assembly GCF_014754425.2. Lineage (NCBI taxonomy): Eukaryota > Metazoa > Chordata > Mammalia > Artiodactyla > Bovidae > Oryx > Oryx dammah. Next base: position 10,702,172 of record NW_024070193.1, read on the forward strand.
ACTTTGCTGTACAGCAGAAATGCAACATTGTAAAGCAACTGCACTCCAATAAAAACTTGAAGAAAGCGCGCCTTGTCCCTAGTCAGGAGTGATGCCTCCTCCTCTGAATTCCCATCACCTCACCTACTTCTCTTGTCACTTCCCAGAGAGGGGTGAGTAGTTGCCATCAGCCTCACTGTCCTGGCTGTCACCCTGGGTGGCACTCTTAGGAGGCCAGCTCCCTGTGGGTGCCCCTCAGCCCCAGCGTCCAGCAGAGGGCCTGGGGTGCAGGAGCTGGGGACGCTTGAAGAGAACAAATGAGTGCTGAGAGGAAGGGGCAGCTCTGTCTACAGAGAACATTCTTGCTTTTTTTAGCAGGGGAGGTCTTGGGTGTGAGCCCTGGGGGTAACCCACCTGGCCCTGCTGCTGCCGACTTCCCCTGCTGCTGTGTGCCTCAGTTTCCCCACGTGTGATATGAGGGCATGCCTGGTCTCCATGCTCTGGGGCTGCTGAGAGGTTAAATGGGCTCTGGTATTGTCCGCAAGTTTACAGGAGGTTCACACACAGGCCCTGCCACCCGCAGGGATTTAAGGCAGGAATCCTGACCCCCTCCCTGCTTCATCCGAGGCTTCAGAGTGTCTGTCACCTTACTGAACTGTTATCGAGTTGCTGCTAAATCCCTTAAGTCCCTCATAATCTGCCGTTCTTAGCCTCCAGGGTAAAGAGCATCTCTGACAGCTCTGCCAGGGAGGGGCCCACACTCCCTTGGCCTCCAGCCTGCGGGCCTGGGAGCGGGGGTGGGGAAGGGGTTCAATGTCTGTCCCCTGGGCCCTGACCAAGAGGGGTCTGCATAGTAGGCTGAAGCACCAAGGGGGGCGTGCACTCACATTAGTTGGTGCAAGTGTAGTATCAGCGCCCGACTGAATGGCTTCTGACATTTTGAACCCTAGGTTCCCACTCATCTCTCCCTACTCCTAGTCCTGCCAGATGAGCCCCCAGGTCAGGACCCGCGGAGTGAAGGTTGCTCTCCATGCCTCAGGAGGGAGAGGCAGGGGAGGGGGTCCGAGGATGGAGCGAGCCAGAGTAGGAAAGCCACCTGCAGTGCTCAAGAGATGCCAGCAGATGGCAGCACAGGACCGCATTTGAGGCTGGAAGGCAGCTCGTGTGCCCAAGTGGGCAATGCCCACTGGGTGCCCCTTCAGGCTGCAGCACCCTCCTGCTTCTCGGCTTGCCTGCAACTCCTTTTTCAAGCAGTGTAGAGGGAGAGCCAGTCCCCTGGCTCTCAGCCTGATGGCCCCAGTCTCTGGGGGCTGGTTCTCTTCCCTTGTAAGATGAGTGACAGTATACCCCCCAGAAGGGCACTGGGAATAAAGTGAGATTGTGCTGGAATCAAACCAATCAAAGGTGACAGTTGCTGGGACCAGATTCTGGCCCTTGAGGTGGCCCAAGTCCCATTGCCAAGGCCCTTTCTGGCCGTGGTCCTATGAATGGCAGTGGAGAACCCTGATTTGGCCCTCCCTCCGTGAGCTTGTCCACATACATGGCACGTGGTAGGAGTTCAATAAACCACACTTTATTTTATTTTATTTGCTGTTTGCTATAGATTTTTTTTTAAGCTTTTTATTTTGTACTGGGGTCTCTGACATGGGTCGCATTCCCTGGTCCGGGGGCTGGGAAAGGAATCCCCCTTCCCAGACAGCTCTCAGCCCCACCGACCCACTGTGTTCCATCCCCCACCCCCTTGGGGCCTGGGAGAGAGGAGACCCCCTCACTCCTTGTCCCCCATCGTGCATGCTTGCAGCCCACCCTCTATCTCCTGGAGGTATTGGGGAGGGGTCTCCCCCCCCCCCCCCGCCATGGGCACAGGCACCTGATATCCCACTTGTACAATCAAAGCGCCCAGGGGACGAGTGGGTGGAGGGGCCCACTGCCAAGGGCAGACTCAGGCCCAGGCGGGATGGCCTCCGGCACCATGCCCCGCCAGGGGGTCGTTGTGTTCCCCTCCCCCTCCACTCCCTGCACCTGTGACGCACACACTTCTCACTCACCTCTCAGCATCTCTGGCCTTTCAGGAGAGTCCTCTGTATGACCACGGGGGCCCGTCGCTGGAGTTGCCCCCTGTCCTGAGCCCTCAGAGGCCAGGACAGTGGCTCCCGGGGTTCCCTCAGATACTCAGCCGAGGCCCTTCACCCCGAGGCTGCTGTGGGGTGCAGCTGGACAGGACAGGGTGGCAGTATGTGCTGCCAGCGTCTGAACAGCCCCAGGCACACTGGACCCTCCTCCTGCCCTCTTTTTCACGTGGATGTAGATGTAAAGACACAGACATAGAGTGTGTGTGTGGATACGCATCAAACACACACACACACTCATCCTTTCCTCCTGTCTGACATCTGCTCCCTCCCATCTCAGATGGCACTGCAGAGACTACGCTGGTGCTGCCCTCCCCCAACCCCCAAAGGGTGGAGCTCAGTGATGTTTCTGGAAGGAATCCATTGCAAGGTCAGACTGCTCTACAGGAGTTTCTGGGCTCAACCCCACAACTTTCCTCTATATTCTGAAGGCGTCCCTGGCATCTGCCAGCAGCCCAGGCAACAGGATTACTTATCCACTTTGACTCGAAGCTGACACTTCACTTGATTAAACAGGATGGCCTCCTCTGCAGGCATCGGTCCACGTCTACCCTGGGACCACCCACTGCGAACTGCCGTGGCTTCTGCCTGCAGCCCTGGTCACTGCCCGAGCGGAGGTTTCACATACTACGTGTGTGCAAGGGTGGGGGGCCAGGGAGCAGCTCCCAAGGGCCCCTTTGTAACAGTCACCACAGGGGCAAGAACGGCAGACCTATGACACTGTCACACCGTCTGCCTGGTGAGGGTGGTGAGGAAAGTTCTGGTCAACCCGCTAGGCCATGGACACAAGGACATGTCACCAGGAGCCTTTTATCCCAATGTTTATTGATCCCATGTTCTGTGGAAGGCCTGGCAACTCTGGAGGGAATTTGGTTTTTCTCCAGGACTGAGAAAGAGCTAGAAATCAGAAGGTGGGTGGAAGGGAAGAGGGGGTGACTGTGAGGGCATGAAAGAGAAGGAAGTGGCTCCTGTCACCCCCAGAAAGCGGCCCTGTGTCCGCCACCTTGCCAGACCCACCGGCCAGGACCAGGGCCTGGGGCAGGCAGGGGGAGAGAATGGTGGTGGGTTCCTCCTGGAGCCCTCATCCTGGGCCCTGGGCCCCGGGGCCCACTTTACACCACAGGCACGATTTTAGGGTCCCTCAGACCTTGGTCTTCTGCGGCTCTCACCTTCTTGGGCTGAGGGGCTATCCAGCTAGATGGGGGTGCATAGCCCAAGCACCCCTTCCCTCACCCTCGGGAATCCTCTGCCAGTCTGCTGAGGGAAGAAGAGCCCTCCACAAGACCAGGGTTGTCACCAACAGGCCCAGCTGTCTGACCCCAGTGTGGGAAGCCCATGGGGTGCTTGGGGGCCCTACTCTCACCCATGGCCCTGTCCAGGAGTCCCTGCCTCCAGCCCAGCCCTCCACCCTGGGACTGGGGTTCACCCTTCCTGTTTCTACTTATGCCAGCCTGCAGGCTCCGTTCTTTAGCGGAGGGTCTGGACGTCACTTAAAGTCCTGGTTTGAGATTGTTCCATGCTACAGCTGTGCAGTCCTGAGAAAACCAGGGCATTTGGTCACCCCAGTGACCAAACCCTCCAAACCCTTCTGAGCCCTGCAGGTGGGTTTCCCCCCCCCCCCCCCCTGCAACCCTGTGCTTTGGAAAAAAACACATTATTTTTTTTTCTCTTTTGTGTTTCAGACACAGGTTCTATGGGTCTCAAGCCCCCTCCCTCCTCTGGTCCCATAGTTCCTGTCCACTTGGCTCTCCAATCAAGGGGATAGCAGGCATGGTGACACATTCCACAGCTGAGGTTCAAGGCCCCGGAACAGCCGGGCATTGGACAGATCAAGGAAAGACAGCCGGGCTGCCTCCTTATGGCTGGGATCCAAGTGACACCCTCTCCCCAGCCCCTCACCCATCCCACCCCTGCTGGGGTTTCATATCCTCAGTGTCACAGGCTCACACTCTCTTTGTGTAAACGTCTTAATTACATCTTTAATGCTCTCACATGGAGATGCTGTGGGTTAAATTACAGTTTCTGCGCATCCCAAATTATCCGCAGCCCTCCAGTTGGCTCCAATGCTAACGTATTTATAGCATCTAGAGGAGGAAATAAATCCAGAACCTTCCCCACGAAGGCCTCCTAGGCCCTCACATCCTGAGGGTGGTATTTGTCTAACAGAGGGCTCGTACCTGCCGCCTTCGCGTCCGCTCCAACCAGCGGAGGACAGCGGCGACCAGGCTGGGCAAGACGGGGCGCAGGCATGCTCCTGTGCGCATGCGTGCCCTGCGGAGCCGCGCCAGGTTCTTGGGGTCTGGCTTGACCCAGATGCCTCAGACTGGCAGAATTCCTTCGGGGCACAGGGTGGGCAGATCAAAGGTGATCAAAACCCAGACTGGGTCTCTTCTCTTCCGCAAGGGGCCATCCCCACCCTGTTTCAGGCAGTCAGATCTTGCAACCCGTGACCGCTGCCCCCAGACAGGCAGCCTCTCCCCCAACCCTGGATCCCCAATAAACACTAAGACAAGGGGATTGTTCCCGAAGCTGGTTACTGGCTTGTAGAGCCCGGTGAAGAGAGGCGGTGGGCAGTGGACCCTTGGCTCCGCTTCTCTCCCGCCAGTCCCTGAACGCTGATGGCAGAGAAGGGGTGGCCCGCTTGATGTTCCTCTACACGCCTTGGGGTGGGGGTCAGTGGGAGGGTGGAGCCAGTGCGGGGGTCTCCATCCTGCCCGCTGTGCTCGCCCAGGCGCGTGTCCGCAGGTGGGCACGGTGATGTGCATGCAGGGGGCCTTACTGCGGGTCTGGCCCCGCATCCCTCCGCGCCTGCTCCCCCGTCTCCCCTCCCCCTCAGCTCTCCCCCGAGCTTGGACCTAGCCCATAGCCGGCCAACGGGGAGGGGTGGCTGGAAGACCTCACGGATCCCCGTCTTAAGGACAGACCTCCTCCTGGCCGGGGGGCAGTGGCGAGGCCCCTTTTAGAGCCTGGAGAGTCAGCAGCTGGGTCCTCGGAACAGCTGGGGCCTCGGCAGGGCAGGTCCTGAGAGTCGGTCTTAGTGATCTTGGAGTGGGTGGCTTTGTGGGCACTGCAGCGGATGTCTTCATCAGAGGTCCTGGGCTACTCATGCGTGGATGGCATTGGCCACATCGGTGAACACCAGCCGACTGGGCCTCTGCACTGGGCCCTGAGAGGGGAGCGTGGTCTGCACAGAGACAGTGGGGGCATCAGGGACCTTGGCTGAGGCCAGGCCCTCTCTTACCCAGTTACCTCCACCCTCTGCTGCTTACTTGCACTTGGCACCCACTATGCCTTCTGCCTGGAATGCCCTCCCATAAGCTCAGCCAAGAAGTATGACCTGACTCAAGTGATTCCTCCCATGACTCCTCCTGACAGCCATCCCCAGCTCGTCTTGCCTTCTCAGCCAGAGGCAGCACTTTCCCTGGGGTCCCAGGATTAATTACACAGGTACCGCCTTCTCCCAGCAGAGGGGGCTCACCTCTGCACCCCAAGCCCCAAAGCGGCAGCACAAGGGCTGGCCTTAAGGGGGTGCACAGGAAACGACTGTCAAATGGTCAGTCGTCCCAGGAGTTGGGTGGACAGAGATTCTCAGCCCAATATTCTGAATATCTCAAAGGGGTGTGAGTCCTGATCCAGGTACACAGAACTGGTAGCCAAACCAGAGGGTCTCTGACTCCCAGCCTCCACTCTTCCTGAATCCAGTCTCCCAAAGCTGCCTCTGTGGGGCTAGACTCCTTAGCAATCTGTGGGATCAAGGCCAGGAGGGATGCAAACAGGCATCACGGTCCAGATAGGCCAGGTCTTTCCATGGGGCTCTGGCCCCCGGACATCTCAGGGACTGCTGGCAAGTGGCCGGGCAGCCCAGTGCCTCTGGCAGGATAACCATACAGGTACCCAACTCTGTGGATACGGCAGGTGTCTGCCCAGGGTCTGCACCTGCCTGGGGTCTGCCAGTTACTGGGAACCCACCGGTCTACTCAGAAGTGCCAGAATCTGACCCTAGTGACAACTCGCTCAGCATGCGATCTCAGGAAGCAGAGGAACCCAGGGTCTCAGCCTCCCAACATTCCCTCCTGCCTTCCCCCTAGTTTCAAGGGTGCACCCAAGGCAAGAATCAGGGTATTTTTTCACTTGCAGATGAGAAAACTGAGGCTCAGAGAGGCCAATGGACCTTCCCAAGTGACCTGGTGATCAGGGGCAGAGCCGGCTGGACCCCAAGGCTGCCCCGGCCTGGCTGTGTGGTGATCTGTGGGGGGCCAAGGAGCAATTCTACCCGTTTCTAATCCAACCTGACAAAGCCCATATAGCTGCCACCACACGGCAGGTATTAGAAAGCTGCCCGGGAAAGGAGGGAGGGTGGGGTGGGAGAGCCGCGAGTGGCCTGTGGGCTGGGTGGAGGAGCCTGCCAGTGCCCACCTTGCCCTGTATGGCCTGCCCAGCGGCGGCGGCCTGCACGGAGGCAGCGTCCCGCCCATGTTCCAGCAGCTCCTGTTCCAGTTCGTCTTGCTCCTCCGTGGGGTCGAAGTTGTACATAGGCATGAGCTGGTGGCGTAGCTTCTCCAGCCTGGGGGTGGGGGCAGAAAATGCTGGGGGCCGAGCAGGCCCTTCCTCTCCCACCAGCCCTCCAGGCCCTGCCTGCGGATCCACAGACACAGTCCTATTTACGGTCCTAAAATTTTCCCTGGGATTCAATGAAAGACATTTCTGCGCACATTTCTGTCCCTCAGAAGGGTGGCCTGAGAGAGAGAGTTGCCCACCCCTAGGACCAGATGGGGCCAAGGGTCACAGAGCTGTCATCCGTGGGGGGCATGGGGACTGGCTAAGCCAGGGGCTTGTGTGGTCCACAGCCTCTGGGAGGCCTGGGGTAGGGAAAGGGGAGTCAATGGCAGCAGGGCAAGGGTGGCTCAGCTCTCCCCAAGGGAAAGTGGTCACCCCCAATCCTGAGTGGGCAGGAGGGACCCTGACTCCCTGACTAGGGAAAGGGACCTTCATAGTGGGAGGACTCTCCTTCCCCACCCGCGTCCCTAGAGTCCAGCCCCGCACAGCCCATGGGCTTCGGTCTTGGGGGCAGCCAGGGAGTTACCTCTTCTTCTTCCTGATGTACAAAACCTGCAAGAGAGGGAGGCAGCATCAGATGGCCAGGGAAGGAGACCCTAATTAACCCAGCAGTCCTTAGGACAGGGGACACACGGAGGCCGATGAATGGGAGACCTCTAGGACCCCTGTCCTCAGTGACCCCATCCCACGGACACCTACCTCCTACCCTATTTGGCATTTACGAGATGCTGCAGAGCATCAGAGGTGGGGAGCAGCCCCGCCTGGGAAAACCACAGTCAAGCCTGGCCTGGGGACTCACGGGCCCACCCTGCCAATACTGACAGTGGCCCCAGCCACTCAATGCCTGCCTCAGCCTCCTCAGGGCTGAAGTATGTGGAGGGTGGGGGTGGAGAGGGGACTTCAGCACACCCCATCCTCTCAACTGTCCCCAGGCACAATACTTTTCCCCATGTATAGGTAAAAAGTATAGGCGACAGGCAGAGGCCAGACTCGGCAGGGCAGTGGCTCTGGGCAAGGCTCTGGTCTGGGTTTCTGGGGTTTCCGGGCAGGTTGATGGTCCTCAGTGGAAAGGGGTTGAGGAGGAGGACCTGAGGCCCTGGACATCAGTCCAGACCAAACTCCTGAACCCTGATGCTGGAGGAACCTAGGAAGACCCCTGGGTCCTCACCCACCATTGTACAGACTTGGAGATAAAGGCCTGGGCAGCCTGAGAAAACATCCAGACCCAAGAGCTCCGGGCTGGATCAGGAAAAGCCTGGTACAGGGCAGTGGGGCGGGGGAGGAGGGGGGAGGAGGCAGGAGGAGGGGAGGAAAGAAGTGGGGAGGAAGGGGAGGACGGGGGTGAGACATGGGTGATCACCTGGGCAGGGACCCCAAGGACGTCTGCCACCATCTTGCTCATCCCTGAACTGGTGTGTTTTGACTCCCAGGAACATGACCACTTCTGCCTGGGGGAAAGCCCTGTTCCAAGAGTCTGTCCTAAATCCGCCATGTCTCCTACACTCTTGATGGCTCATTCACAGCTTGAATCTGGTTTGTTTCCAGCCTGGCCCAGAGCTCCTCCTGCTGCTCATTCTTGGGGGACCCCGAAGGTGGAAAGAAACTGAGGTGCCCCTTGCTCCCCCTTCCACCCCCAGGATGTGAGCAGGCCCCTTGCTCTCCTGTGAGTGGGAGGTGACAGGAGTTCCAGGTCTCTGGCCCAGCCCCTGCCTGCCCTGAACCAGCAGCTCCAGCCCCAGTGGTCTGCACTCCCTACCCTGCCCCATGGCCTGTGATACAGAAGGATCTTCAAGAGATGCTAGAACCAGTCTCCACTCTTCATCCTTGCTGCTCCTTCTGCCCTAAATAATAATACCTCCCCCCAACACTTCTTCCTTTCCAAATCTTTCCCACCCTTCACTGTCAAGCTGCAGCCCCACCTCTTCCAGGAAGCCCTCTAGCACTGCTCCTCTGATGTGAGGCACACTGCCTGGCACTGATTTGCTCCTCCTTGCACACAGCATGGCCTGGCTCACGGCTGGTATGAGGGCAGATTCCCTAGTACTCAAGGAACCTACTTCTCTGGACCTGGCCCTGGCCCAAGAGCTGTTTCCTGCCCTCCACTGCCTTTGCCCCATAAGCTCCCTATCTCTCTGCTTTGGGACATAAAGCCATACATCCTGGCCCTCTGAATGTGCCTCCAGAATGAAGAGTAAGGAAGTCTTCCCAAGTTCCCAGGATGAAATCTTTGGGTCTAGCCCCTGCTTTATCCCTGAGGTTCTGGTGGCTCTGCCTGTTAACCACCACGTGGGTGCCAAACATTGGCCTTTTGCCTTGCCCCTGTCCCCAGAAGCCTGTGCAGGCCCTGGCCTTGCTCTGTGTGCCATGTCCTGGCCCTGCCTGCTGGACAGCAGTTGCTCCCTGGCAGCGATCCGGAGCCTGTGGGGCCCATATGGTAACCATGGTTTACCAGCAGCTCCGGCCATGATGGACCATCCACAGCCCTATCTGTCAGAGCAACATGCTCCTAGGTCTTAGGCTGGCTGTCAGAGCCCGTGGGGGGCAGCAGGCCGAATGCCACCATTGCCGGGCCTGCTGGGGGACCTACAGTGCACCCCTCCCATCCCAGGTCGCAGCTGATGCAATCTCCCTGGTGACATTCTGAGTGTCCATGCATCATCTTAAAGGGGGAGTCCACATCTTTTTTTTTTGGCTGCAGGATCTTAGTTCCCAACCAGGGACTGAACCCGGGACCATGGCAGTGAAAGCACCAAGTCCTAACCACTGGACTACAGGGAATTCCCAAGGGAGAGACCATATTTTCAGCGGCAGATCCCAGATCTGGAAGCATTGTATCCACTCTCAGGGGGACACCTGGAGCCTCAGCCCAGCTCATCTCTGCCCTGATCCCTATCTGACTCTGCCCCTCCTGTTACACTGGGGACAGGTCTCCATTGTGAGGTCTCAGCCCTAATGTTGCCTCCTCAGCTGTCCCTGACCACCCAGTCTAGGAAAGCCCCCAATCCTCACCCAATTTCCCAAGCCAGTCCGTATGGGCTACCCTTGGCACACCTTTGGTTGTATTTATCTCTCACTCCCTGTAAGAACTGCAGAACCTTTTCTCTCTCATCCCTGGGGTCCTGAAGGCTTGATCCAGGGCAAGTGCCCATGAAATAATTGCCAAGTGAATGAATGAACACTGCCAGCACGCTGCTGTGCCCAGAGCATCCTATCCAGACCCTGCAGCCCATGATCTTTCCCAATTATCTTCTGGCCTCTACTCCTGTAAGGCCCCCATGCTCACTTGCCTCGCTGTCCTGCTCACTGCTCGCAGAGCCTGCTGTCTGCTTCCACACTTCTGCCCATCAAGACCCTCCATCTGAAACGTCCTCCACCCAACTCCTTCATGGCTTTCACGACCCAGCTCAAAATGCCATGTGTTCCTCAGAACCTTTTCTTTTTCTTCTGATTGGAGGCAGCCTCTCTGGCCTCTGGGCCCCCATAGAAACAAATTCTTGGAAAAGGGAAGGATTGTACTATCACTAACAGACTATTGTGTTCTGACTAGATTCTCTAAAATCTAACCGCTGATCACCCTTCTGCCAAGTGACAGCCACGTGGGCCAGCCCCAGCCTGCCCCAGCTCTCACCATGGCCACAGTCAGGCCGATGACGGTGATGATCCCGAAGGACAGAAGCATTGTGCCCACGCCGGCGGTGCCACCAGCCACGTCAGGGATTCTGGTGTCATTAAAGCTAGTGGCTTCTGGGCTGAGGGTGGTGGTCTCGGAAGCTGGCCCGTCTGAGCCAGGCTCCAGGTCAGACTCAGAGGTGGGTGGGCGGCTGCTGATCCAGCCCCGAGCAGATGGGATCCTGGAGTCCATGCCGATGCTGAGAGACTGCTTGTGGTCAGCCAACCTCCCCACTCACTTTTGACACCGGGGGTGTCCCAACCTGTGGCCCCCACTACCCATACAGGGGGCCCCGTCCTTGAAAGGGAGCTCCGTGGGTGCTGGAAAGAAAAAAAACAAAACAAAACATGAGGCTGAGGACAGAACTCTGTGGTGAGATGAAGTTCCCCTAAGTTCTGAAGGCACAGGGGAAATCAAAGTCTGAGGGCAAGGGAAAGTTCAGGGACCATCGGGATATGTCTTCATATACTGTAGATCCCACTTGCATTTGGGGACATGAAAATGAAGCCCTGCCCCCTCTTTGTGGGTAAGATGATCACAGTGATCATACTTGGAAAATGTGAAAGGTAGTGGGGAGGCTTGAAAGAAAAAGTCCACTCTCCACCCCGGCCCCTGCTCCCCACACTCTTCAACTTCATACTCCCCCCCCCCCCCCGCCACCATCCCCCACCTCCTGCTTGGAGAAAAAAAAAAAAAAAAAACTGCAGCTTTTTCCTTGAACAATGATCAGACAAGCCTGTCTGTGAATTCTGGTTCAAGCTACTTAACTGAGTGACCCTAGACAAGTCAACCACCTCTCCCTGTCTCAGTTTCCCTGAGTCTAAGCTGCAGGCATTAAGGGCACCTCCCTCACTGAAAGGGTGAGAGGGTCACTGACGTATCAGAATGAAGTAGTCCCTAGAAATGACTTAGCTCAGCACAACCCTTATCCACAGTAAGCACCCAGTAAGTGTAAGCTCTTCTCCCTCTGGTCACTCCATTTGGGAAAGGGGGCCAGAGAAGCTCCTGCACCCACTCTGCTGTGTGTCGTCCAGCCTGTGCTTGGAAGGAGGGCAGGGACAGGTGTGGCAAGGCCAGAAGACAAGGAGAGAAAGGCATAATTCAGGGCCTCTGGTGGGCTTTCTCTGTAGGCTCTCAGGTCCCTGGACCCCTACAGGAGAGCCAGAGGCTGCCAGGGACCAGGAGACAGTCAAGGAGAGTGAAGCTTCAGAGGTAAGAATGGAGCTCCCACTCTGAGATGACTTCTCCTACCCATCCCTCTTCCCTTGGGAGCAGAGGGTGGGCGATATGCCCAGTCCAGGCTGTGACTTTGGCCTTCCCAGGCCAAAAGGCCCTGGATAAGACGGAGTGGGAAGAAGTCCCAGCCAAACTGCAGAAAGGCAGGCCTAGGGAGAGGAGGAATGCACAGATCATGGCTGCACACACACGCTGTGCACTAGCTCATGGGTATATGTGGGATGCCTCCCGTGTGGGTGCATGGGTGTGTGTGAGGTGGGCACACACCCAGGATGGCCCCTTAGGAAGGGGCAAGGCTGGCACAGAAACATGGGATGGGAGAGGCTCATCACCGCTCTCTGTCCTCTGCCTCTAGGTAGGCTGGGCTTGTCAGGAGTCCCAGGTTCTTTCTTGGTTCTGCCACTGACCCCGAGATGTGACCTTGGGCCAGACCCTTAACACTTGCTCTGGGGCTCTGTTTATTCTTCCTTCCAAAGGAGAGAAAGGGCCCTGCTCATCACTGTTCAGGACTGCCTCATGTTCCAAAGGGCAAGAGAAGGAATGGGGAGGAAAAGGGTTGGGCGCTACGACCTCCGAGAACCCACATACCGTTCTCCACCAGGTTCATCATTCCTCGCTACTCCAATCCCCATCCCCACCTTCGTCCCTCTGATTCCTCCATTCTTGCACAGAAGCGGCGACCTCAGCACTTACTTAATCCTCTCTGGGGCGCCGAGTTCAGCCGGAGAGGTTAGGGGTGGTGGCGACCGGCAGGAGGCGGGGGCAAGGTTGGGGGGGAGACCCCCCAGGTCCTAGGGTAGGGGGCGGCGGGTCCGACCCGAGGTCCGCCCTCCCTGGGTGGACCTCCTGGGCTGTGCCTGTGACGTCGCACCGCCCACAGCCGAGCGCTCGCTATGCCAGCCTGGACAGGGACAGGCTGGGCCGGGACCCACCGCGGGGGTGGGGCTGAGGCCAGCAGCCCGGCGTCTCCGCGATGCTCCAGCTATTCTCCTCCCTGCCAGCCCCGCGCCCCCGGCTCCGGATTGGCTGTCAGGCCCAGAGCCGGCTCTGCATTGGTCCGCTGGCCTGCCGCTCAGATCTGGCTCTGCCCCCAGCCAGAGCGGGAGCCGGGTCGCAGTTCTTGCAGACCACTGCTCATTCTCCCTGTCCCATGTAGAATCGCTCGAGGGACTGTGGGCGGCCAGGCCTTTCTTAAGGACGGAACTCTGGCCACCGGCTAGACCGGGCTTCATCTCCACCCGGACAGACTCGCGCTCCCCAAATGCAGGTGGGCACAGGTTTGGGGAGAGCACCAAACTAGGAGTCCTTGAGCCAGCGTTGAACTCTGGCTGGACGCTCCACTAGCTTGGTGAACTAGAGCAAGATGCTTCTCCTCCCTGGCTCTCAGCTTCCTGCTCAGATGGGCTCTGGTGTGAGGGCTGTTGGCAAACGGTACCCACCTCTGGCTAGAAATGAGGCATCTTTCAGAGAAATAGGGAGATGGGACGGTATTATTATTGGAGAGGCATTACTGGGCACCTGGACCCAGGAAAACCTATATATACCCCTCCATCCAGAGTGCGATCACCTCTACAGTGAGGAGCTTTCAGATACCTTCTAATTCTCAGGTTTTCAGAGGAACTTATGGGGATCGCTTGTTAATAGCTTGTTACAGATACAGATCCCCGGGTCTGGGACGGAGCCTCGGAAACTGCATGTTCAACAGTAGTTTAGTCAACAGTGATCTAGTTAACAATAGACTCGAGGGCAGAGGGGAGTGGCATTGGCAGGCCACACTTGAGAGACCCTGCCATGAATTTTATAGGAGGAACTGAGGCACACGGAGAGGACCTGGACAAAGCCCCCCGAACGACTCAGGACCCAAACCCTGGTCTACTAATACTTCCAATTTAGAGCTGCCTGCTCCAAACTCTAAAACGGGGTTAGAGGGTCAAGAGCGGCCCTGGGGTCCAGTCGCCACCTGGTTCTGGACAGTGGTCCTGTCCAGGTCCTGAACATTGGATGCCACTCCTCAAATTAGTGCCCGCCCCCAACACTGGGCTACGCCCACGTACCGCTCTACCCGTACGAGGTCTCTGCTAGGCCACGCCCCTGCGCATAGCGCCCGATCCCTTGAACTCCTGGCCAGCTGATGACACGCCTCCGTTCGGGCGACCTACACAGCTCCGGACTCGGTACCAGACACCGCAGGCTAAAGCCGTATTCCTGCTGTGACCTTCAGGAAGACTGGGGAGCAACCTTAACACAACGCCACCCTTTCCCACCGTGCGACTGCGGAAATAGTGTGCAAGGCGTTCATACCCACCCCGCCGCCACTGGCCCGCAGGGGCGTCCGAGGTGCAACCCAGCGGCTCTAGGAACCCTGGAGCTGGTCGACGGAATCCACCCGAGCCCTTTCTCAGTTGAACCAACCCCGGAAGCAGAGCCTCTCGGGAGGGCGCTCACATCCGGGTTATGCACATCCGGGAGCCGAACCCACGGCAGTTTCTTCAGGATGGCGGGAGAGAGGAGTAACCTATTAGAAAGGTATGAGCAACGCCCTCGAGACCTCGAGTTCTTCAGAGTGCTGGTAGCCTTCCTCAGAAAGTCTGTGTCCCCGTTGTACAGATGGAGAAACAGGCTTGGTTAGAGGCAGTCTTTCCGTGAGAACTGAGAGGGAAGAAGCTGCGCCTGACTTCAGGCCTCCCCTGCTCCTTGGGCCGCACTCTGGTAGTCAGAGCTGCCTCAGGAGTCCGAAGGGTTTGTGTCTTGCCTGGAACGGTTACTAGCTAGGTAGCTTTGGGCAGGTTGCTTCCCGTCCGCAGTCTTCTTTTCCTTCCTGCTTGTCTCTGAAGAGCGGCACCTAACAGTTGTTTAATAAAGGCTAGTTTGAAACGAGGTCTTTGTAAGAGAAAAGGAAGCCACTGATTTGAAATCTTCAGCTAAATGTGTTGGTGATATATAATATAATTTGTGATTATAATGTGTTATAATATATATATTTTAATATAAAGTTAACAAAAATTGTCATCTAAAAGTTATTTATTTCTGTCTTTATTTTTGTTTGCGCTGGGTCTAGGGTCTTCCTTGTTGTATTCAGGCTTTCTCTTGTTTCAATGGAGGGGGGGAGCTTCTCATTGTGGTGGCTTCTTTTGTTGCAGAGCACAGGCTCTAGGGCCTGCGGTTTTCAGTAGTTGTGGTTCATTGGCCCATGGCATGAGAGATCCTCCCTGACCAGGCATTGAACCTGTGTCCCCTGCACTGTCTGGCAGATTCCAAACCACTGGACCACCAGGGAGGTCCCACAAATTGTCAGATTTTTAGTTGGCAGTTTATGCTGGTGTTTAGGACCATGGGTTACATTGGGTGGAGGGATGATTTTCAGCATACCAATCAACAATGTGTATGTGTGCTAAATCGCTTTGTGTCCAACTCTTTGCGACCCTGTGGACTGTTACCGGCCAGGCTCCTCTGTTCATGGGATTCTCTAGGCAAGAATACTGGAGTGGGCTGCCATGCGCTCCTCCAAGGGGTTTTCCCAACCCAGGGATCCAACCTGCGCCTCTTACATCTCCAACATTGGCAGGCAGGTTCTTTACCACTAGCTCCACCTGGGAAGCCCACAAATCAGTGACAGTACATGCTAAATGTCGGAAGCAAAACTCCCAGGCAAAAGCAGTCTTTTCCCCTAGTAATACTAGTTAAGAGCATGTAACATTGACTCCCTCTGTGTGTTGAGATGCCTCCCAGGCCCTTGACATTCATTGATTGAGGCACTGCTCACCAGGGAGTTTGTGTTATTTCTTTCCTCTCCTGTATGGAGGAGGAAACTAAAGCTCAGAAATAATGAGTTTCCTAAGGTCACGTTCTCTGGGTCAAATAGATCTCTCCAAACCCCAAGCCTGCCAGCCCATTTATTATCAGGGACTGAACCATGGATTCAGATTACTTGAGCCAAAGACCTGAAGAAAATGTCACTGACCAAGGCAAGAAAACTCAAATAGGTGGGTGAGGGTATAAAATGGAGTCAGTTCAATTCAGTCACTCAGTCGTGTCCGACTCTTTGCAACCCCATGAATCGCAGCACGCCAGGCCTCCCTGTCCATCACCAACTCCCGGAGTTCACTCAGACTCAAGTCCATCGAGTCAGTGATGCCATCCAGCCCTCTCATCCTCTGTTGTCCCCTTCTCCTCCTGCCCCCAATCCCTCCAATGAGTCAACTCTTCGCATGAGGTGGCCAAAGTCCTGGAGTTTCAGCTTTAGCATCATTCCTTCCAAAGAAATCCCAGGGCTGATCTGCTTCAGAATGGATTGGTTGGATCTCCTTGCAATCCAAAAGACTCTCAAGAGTCTTCTTCAACACCACAGTTCAAAAGCATCAATTCTTCAGCGCTCAGCCTTCTTCACAGTCCAATTCTCACATCCATACATGACCACAGGAAAAACCATAGCCTTGACTAGACGGACCTTAGTCGGCAAAGTAATGTCTCTGCTTTTGAATATAGGGAACAGCAAAGTATGCCCTCTCACAGGCAACAGGTCAGAGAAGAGTGAGTCCCGCGAGGCTCAGCTGCTGCTCTGATTTTCCTTCCCTATTCCAGGGCAGCCGTGTCTGAGGACCAGCCATACTGAGGACCAAGAGCCTGTGACCACTCCATCTCCTTCCAGCTGAGGCCAGTCACCATCCTCAGCAGCTGACATCACAAGAAAGAGTTGGGCACCTCGGGGAAGTACTCAAGGGATCCTTTCCCTGAGACGTGGAGCATCAGGGCAGAATGCTGAGGGCCCTCCTCTCTGGCCTGGGGTGGAGGAAAGGCATTTGGGGCTGCGCCTTCAGCTCATGGAAACCCCATCAGCCTCCGGCTGGGTTGTTGAGTGCCACTGAAGTGGTCAGCCACTGGACAGCGATCTTTGAGGAGAAGGGCATCCCTGAGGCCCGAGAATCCAGTGAGTACATCGTGGCTCATGTCCTTGGAGCCAAAACAGTTAAGTGCAGTGTTGTCGGGGGGGCAGGAAGTGGGAGGAGGGAGGCCCCGGGGAAGGGATATCCAGCCTTTTCCACTCCACTGAGAGTGCAGAGCTGAGAATGATGGGATTTTTCTGAAGGAATGTCTTAAGCAAGTACTTAAGTCATCCATCCAAGAGACTATTACTGTGTGCCAGGCACCAGGGCTTCAGGGATGACCAGGGTGGCCAGTGTTGGACCCACCGGCATCATCAATGAAAGAAACCTGGGTCAGGGGAGCCAGCCACTCATGTTCTCTATGCGTCAGTTTCAGAGCCTGAGGCCAGGACTTTGGACCCAACCCCTAACCCCTTGGCAGCTACAGTGTATCCAGGAGCTGGGTAGCTACCGGTTGCAACGGTGAGTGCCATGGACCAAACCTGAGGGCTCTGTGTGGGGAGCAGGGTCCAGCTTCCTCCAGCCCCATCAAATTCATGGTCAAGGAGGAAGAAAGTGTCCAAGGACTTGGAAGGTATTGGGATGAGAGTGATGAGAGAGGTAATAAATAGAAAGAAGATGGGCTTGGTTAGGAGTTCCAGGGCACAGGAGGTGTGACCCTCCCCGACACCTTTGCCACAGTGGTATCCCAACCGAGACATGGCCCTGTTGGTCCATTTGCTGGCCCTGATGATCCTCTTCTTTCCTCTCTGCAGGATGCCTGTGCAGTACATCCTTGGTGAGTGGGACTTTCAGGGTCTCAATCTGAAGATGGCACCCCCAGTTTTCATCCCTAGGCCAGAAACGGAGGTAGGTGTGCCCGTTGGACTAGACAGGATGGGATGAAGGGGTTCAGGGTGCCTGTCTTGTCCCAGACTTCCACCAGGGGGCGCCCGGGCCCCATTATTGCTATCCCTTAGAGACAGCGCCCTTCCTGGCTGGCTGGATCGGTGGGGCCAAAAGGAAAGAGGTCTCTTGCTGCCCTCCTTGATTGTCATCACTTCCCAGGCCACTGTCCCAGCCCTTGGCTGTCAGTGGCTCACGATGGCCCAACTAGTGCTGCCCACCAAGTGCTCAGCCTATTCCTGTCATTTCCCTAGGACCTGTCCCACGGGCCCATAGCCAACCGAACCCATGGGAAACAAGTGCCTCCTCTTCCTCAGGAGGCAGGGCGGAGTGGAGAGGGCTCCCGCTGAACACCTAGAAGCCTGGGGCAGCTTTGTGACCTCGGGGAGCTTACCACCGCCCTCTCTGGACCCAGATAATGAGAGGGTTGGGCTTCCAGACCAGGGAATAGTTCGAATCCTTTTACCTTTTCCATCCACTTTCTAGTCAGATCACTGCCTGTGTTTCTCAGTTTACTAGGACTAAGGAACGTGTGGTCCCAACATGCTTTCTGTAGGTGAGGCACCTTAATCCTGGGAGAAATGCTTTCTAGGGTCTTGGGCTTCCCCTCACCTTATAGGTGGCAGAGCTGGTAGCCAGAGAGAGGAGAACAGGTGGCAGGGTAGCACAGTGGGGGATGATAGACAAGTCAGAGGGCACCAGGTTCTGAGAAGAGGCACACCCATTTCTGGGGCAGATCAGACCTCATCCACCTGCTCCAGCCAGGGACCCAGAGCCCCTCCTCACTTTCCTAGCCTCCCCGTCAGCCGAGAAACCCTCTGACCCCACTGCCCTCTACATCATGTGGCTAGGGGGCCAGGTCCTCACCTTACCGCCCAGTGTCAGGGCAGAGACAATAGGGAGTCTGAGACCTTGCTGAGGTCACAGGGCTGCCTGGGCAGGGGCCATGAGGCAGCACTCGGACATCCTGTCTCCTGGGTCAGGGCCCCTTCCCTCACAGGGGCTGCCCCATCTTGGACTGGATGAGCTGGGATGGGTGCAGAGCCGGAGGAGGATGGGCCTGCTACCTGCAGGCTTTGCGGGGGGGCAATCTGTCGCTTCTCCAAGCGTGCAACATCTGGCCAGGAGGTCACTTACCATCCCCTGAGGCTGCCCAGGGTCAGGGCATTGGAAGGAAGCTACCCCGATGACCTTTAAGTCCCTTCAGAGCTGACCTGGCACCAACTGCATGTTTCAGGGTTCTGAGTGTTGGGTGTGTACTTCCGGTTCCCATGTGGCCCTCCCTGCCCCCCGCCTTTCCTGGGTGGATCTGGGCCAGGAGAGTGGCTCTGCTGTCAAGGGTGGGAGAGGTGGGGGAGAGGAGGGAGGCTGCGGTGGGGAGGCCAGGTCCTTGCCTCACTGTACACACATTTCTCAGAACTTGCCAGGTTGCCCCAGCGTAAAGCCGCATCAGGGGGTGCCTTACCAAGAACTTGAGAGGACGTGGCCTGTGGCGGGGAGTGGGGAGAATGAGTGCATGGGAGGGGCCGTGCTGATTGTGTTCTCTCCATCGATTGAAGGTGGTTTCTGATGATGGGTGCAGAATTCTGAAATGCAGAGTTGTAGGCGGCATGTGGCCTGACCAGTTGGGTTTTCCCTGGGGGTGGGGAGGTGCTGCAGTCCCCAGCCTGGTGATATGTACAGTAGGAAACCCAAGGCTGGAAGTGTGAACTGTTCCTGCCCAGCCTGGTGGGGTGTGGGAGGCTCAATGCCCTGTCTGTGATTAGCTTACAGGAGGCAGTGCCCCCTTCCTGGGGCTGCCCCATCAAGAATGTAATGGCAGTGTGGGTGCTCCTGGCACCCAGGTCCTGCTGAGGCCTTGGCCCAACCTCTTGAGGGCTGTGGAATCCTGTGGAGGCAGTGGCTCCAGGCAGAGCCAACAGCTGCATGCTCTTTGCCTCCTTCCTACGTTCCCCTCTGCTCCCGTCCTGCTGTGTTCTTGGATTCTTCCCTTGTTCACCTGGAAAAGGTGCCCTGTGCCTGTGACCAGCTTGATTTTCAGTTCTTCCAAGGAGCCACCAACTCTCAGATGAGGAGGCACTTTTCTAGGTGAGAAAGAGAGTTTCTGGACCTGTTAAGAGTGATCTCCACCCCTACCCACTGTGTCTCAGGTGGTCCTACAGCCAAAATGATCCCTCCATAGTTTGGAGTGTGAGAGAGGCAGAGGGGCACTGGCGGCCCAGTCTCTCAGATTCATACCTTGCCCAGGGTAGCCATTCACACGTGTGGTGTGTGTTTCTGAGGTCAGGGTGTCTCTGTGAGGTGGCTGGCCAGTGTGGTTGACTAAGGGGTCATTCTCCAGCCAGGGTAAGTCTATGGCCCGGAAACCAAGAGAAGCTCACACTCCTGACAAGTTTCATCTGTCCGACTGGCTGCTCAGTACTTGGTCTCGCCACTGAGACCGCAGCCTCCCGGCTACAGCCCTAGACTGCTGGCTCTGTGCTGGCCCCAGTGCTATGGACCCAGCTTGCTGCCAGCACTCCAGTTGCCCAGTGGTGCCTGGTACGGGGATGGTGGGAACAAGTGAGGGGAAGCCCTTTCTGGCTGGAGACGGGCTGTCTCACCCTTTGGTAGCAGTTTGGTGCAGAAGGGGCTTGGAATAGGAAAGGTTGGACCCACTGGCCAAGTTCTACCTGCCTTGGACTTGCTACCCTGGGGACAGGTGAGCTTTGCTCCTGGGTTGAGGTGCCTGGGAGGATGAAATACTTCTGGGGACTCAGCACTGAAGAACTTAAATGGAAAATGGGTCTGAGTGATCTGGAGCCCTCTGCCCTGTTGGGTGTAACTGTTGACATTGAGACTTGGATGGACAGAGGAGTCTGAGGCTTGGAGGGTAACTTCCTGCAGCCACTGAGAGCTTGCCCAGCCCTTGGGGAGTAGCCAAGAGGTCTCTCTGTGGACCAAGCTCTGCCCGTGTGGGACACACTGGTGGGATAACCCCTGGGCTTTGCATCATGGAGCATTCAGTCTGGCGGGAGAAGCACACCCCGCCCTAGACCTAGGCCCATAGTGAGGAAAGTCATGGGAGAGAGAGCCCGGGGGAAGTGGCTCTCTTTCATATGAGGGAAACACCCACTTCCTGACCCCTCCCCTCATTCCCTGAGCCAACCCTGCCTGGAACTCCAGGAGTCCTCAGGCCCCAAGGGGCCCTCTCCAGCCCTCTTCCAGAGGACAGGTCCCTTTGAGAAGGGACTGTACTGCCCTTCCCCTGTTCCATGCCTGGCTCCTTGAGCCCCCACTCTACTGCTGTCAGAAACATTTGGGGCAATGGGCAGCAGCGGCCCTTCACCCTCACCTTCATGCTGTATTGTATCCATCCACAATCTGCAGGTGGCAGATAGGTGAGTGAGACTTGAAACTGTAGTTTCTAGAGTGACAGTGTCTGAAAATGTTGCCCTGCCGCCAAGGCAGGTACAGTGTAGTTAGGCACCTCCTACTCTGCCATGCCCACTTATCCCATGCCCTGTGTATGCCACAGTCCCCTTCAGATATGGGGCTCAGGTAAGGCTGTATCACCCCCCTGCCACAGCTCCTCCTGGAGGGAATTCCCTGTCCCTTTGACCTTGGGGCCTCTCTGGGGAGGCTGTGAGGAAGCTGGGGACACATTGGCCCCTTGGCCACCATGAGCTGTAGGCCAGTCTCCTGGTGAGACCTTGACTCCTGGGCCTCACTTTCCTCAGTAGGGTTTAATTAACAGATTAATACAGGGAATGTTCTAGGAGCAGGGCCAGGCACAGAGTGGGTGGCCAGGGACCATCAAGTATGTTTCTTAACTTTGGTATAAGCACAAAACAAGAGGCTATCTGTAAAGGGATTAGCTGGGGCTGACTGGACACCTATGGTGTACCATGCATGGGATCAATGCTTCATGAATATGCTTCTGTTTAATCTCCATTCGTCCCCAGTGAGGTGTGTTATCCTTAGCTATGCTCCTATTGTGGAGAAGGCAATGGCACCCCACTCCAGTACTCTTGCCTGGAAGATCCCATGGACGGAGGTGCCTGGTAGGCTGCAGTCCATGGAGTCGCGAAGAGTCGGACACGACTGAGCGGCTTCACTTTCACTTTCCACTTTCATGCGTTGGAGAAGGAAATGGCACCCCACTCCAGTGTTCTTGCCTGGAGAATCCCAGGGACAGGGGAGCCTGGTGGGCTCCCATCTCTGGGATCGCACAGTCGGACACGACTGAAGCAACTTAGCAGCAGCAGCATGCTCCTATTTACAGACAGGAAAGCAGAGACATAGACGGACAGTGACCTGCCGGTAGCCCCAGCTGACATGAAGTTCAGTCTGGCTTTGGTCATCCCCCTCCTCCATTCACATAGGGGCAGCTCAGCACCAACTCTGAGATCTGTCTGCCTTGCAGGAGCTGGTTGAATGGGTGCTGGAGGAGGTGACCCAAGGACCCCGTGTGGTGGGAGCTGAAAGCAGCCCCCTCATCTTGGAGGTGGGCTGTGGATCAGGAGCCATCTCCCTCAGCTTGCTGAGCAGGCTTCCCCAGGTGAGCCCCCTGTGCATGGGTAGACTGGCACTCGCTGCCCTTCCTGCTAATCCCTCCCCCGCCTCTCTCTATCAGAAGTACTTAGGGGAAAATAATGGGAAGTAGGAGGAAGACACCTGCCCTGGCCCACATGGCCACAGCCTCTAAGTCCCATGCCCTTCCATCTGGCCAGACTCTGGCCGCAGAGAGGGAAAAGCTATTGAGCATTACCTTCCTCTTCTAGTAGAGGGTTGGAGGAGGGCTCTGGTCCCCAAACCTGGCCTCTCTGAACATCCTGCCTCCCATGTACCCTTGTTTTGAGGTAGAGCCGAGTCATTGCTGTGGATAAGGGAGAAGCCGCCGTCTGCCTGACCCATGAGAATGCTCAGAGGTAGGTGGGCTTGAGGGCAGAGGGTCAAGTTGGGGGAGTCAGATTTTAGGGCCTGATCTCAACCCCTGTCTAGGTATTAAACCCACTGACCTTCACACCCAAGAAGGAGGAGGCAGTGGGGGTGGCCTGCTGTAGGTCCCACAGGGTTACAAATGGACAGTGGACAACCAAGTTTCTTGCTGGTCCAAGAAGGGTTTAATCTCCCAAGACTTGGTAGCCAGAGGTAGGGGTCTATTCCCACCCACCGTGCTCACCTCTCTCTTCCTGTCTCTCCAGGCTTCGGTTGCAGGACAGGATTCAGATCGCCCCCTTCGATGTGACCTCAGGTACCTTTCCCACTCCCCTTCCCTGGGTGGAGATTCTGGGTCCAGGTGCTGCTGGCTGGATGAGGCACTCTACAGAGATGGAGGGAGGGCTTTTCCCCCCTTCATTCACTCACCCACACACAATCTCAGACCAACCCTTGCTGAGGACAGGCAAGTCCCCTTTGCCTCCTGGGCTGACCTGACCCATGAAGGAACCAGGCACAAGGTCTTTTTTGCCTTTCGTATCATCCATAGTGAATGAGTTTTATTAGGGCTTGCTGTTGTCAAGAGGTAAGCAGAAGCTCTAGAAAACCCTGGGGACCAAAATACTTGAGTGTCTGCCTGGCCCATACAGCGTGTCCTGGGAGTTCTGGCTTCATTTCAGATTCCGTCACATCCCCACAGTATCCTTGAGCTTCATGTACTATCTCCATGGAGCATGACACGTGGCACAGGATGGGGCCAGGAAACAGAGCCACTAGAAATCAACTGGCACAGGCCAGGCTTGCCCTCCATATACTCAGTCTGTGTTGGTTTTGAGGCAGAGTGTGGCAAGACGAGTGGGGCTGCAGAGAACAGAGGCTCTTGCTTGGCCAGGTGGTCAGAGATGGCTGCCTGAAAGTGGCACTTAAACAGTGTTGCTTATTGGGGAGATTTTTAACAGGAAAGAGAGAAGTCAGGGACACTCCAGGCCATGTCAGAACATATACACTCCCACCCAGGCTGCCGGCCGGGGTCCTAGGACCCTAATCTGCAAGTCTAGTTTATCAGGTCCAGAGATAGTGCCGAGATATGTGACCTGGGGAGAGGGATTACCCAAGGGTCACAGTGCGTGGATCTTCCACCTTTCACCTTCTGTTCTCTGCCATGTGTTCCCTTTGACCACAGTGGTGAGCTGGGCACACCTTCTATCCTGGGGCCCTGTGGACGTGGTCGTCAGCAACCCTCCCTACGTCTTCCACCGGGACATGGAGAAGCTGGCTCCTGAGATCCTCAGGTGTGGGGTAGACCAGGGAGGCCAGGCCTGAGGCCTAGTGGAGTGGGTCTGCCCTGGAGGACCACACTGGGAGGGATGCGGAGGCTGGGGGGCTGAAAGGAGCAGTGGTGATGAAAGAGAGCCTCACTCTGGAACCCACAGACCTACTTGGGTTCAGCACCTGCCTTCCCACTAAAGACCAGTGAACCTCTCTGAGCCTTGGTTTCCTGCCTCTGAAAGGGGACTGGTGGAGCTTTGTTGGGCCAGGGGGCGGACTCAGTGATGACTAAGATCGCAGACAACAGTATACGATACCTGGAAGGTGCTTGGATGGGTGCACCATTTTCCAGAAGACTGAGGTCTAGAGACGTAAGGTGACTTGTCCAAGATTGTTTGGGGGCTTAGCTGGAAAACTGGGACTATGACCCTACTCCAGGCTTTTCACTGAGCCATCCTGCTCTCAAATGGGCTGAGAACCAGGGGTCGCCCAGGAGCCTCTGGAGGAGGCCATGGTAATATGTGTCAGGGTGCTTCCTGGCTTCCCACTTCCTGACTCTTAGGAGTGATTAGTGCCAGCTCTTGGCTTCCCCAGGCCAAGAATAGGAACACCACTGTGGGGAGACCCTCATGCCCTGAGGACAGTCAGTCAGTGGGATTTGCTGAGCATGCCCAGCACTGCTCCATTTGGGGGGTGCCTGTGGAGGGGGGCATTGGAGCTGCCACCATTTGGGGACCTCTCTATGGGACCTCAGACTTTGAGCCCAGAATATAAGTTCCATAGAACCCTCTATGGAAGCCCTGTTTAGCTTCTCCATACTTTTTAGATACCTCATCACAGGCCCTCACCTCCCACTGTTTTCCTCTTCAGATATGAAGACCCAGTAGCCCTGGATGGTGGTGAGGAGGGCATGGACATCATTACCCACATCCTGGCCCTGGCTCCTCAGCTCTTGAAGGACTCTGGGTACGGAGGGGGTGTCTCCTGGGTCTGACCTCTGCAGCCTGCTCCCCGCCGATGTGTATTGGGCCTGCTTTGGCCGTCACCCCTCCCAGCTCCAGCAACCCAGAAGTGCAGGTCCAGCCTTGCCCAACTGAGCTGACCCATTTCTCCCTCGCACAGAAGCATCTTCTTGGAAGTGGACCCACGACACCCAGAGCTCGTTGGCAGCTGGCTTCAGAGCCAGCCTGACCTGTCCCTCAATCTTGTGGCTGTGCGCAGGGACTTCTGTGGGAGGTGAGACTCAGCCCTGTCCCCAACCCCCATGGACCAGCCATGCTGGTCCTTCCACGCTTACCATCATACCTCTGGCCGTGGGGCAGGTGTGCGCTTCCCACTCCCTGCTCATTCACCAGGGCCCAGGTAGTAACTGGCCGCTTGTCCCTGTCTCTCTAGGCCGCGGTTCCTACATATCAGGAGGTCTGGGCCACAGTGTGGTTCCCCTGTGGATGCCTGGCCAGGGCGACAACCTGCCAGAGTGCCTGGCTGACGTTTCTACCAGGAATGCTACTTGGAGGGAGGTAGATTGTGCTGTCTAGAACCCCGGATGCTTGTGGCATTTCCCAGGGCTCCGTGGTTTCTAGGAGACTGGGGAATGGGAGCAAGGGTGGGAGGGTCCTTCCTGGGGCAGCAAAGGGCAAGGGCGCCCACAGTGCAGCTCAGGAGCTGAGCGGACCCAGGTTCCCAGTGTGGCTCCATTGTGTCAGTGTGGCCAAGGCAGGTCGCTGTGTCTTTAGGGGAATTGCTCTGGGGATGTTGGAAGATACGGCCAATAAAGTGGCAAGAGACCAACAAGTGGTGGCCTAATGTTTTGTTATTGCGATGTGTGGGTCCCCTGATGCCTTGCCCCTAGGCTCTGCTTGGGGTGAGAGCTTCCTTCTGCCCTAGCAGGTCTGGCTGGCAGGCCCCAGCTGGTGGGTTTGTGGGTGGCAGTGTAGAGACAGGCACGTGGTTGCTCCTTCTGGCCTTGAAGCTGGGGTGCTTGGCACTGAGTGGCTCCCTTCTGAGGGCTGGCTTAGCCGTTCAGTGGCTCGGGTACACTTAACACACCCCCACAGCCCCCACCCCACCCCCACCGCCCCACCGACTGGGCCTGGGCTCTGAGCACAAGAACCTCATCTGAGCTTGAGCTTGGGGATGGCGCCTGCTTCCTGGAGGGGCCATAGCCGAGGGGCCTTGCTGTGCAGTTCTAGGGTCACATTTCCACTACTTAATTGAAGGCTTGAGCCAGTGAGGGGTGCACAGGGCTCGTGTTTGCTTTTTATTCCCATAGTTTCCAGGTAAAACATTCCTTCCACCTCAGCTTTGGGGTTTCTGAAAACCCCTCCATCCCTGGTTGTAGCTGGGAAGAGTGAGAAGCTGAGCCAGACAGACCTCCACCCTAGCTCTGGTCTGCAGACATGTGGTTTCCAGGAGGCCTAAAGGCCCAGCCCTTCTGTCAGCAGTGACAGGAAACCTCCAGGCTGGCAGGTGCTGGTGTTAGCCTGCATCAGGGGAGGTCTCGGGGAACATGGCAGACTAGGCTTGCTCATTCTGTTGAACTCCCTTTCCCATCCGCCCAGCCCAGTCATTTCAAAGCCTGACCTGGTGATGTGGTGGCCAGAGGCAGTGTGATCTGGTAGACAGCATCCTCTGATGGAGCCAGGAGGCTGGGTTCCAGGGCTGTGTCTTGCAGTGGGACCTTCCCTGTGAGAAACTGGCTCTTCTGGTTCCAAGGCCACTGCAAGGTGGCAGCTGTATTTTGCTGTCAGCCAGGTGAATTATATAGCTGGTATCAGAGGACCCACTCCCAAGAGAAGACATGGCTTGCCTGAGTTCCTGTGATGGGAGGAGGCCAAGTGGCAATGGGAAGTTAGGTCCCTGCCTTGCGGGGAGTCTGTTTGCTGGAGTCACATCTGGCCTGAACGACTCCCTTGCTGGTCATGGTATTTGCCTTCACAGAGGCCACACTGCAGTTCCTAGCAATACCCTGTCCTGCTCCTTATCCAGCCTAAGCTGGGTGGACCTCGAGGTGCCTGCCCATGGCTTCCTTTGAGGAGGAGCCAGAGACTCCCCTTTAAGACTGCTCCAGAAGTTACCTGGAAGGGTGAGATAGGCTTTCAGAGCCCCCGTGTGCTCTCAGACCTCTGCCTACCTCACGGTATTGCCCTTCCTCTCCTCCTACCCCTGTCCTCTTACTGTCTTCACAACATCTCAGGATAGCTGCCCTGACCTAGCAGTCTGTTGCCTCCTTATCCCACAACCCCAGCTTCCCTGATGGTCCTACCCTTCTGGCCTCAGGCCCATTACCGAGGAAAGGCCTTGGCAAGTATGTGGACATGGCTTCCCAAGAGGACAGAATGCCGAGTGAGAGTGTAGGAGCAGTTGGGGTCACTGAAGCAGGAGGCACCCTTGGGGAGAGCTTCCTCCCATGAGGCCTGAGAACCCTGGGAAAGAAGTTTGTGTCAAGTGAACCTCGGACCTCAAGCCTGCAGCCGCTGGCTTGATTGAAACTTGGATGTAGAGGTCCAGTGTTGGAGCCACACCAGCCTGGGTGCAGAACCTGGCAACTGCCTGTCACTAGGGTGTGAGGGGATAGGTGACTTCCCCTTTCTCAGCCTTAGCTTCCAAGTCTAAGAAATGGAACCAAGTGCTTTATCTTAATATGATTTTGAAGAGACCATGGGTTGTACCTTTCATGGGGCACTGTGAGTGCTTTCATTGCCTTCCTGGGAGGGTAGAAATAAAGAGGGCCATGTTCCTGCATGTGTGTGTCCTGTGCTTGGCACCTACATGAAATAGGCAGAAAGACATGGCAGTCTGGAAAGGAGGGAGGGCAGGGATTTCAGTCTTGGGCTCTTGACTTTTCTCTGCCCTCTGGAGATGGAGACACCAAGAGGCTGGTGGCCTGGCAGCCAGATCTCCCCTCAGTCTCCTCGCCCTCCTCACCAGGGCCTGAGTGCCCCAAGGTCCACGCCAGAGAAGCCAGTGGCTCCAGCCCAGGGAAAGCCACTCTCCTGCCCTGTCTCCTCCCTCCTTCCTGGGGCCAGAGTCAAAGAGGGGCTGCCTCCTTCAGCCTGTGTCATGGAGCCCTGGAGATGGTAGCAGGAGGATGTGGTGCTAATGGGGGAGTCCAGGCTCTGCAAGCCCCGGAGGTCTTAAGGGATCTGGCTTCTGTCCACGCAGTCTCCTTCAGCTGGAGCCACAAGCATAGGCAGAGGGTATAGGAGTCCCTGATGGCTGTATTCTGGGAAAACAATTCCATCTCCTCTGACACTGGAGGAAACTGAGACTGCCTCAAGTTGGATGCTTTTCCCAGCTGCCCATGACTCTCAATGGGGCCCATCTGGCTGCTTTACTGGTATGTATCCTTTCTGCTCTCCCCTACCCCTACCTGGACCCTGGGCCGTTAACTTCGCCCAATCCCTGCCCAAAACCCTTGGCTGGTTCCCCATGACCTGAGTGGTGTCTGTGTCTGGCCAAGTCCAGATCTGAAGGGCTGGGGGAGGATGGCTGTGGGAAGGTCTTGGAGGGCCCTACCAAACCCTCATCGGTGCTCTGAGTAGGCTTCCGTTGAAACAGTTCCACTGCTGACTGAGTTTGGGAACTGTAACCTGTGCAGGCAGCATGTCCCCCCCTGTCCACCTCTGGATTCTTTTTTCCACTGCCCTAGACTCCAGCTTCCCTGCGTAACTCTCCATTCCCCAAACACCCCTCTTTCCCTTTGCCCCAGCTGTACGTTCATCAGAAATGCCCTTGCCCACCACTGCCAGTCCAGATAATCCTCTCCTTCAAGCTCCAACACAAATGCTGTCTCCTCCGAAACACCCACCCTGACCTCTGTGTTCTCGCCACCAGCCCTTAGGCCACTTCTGGTAACAATGACATTCTTTTGGGAGCCTTCCTGTCTCTTCTCTCTGGGGTCCCATGTGCGTCTGGCGTACCCTAAGCCCAACAGATGTCCACCAGTAATCGAACAGTGTGTGCGTTTGCCGAAATGTAGCTGGAATTTCCCATGTGGCTCACATCACAGCCGACAGTAGCTGTCGGGTATTCTGGTCACAGTAGGGAGGGCCTGGCCTCCCACCCAGGCCCGGCAGCTGTTTGAGTTGAGCCATAGCCAGTTTGAGGGCTCAAGTGCACCTGATCTCTGCACAGCAGCCACGCTGAGTACAGGCTGTCCTTGTCGGCAGTGGGGGCAGGCACCATGTTTCCTGGAGCTCTGGGCCCCAGCAGCCCCCAGCCAGTGTTGGCCAGAGCAGCAGCCTGGTCTCCACCCTCCGTGACACCTCCGTCCTAGGACAGGGCATCATGGGTGGGGATTGGGGCTGGCAAAGCAGTCTTCCCCCTCCTGTGGAAGGCAGGATAATGGCCCCAAAGATGCCCACGGCCTCATCCCCTAAACTTGGGGATACATTGCGCTACATGGCAAAAGGAACTTTGCAGATTTGATTAAGTTAAGGGTCTTGAAGTGGAAAGATTATCCTGGACTATTCAGGTGGGCTCAGTATAATCACAAGTGTCAGAGAAAAGGAGATGTTACGATGGCAGCAGAGGTCAAAGTGATGCCAGTGCTGGGGAGTGGCTCTTGAGCCGTGGAGTGCAGACGGCTTCAAGATGCTGCAGAAAGTGAGGGGATGGATTCTTCCCTGCTGCTGCTGCTGCTAAGTCACTTCAGTCGTGTCCGACTCTGTGCAACCCCATAGACAGCCCACCAGGCTCCCCTGTCCCTGGGATTCTCTCGGCAAGAACACTGGAGTGGGTTGCCATTTCTGTCTCCAATGCATGAAAGTGAAAAGTGAAAGTGAAGTCACTCAGGCGTGTCTGACTCTTTGCGACCCCATGGACTGTAGCTTGCCAGGCTCCTCTGTCCATGGGATTCTCCAGGCAAGAGTACTGTAAGTGGGTTGCCATCTCCTCCTCCAGGAGCCCTTCCTGACCAGGGATCCAGCCCTTGTCTCCTGTATCTCCTGTGTTGGAGGCGAATTCTTTATTGTTACTGCTCTTAATACCTAAACGTGCAAGTGGCTTTGGAATTAGAATTTGGAAATAGACATGGAAAGAATTTGAGGTACATGATAGATTGCATTGAACACTTCCTCTGAGCAGTGAGGTGGCTGGGGAAGGGGGAGGGAACCCTTACACCCAGGAGACCTCAGCTGCTTGGGCTCCCTCAAGCTGGCCCTCTGCTGGAGCGAGAGGACTAGAAGCTGCCCAGGGTGGGACTGAGAGACCAGCCTCGGGTCCGGGCGCTCTGGGGAATGGGACTGGGATCAGGGGAGAGCAAAGCTGGCCTCCATAGCCCATCTCCAGTGGCATGAGGGCCACCGAGGCCCTCAGAGAGGACCTCAGAGACTGGATCCAGGCCCAGTCCTGACTCCCACAAAGTCACATGGCCAGCCCAGCACCCAGGAGTATGTGAGAATGAGCAGAGTGCAAGGTGAGCAAGTACCGTGACTGAACTGAGCACAACAGCCCTTGAATCCAGGCTGATCCCTCCATGGAAGCCATGGAGGTCCGACTCCTCTCAACCCCTAAGCAGGGTCCAGCTCCTGCTACCAGCCTGGGCCGTGCTGTATGGCTGGGATAGAATTGGGTCATTCCTAGAGGTCTCAATGCGGGAGACCTAGGTTCACTCCCTGGGTTGAGAAGATCCCCTGGAGAAGGGAAAGGCTACCCACTCCAGTATTCTGGCTTGGAGAATCTACAGTCTATGGGGTTGCAAAGAGTCGGACATGACTGAACGACTTTCGCTTAACACTTATGGTTCTCAGCCTCATGATACCCTGAGCTGAAGTGGCTAACTGGAACCTTCGACACATTAGTCCACGTGCAGCCGTGAGTTTGTGCACAGATCCGGGTCCCACGGGAAGCCCTGCTGGTGGTTGTGAGGAGAGCAGGGTTCCCCTTTGCACCCCTCTCTGAGGGGACTGGTTATCCGTCACTACCGCTCAGAGAACCTTTAGTGTCTTTGGCCTCATAACGAGAAAACCGCTATGGAAGAGCTTCAGATTCTGGGACTACTCCCCTTCCAAGACACTTCCCTCAATCATCCTCCAGGGAAACAGTGGGGAAAGGCCAGTTTTACAGTTCACAGAGTAGGAAAGACAAGGGAGCCTCCCTCAGCCCTCCTGGGGCCTTGAGCTGGCCTCCACCTGGCCCTGGCCTTAACTGAGGAGAGACGGGGAAGTGGCTCAGAGCAGCTCTGCCCAGTGGAAGGCAGGCCTTGTGGTGGCTCCTTCCAGGGCCCAAGGTCTCTCTTGGAAACACTGACACTCAGAGTAGGGAATGCCACCATATTGCCCCTGGTGTGCTGGGGCTATAGCCCTCTCCTGGGGCATGAATTCTAGGGGAATGGAGGGGTCAGACTTCCAGCCTGCTGAGGCCAAGGAGCAGATTATGGGGGCTTGAAGCACCCACAAAGATCCCTGTGTACAAATGAGAGCATTGAGACTCAGTAGGCCAGGGCTGGGACTCAAACCCAAGGCTGTTCTCTGCCTCCCAGCTTCCAGCCCTTCATCCCCTGCAGACCCACAACCCACCTTGATTTCCAGGAGTAGTTCTGTCTGCCTTTCCTAGGAGTCAGTATGAGGCCAGGCTACGTGGATGAGCAGAGGGAACCCTGAGCTAGAGCTAGCTGCCTGGGCCTTCTTTCCTTTCGACCTTGCAGCAGGGCGAGGTATCTGGGCAGCCCCCCAGGCCTCCCCCCTCCTCTTCCATCTTCTTGCCATCATTTCTGAGGCTCCTACTGGGCACTGAGTCCCGAGCAACTGCTTTACATTTAGTGGTGTTAATTCTCACAACCCCACAGACTGGGTTTTTAATCATATCCATGATGAGGAAACCAAGGCTCAGCAGGGTGTAGTCACAGGTCAGGTCACACTGCTGGACTGGAAGGAAGGGGCAGGTCACCACCAGTGCCCATGTGAATGGTCAGACTGAGGTCAGCATAGCTAGGTTCTGGGCTGCCCCCTGTAACACTTAGTGCAGAGGTCCACCACCGAGGCCTGTAGATTTACAGGGCAGGAGCAGGGGTTACCAGGGCTGTTCCCAGAGGGCTTTTTATTTATTTACTGACTGTGCTGGATCGTCATTGCTGCACACAGGCTTTCTCTAGTTGTGGTGAGTGGCTGTAGCTGCTGTACACGGTCTTGTTGCTGTAGCTTCTCTTGTCATGGCGCACAGACTCGAGTGCTGGCTCGGCAGTTATGGTGCATGGGCTCAGTTACCCTGTGGCATGTGGGATCTTCCCAGACCAGGGATTAAACCTGTGTCTCTTGTGTTGCAAGGTAGATTCTTAACCACTGGACCACCAGGGAAGCCTCCAGAGGGCTTGGGCCCTTCTCCTGGGGGTGTATGCAGCATAGGTTCAGGCCTCAGTCTCCCAAGCCCTGCAATGTGCCAGTCTTTTCCTGGGAGATGACACCCCTCAGAAGAGCCTGGAAAATATGGAGACTGAACGGTACACCGTGAACCAAGTGCTTCTGGGATTATCTCATTCATTCTCAAGACATCCCATAAGGCAAAGTTTGTGAACCCTCCCATTTTACAGGTGAGGAGAACTGAAACTGGGAAAGGCTAAGGAACCTGCTCACATGCAGGCTGAACTGGGATTCCTTTCCAGGCTGAATAACCCTGGGCCTGATGCCTTGGTCATCACACCAGGCTTGAAAAGGGTAGGGCCCAGGACAGGGGGAGAGCACGCCTGGAATGAGGACAGTCTGGGCAAAAGCCTGGAGCCTGAAGGCACATGGGCAGGAATGTGTAGTGGTGAGGTGGTGATGATGGTGGATGCCCCTGGAGGAGCTCTGAATGCACTTTGGGAACGACAGCCTAAGGTAAAGAGTCTCAGGGTGAGTTACAGGGTCAGGTGGGCACTGAGGATGTCCTCTGGCTGCCAGACAGAGGGGTTGGGGGAGCAACTGAGCCAAGGTCTGGAGGCTGCTAGGAGCTAGAGCAGTTGACCTCCTGGAATAGAACAACTCAACCATTGCTGAGGACCTGGATATAGGTTGGGGAGTAGCCAGTGCCGGAGTAGAGCCCAAGGCTCTGACTGGAACCTGGGGGC
This sequence comes from Oryx dammah, assembly GCF_014754425.2. NCBI lineage: Eukaryota > Metazoa > Chordata > Mammalia > Artiodactyla > Bovidae > Oryx > Oryx dammah. The sequence goes on from NW_024070193.1 coordinate 10,734,746, forward strand.
CCTGGAGCCACCTTGGACTGGGGACTAGAATGGACAGGGTATCTGGAGATCCAGATGTGACCCTGTGGGGATATAGCCTAAAAGCAGCCCTTTAAATGGAGTCATGAAGACCACTCTCCCAGGTCTGAGTGCTGTCAACAGCAGTAACTGGCCTCGTCATGTGTGACGGCGCCAGGTGCCGCAGACACTTGTCATAAATCCTCTGCGCACGAGGCGCACCTGCCTTGGCCCACTAGACAGGTGAAGAGACCCGGGACGTGACACAAGCAGGAAGTGGCCGTGCTGGGGTTTGAACCCAGTCCTCTGACCTTCCAGCTGGAAGGGGAGTGAGCAGGCCCCAGAGGCCAGCTGCAGCCCAGGGCCCTGGTACCCAGCTGGGGTGCCCCCAGGGCTGACATGGGGTTCCAGGGCGAAGAGGAAAGTGGTGAGTCAAACAGAAAGCACCAGATGGGGAGTGAGCTTCCTCCCCTCCCAGCTGCCCCTGGTGCCAAACTTTCACAGCCTGCTGCAGAGGAGCCCGGGGGGAGGGGAGGGCAGTGAAAGTGGCTGCTGCTGAAAGGAGACCAATGTACTCCGGATGTGGCGGGGGAGGGGGGATGCTGACAGTCGCCCAGACTCTGGTTCCCAGCTGACAGGTGGGTGAGGAAAGTGAGTCCTCTCTCAGCATAAGTTGGTATAAAGCCTACCAGGCCGGAGGGGAGCATTTCAGGTCCTCAGACCTGAGAAGTTCTGGGAGGAGACGCAGGTGGATGGGCCTAAAACCCTTCTTGGAGTCATTCCACAGCTCAAGAACTGCTCAGGGCTCCCCACTTTCTGCTGGCACAGAAATCCTCTCTTGTCATTTCCGCCCAGCCCTCCTGCCCAGATCCCTGGAGCTTTGGAAGTTTCAGACCAACTTTTACATGGAACTCAACTATGTATTTTTTAAAAGACAAAAGCAGTGTCTTAAACATAAATGGATTTTGTTAGTTCATGTTCTCAACACTTGGCATTCAGTCCATCACGGTGAACAGCAATGAGCACTGACGTTTAAACGGGGGGCTGGGGTGGGAGCTGCAGTCTTCTGTCAGCCTCAGCTTTCAGTTTCTTGCAGTATTTGATTTTGGTGGCACAGGACCAAGTGACCCCACCAAGTGATTTGCACGGACAAGTGGGTACAAATGGGAATGTGTTTCCGAAGGCCCCCTTGCAGTCTCTTTTATTCTCAGGTACCTCAGGAGAAGCCTTATGTCCTGCTCAGCCCAGACCCAAGACTCTGGACACAGGGGAAGGAGTCTTAACATATAATAATTTGATGTTGTGCCCATCTGAGTGTGTGTGTCATTTTTTAAACTGGGTTTTTTCCAGTAGTTAAAAATATGAACGAAAGAAAGAGAGGGAGAGAGAATGGAAAGGAAAGGAGGAAGGGAAGGAAAGGAGGAAGGGAAGGGAAGGAGAAAGAAGGAATTCAGGCTTCTGAGGATGCCCTCACTCAGTTTCTTGGTGAGGAAGCCCACCCTGATTGCTCCGCCCCGACCTGTCCTGGAGGTTCCAGTGCCTCCTCTTACTCAGCATCTGTCTCAGCAAGTGTGAATCTGGGCCACATACTTCTGAAAAGTCTTAGGAGTCCACAACTCCTCCTGGTTTCTGTGGGCCTTCCAGGTACTCAGTCCTGGTTCTGGGCAGGGCAGAATGCCTTACGCAGGGGACAGGGAATAGGGGCTTCCCTGGGCTTTGTGTTGTGTCTCCAGAGGTGGGAGGACTGGGGAACCCAGTGCCCCTGAAAGCCTGGGGTTTCTGAACCTTCAGTTCTGGGAACTTGCTGTGCTTCAGAAAGAGAGAAATGAGAAGCAAAACCCTAGGGCCTCAGCGCCACCAACCCCCCCTTCCTGTCTTCCTTCCGCTGAGTCATAGCCAAGCGCCTAGCACCTCTGCCTCCTTCGGGGCCATATGGGTGGGGTGGAATTCATGGTCACGTGAGGACACAGCATCTGGACAAGTCCTCTTCCTGCAAGTGTCTGTGCAGAGCCCCGAGTTGCTGAGCACTAAAGCTGCCTCCCAAGCTTGGAGAAGGGGTGACTGAGGTCTTTAGTATCCTGTGTCTCCCTGTGATCCCCAGGCCAGCTGTTCACCTACAAGCACTGAGCACCAACTGTAAGCCAGATAGCATGATTCAGGTGGGGCCCTGTCCTTGAGGAACTCGTGGGTTTGGACGTGGGCTCTTCCTCACAGGCCCCTCATGAGTGACTGGGTCCTTAGCCTCGCTGTGGTCAGTGGGGAACCATGGGAGCCAGGCCACATCACACATGCCCATCGTAAAGACCTGCACACACTACACAGGTGTCCACAGTGCACGTGCACAGGTGTGGGACTGGGGCACGTGTGTCCATGCCCATGATCATTAGGGAAGAGATATCACCCTGTCTTGGAGGCCCAGGTACTGTCACTGAGTCACGAGAGTCCATGGGAGTTTGAGGACTGTGCCCCCATTTTGTGGAAAAGAAAGCTGCAGCCCAGAAAGGGCCCATGATTTGCCCAAGATCACACAGCAAGTTGGGGGAGATCTAGAAGGGGAACCAGCCAGACCTGGGCACCTGTCTACCTCCTTGACCTTTCTGGCCTGGCATTTGGGGCTTGGTACCCCCTGATGACCACACTGCATCAAATCTGGGTTGATTCTCTCAGCAAACCACCTGAGGACCAACCACAGGGTCCTCCTGCACCTCACCATCCCCAGGAACTTTCCCTGCACTGCATCTTTGCCTGGGTGACCGAGATGCCTGCAGTTCCCTCTCTTTCTCAATCATTCTCTGTCTCTCTGATTCCTCAAATAAGATCCAAACTTCCAAATTCTGCTTAAATGCTTCCTCTACCTTCTTTGACCCCCTGCGACTTTCCCCTACCTCTAGCCTCTCTTGGCCTCTCTCCCCTTCATTCCCACCCACTGTTCACCCACCTCCTAAATATAAAATTAACCCATAGAGCCCTAGGCTGGGTGTGAGGGGTCCTTTGAGGCTGAGACAGTGGAAGCCACACCCAGGCCAGTCCAGCCCTCCAGACTTTGCCAGTCACTGAGGTGGGCCCTAGAGCTGGTATAAGAGACAGCACCTCTGCTAGGCCTCACCACTTGCCCTCAACTCTGCCCCTTTGCTCAAAGCCCAGACCTGGAGCACTGTACTTGAGGCGAGATTGACTCCTCAACCATTTACCATCAACGTTTACCATTCTGGGTTGTTTATTCCCCCACACCTTGACTACCCCTCCACTGAGGGCTCAGCCTGTGTTTCATGGGGTGGAGTGTGGGGGTCAAACAAAGAGTTGAGAACCCTCAGATTTTTGTTGGGTGTCGCTCTTTAGTTGAATGACTCTGGCCAGAGCTGTCTGCTCCTTTCCAAAGCTCTTTCCTTCCACTTGGTCTCAGGAAGTGGGCAGGGGGCCGGCCATCTTTGCCCCATGAGGGTTTGAACCCCATAATGCCAGCTGTCCCCTCACTCCTCTCCAACCATGACTGGGAGCCTAGGATTGATTGTCGGACCTACCCTTGGTGCTGGAGTATGAAGGAAAAATGGACAGAGACACTGCCCATCAGGAGTTGATGGCCAAGGGGAGGACAGAGGCAAGTAAAACAGGTCCTTATCCTTGCCGCGTGTGGTGTGTGTTCGATTGCTGTCTGCTGGGCACCATGCCAGGCCCTGGGCATGGGCAGTATTCAGATAAGGCCCTGCTCTCGTGGAGCATGTCCCCCCCTGCTCAGGTTCCCACTCAGCACTTGCAGTGCTCAGCTTGAGGCTTTCCCTACAGCACAGGCCAGCTTAGGAATGGTCAGGGAGCTCACTCTCTGGAGCAGCCCTAAGCCTGCGAAGGGTGGGAATTGGTGGGTATACATCCCAGCTTCCTCACCCCCTTGGGTGGGACAACCCCAAGGAGTGTTCTACACCACCTGTCAACCGGGGACTGACCTCAGTTGCCCACAGAGGGAACACACTCATTTACACACCTGCTCTGGCTTCCTTTCCTTCCCTGTCTCACTTCCCCTCTCATCTCCATCAGGAACTAGGAAGACTATGATTTCACCCGGCTCCAAAGCTGCCATATTCTGAGGATGCTGGTGGAAGATACAGCTTGGAAGATACTCCTGCTTGAGAAACAAAGGTTAGTTTATTTCCCACAGTAACAGTAGACAGAGGGTCAGCATTTTCTTGAACCACTTCCCTGAACCCAGTGCCTGCAGCGTGACCCTATAAGGGCCAGATGATGTCTGCACATGCAGTAGGTTGACAGCAGAGAAACCGTGAGGTCAGGGAACCCAAATCTTTTATAATAGACTGTAAGCCAACCTGCCTAACCTTTGCCCCAGAGGCAGATACTATCTTTATTATACTAGACAAGAAATAAATCTGCCTTTTTCCCTGGAGGGAGACATTATCTCTATCTTCTAAGGCTATTCACTGGAATAATCACCCTTGAAAGTATTGTTTGGAACGAGGGCAGTCAGTGCCTCTGTGAACAAATGTACAGAAAAGGGAGACAACCAGGAAGAATTGTCTCCCAGGACCCTATCGGTGCTTCTTGACATCACCTCCAAAATAAACTATTTGTGTTTGGATCTTTTTATTAATATTTATTATTTATTTATTCGTTTATTTGGCTGCATCAGCTCTTTGTTGCAGCATGCCGGATCTTTAGTTGCACATGTGGGATCTAGTTCCCTGACAAGGGATAGAACCCTGGCTCCCTACATTGGGAGTGTGGAGTCTTAGCCAGTGGACCATCAGGGAAGTTCCCGTGTTTGGATCCTTGACCCTGAGCCTGCCTCTGGGGAAAACCCTTCAAGACTGGGAAGATGACACTAAATGAGTGTTAATGGGTTTTCTGATGTGGCTCTCATTTCTCCAGATCTGTCCTGCAAATAATATAGGGAGCCACATAAAGGAAGAAGTCTGCTTTCCCAGAATCAATGCTGCTGTGACTTCTTAGGAAGGTGCTCTAGAGGACTCTTGGAGTGTCATTTTTCACGTTTAAATATTTAGTCCATCTAGAACATGGTGGTTGCCTCTGTGAGGTAGACATTAGACTTCACTTTTCCCCCAAATCATTCTAATATAGTTTATGGGATTTTGTGCCTGGTCCATCACCAGTATCTTCTAATCTGCCTGCAGCCTATTATGTAGAATATGTCATAAACACACACATAATCAATTCACAGACAATGGACTAATGAACACTGGGCATCCCCATCACTGGGGATTTGACACTCAGCACCCAACCCACTCGTGATGACACCATTCAAGCTCCAGTGAAATGCAGGGAGGCTCTGAACCAGCCTTAGAGTTCACAGAGGGTTTGAACGGGAATTGGAAAGGTTTCTTTCTAAAAAATATGTAATAATTAATGAAAATTTCAGAATCTTGGGGACTTCACTGGCATTCCAGTGGTTAAGATGCTGTGCTCCCACTACAAGGGGCGTAGGCTTAATCTCTGGTTGGGGAACTAAGATCCCGCAGGTGGCATGATGTGGCCACAAAATAAATAGTATTTCTGGGGCGCCTGTCTATTTGGACCCATGGTCAAGGGTTAACCCGAGGGGTGGGCTGGGACTAGGCAAGAAGCCCCAGGGAGAAAAATCACCAAACATATATACTCCTCACCATGATTCTATACTAAAGGAGGGCATGGCAGCCCAGTCTAAGTATTCTTGCCTGAAGAATCCCCCTGAACAGAGGTGCCTGATAGGCTGCAATGACATGTTGGGGGACGTGGCTAGCAGGTTTGGAGCTGTGCTCAGTGAGAGCCAGGAGTGACCGGAGGGCTTGAGAGGAGAGCAGCTCCCTGCCCACACCTCTGTCCAGCCTTGACCAGGGAGGGGTCTCCATTCTTCTCAAGGCAAACAGGTCCTGAGTGGTTAAAAGACTGTTCCAAGGTCACCCAGCCAGAGAGGGAGGCCCTTACTTCCTTTCTGTGCCTGTCTAGACATGCCCCCCAGCACTCCTTCCAGGCCCCTGGGACCCGTGATAGGAACACTCATGGCCACTCCTCAGAGTGTGATTAGGTCCCAACCCAGTCCCAGAACGGGGTCACAGCCTCCATGGCTTCCTGGGGGCCCTGGAGCTTGTCCTCTTCATTCTCTTAAGTAAGGACACCGAGGCTCCAGTGGGCCAGATGTGTGCTCAGGACGGCACCTCTGGGCACGGGCACTAGGACCACACCAGGTGGCAGATGCTGCAGCTGGGGCCGGTACCCCAGCAAGGGGACAGATCCTGGAGGAACAAACTGGCCTGAAGGGGAGACAGGAGTCCTGGCCAGAGGTTGCCTGCTCGTTAGCGAGGGACTCAGTGCTCAGGGCGCGCACTGGGATCCCACCTTGCTCTCCGTCCTCCTCCCCCTTGGCCATCACAGCCCTGACTGCTCACCAGCCTGGCCAGGACACTGTCACCGGGCATCACCGAATGTCCTACCTTCACCTGCGCCCCTCCCCCGCACACCGCCCCTCCTCCCAGGCACACACCCTTCCCCCTGTTTTGCTTCCCGTTGCCCACTCTGTGCCTGTCCTAGGGCTGGGTGCTGGGTACCATAAGATGTTGTACCAGACCTGGGCCTGCCCAGGCAGACTCAGTGTTGAGACAGAGGAGTCTACGGAGGCACCTGCAGTCAGGGAAGGTTTCCTGGAGGCGTGGATTCCAAGCTGTGGGTGCGCTACCTCCTCCCCCTCACCTGGGTCACTGCCCCTCCTCTAAGCCTCTCTCCCTGGAGTGGCCAGCGGGTTCCTGGAAGCGTCCCATCGCTCTGCAGTGCCGATTCCAAGAACTGCGGCTCCTGGCAGCACTTGCTCAGGATCCTTTCCTAGAACATAGGCCTCGCCCCACCCAGGCTACTGGGGTCTCATTGGGCAGCTGGCAGAGGGAATGAAGGAGGGGGTGCCCAGGGAGGGGCCTCTGTAGGATCCAGACACTGGGAGGTGGGCCTCGGCTGTCAGCCCGGAGAGGGTGGCCACCCTAGCGTCGGGGGCAGAAGGTCAATGTGTGTGAAGGCACTTTGACTCCAGTCAGCTGTGGGGGCGGGCTAAGCCCAGGGAGTTCAGCTCACAGCCTCCCTGCACACACAAGAGGCTCACCCATGGGGCCTTGAACTTGGGCTGTGGTTGCTACACTCCACCCTCAGTCCCTGTCCTCCCCACCCCCATCCCAGGGTTCCATCTCATAAGCGCAAGGCACAAGCCTTCCTCTGGCCTCAGAGCCGGCCTTCAATCAGATAAGCTCCAGAGGTACGGGCCAGGGCACAGGAGTGTCAGGTTCTGAGCAGTGAAGGGGGCGTGGGCCAGTCAGTGCTTGGAAGGATAGGACATCTGTGTTACTAACTGTGTTATAATTTACCTTGCTAGATTATGATGGAGGAAGTCACCCCATCCCGCACCCTCAGCAAGGTGGGTGGGGGTTGGAGGTGACAGCCCCCAATTTGTGGGCCAGGACAGGGTCCACCTTCCCTCAAGGTCACTGGGCCTCCCCCTCTGAGGCGTGTCCTCCACCCCCGCCACCTCTGAGCTGGCGACAGGCCTGCCCACCCGCCTGGGACCTGCCAGATCACGTTGAGCAACCAGTTCCTGAGAAGCGTTGAAGGCTGTTTGGTTTAAAATTAACTCCCCCGCTCCCCCTCCTCTGCCTGCAGGCCTCCTCCGAGTTCTTGGAAGAGGCGCTCTGCTCTTTCTTCCTGGGAAGAGGCCTCTAGCCGCAGCTGCTGCAATTCTAACAAAAACACCTCACCCAGGGTGGGGGTGGGGGGTGCCCATGCCCCACCTTCTCTGCCCTCTGTGAGGACACCTAGGGATCCTTCTGGAGCCTAGCTCGCCCCAGTGCATCCACTGACCCCAAGAGGAGAAAGCGGGTGACTGTCAATTTGCCGAGAGCAGGTGCTGCTGCCCTAAAGCCCACACCCCCTCCCATTGGCACCTGCTGGCTCTGAAGAGTAAAAGGGCTACAGAGACCCAGTCTGGGCACCTCTGGGGTAGAGACAGTGAGTGCTGATCACACAGATGGCAAACCCAGGACTTTGGTCTACTTTGAGGCATGTTTGGCTCAGAGAGAGAAAGCACTGTACTCAGGGTCACCCAGCTTTGCCTACCTAGGCTCAGCCTGCCCACTAGATGCTGGGCTGACAATGCTGATCCGGCAAGGATGCCCGGAGGCACGGCCTGGCAGGCACTCACACTGGGGCTAGAGCTCCTCTTGTCTCTTCCCCACACTCCTCTGCCTGCCCTGGGAACCCATCTCCTTCTGGATAAGCCTTCATTTTCTAGTGTCTCCTTGGGCTCCATGTCTCTGGAACTTTGGAGAAAAGGTTTCCGGAGAACCTGCTCTCCTACAGCTCCTCCTACCACGGCCATCTACCCGAAGGAGCTGAGAAAAACAAAGGAATGTTGGCCAAGTGGAAAGGTCAACACACGTACACACACTGATGTTGTTCAGAAGTAGGGCTGGTGATGGGAAGGGGAGAAGTGCTTCTTGGGGGAAGGCGGAGAGAGAAGAAACACTTTTAAAACAAAGCTCTGCCCCACTCCAAACTGGGTGAAATCTTCACCTCTGCTGGAGGAGGTGCCCGGCTCTGGGGACAGGAAATCCCAGGCTGGCTCATGGGTGCTGGGTGTGGGGAGTCCCTGCAACAGGGCTCTGCCTGGGGAGCATTTGCTGGGTGGTACTCCCCTTCCAGCCACACCATCAGAGTGTGGGTCACCCTAATGAGGACTGTGCAGTGAGTCAGTCCTAGAGGACTGCCTGGAGGAGTTGTGGCCATCCCAAGATCCCTCAGTCCTCAGAGGCCACTTCTTGCACTCTAGGCCCTGCCTGCTTCAACCAGGCTTGAGTCCTGGAAGCAGCTGTCCTTCCACTGAGCAGAAAGTTTTGGCCATACCAAAAGGCTCCTCCAGCTTTGGGCCTCTCACGTCCCCTCCTGCTCATATGAGCATCGGCTACCACTCACCCTGCATCCCTGCACAGCCAGGTGAAGCCCTGCTCCAACCACCCTGTGGCAGGGCCCTTCTACTATCTCTGTCAGACAGATGGGGAAACTGAGGCTCCAAGAGATTAAGCCACTTGCCTGAGATCCTTAGGGTGATTTTGGAGGGGCTGAGATTTGAACTCTGCCTGAGTTCTTTCCACTTGGCTAATTTGCCTCTTCAAAGACAACCCCAGGAGACTTTCATGGGAAGCGTGGGGTGTGTGTGTGTGTGAGTGTGAGAGAGAGAAATTTGGCCAAAGAATGGTTGTTTTGAATTAGTCGTGGAAATTATGTTTCCTTCTCCCCAGGCTGGAGAGACCTGGGAAAACTCAGACCCCAGGGGGATTCCCTAGGATGCGGCATGAATCAGTGCTAGAGAAGCTGAGGAAGACTTCTCAGAAAAGGAGTATTTGAGTTGGACTTGGAAGGGTGAATATGAGTTTGCCCTGGCAGAATGAGGAAGAGGGACATTCCGGGATGAATGATACCATGGGGAGGGCTGTTTGGAGAGAAGCAGAATGGAATGGCCTGGCGGATTGGGAAGCTACATCTTGGAGTCTGGGGTGAGGCACAGGCAAGATACGAGGGGAGCCTGTGAATATCACTAAGTGAGGAAGGCAGGCCACTATCGGGTTTGCAAGGCCCTCACTCTGGGCTGAGGGGGCCAGTGAGGAGGCCATCAGGTCAGTGACCCATGGTGAGGCTGGATGTGGGCAAGGCAGCCGTGGGGAGCCACAGGAGAGCAGCCGGAGGACGACCAGGGCCAGGGTAGAGGGACGTGGAGGCCAGCAGGCAGGGGTGCACGTGGGAGTTGTGGAGCCGTGTCTAGGGGCCAGTCTGGACAGTTTGTCCAGGGCGAGTCCAGGTCTGGACCAGGGGAGTCCTGAACCAGGCTGTTCGTGTTGCCAGGCAGACTCCTGTTCAAGAGTTCTAGGGTGAGGGGGCCAAGCCCTGGCCTGGGATTCAAAGCCCTGGGCTCCAGTCCTGCATGGCCACTTCTCTGGTGACCATGGACAAGTCACCCTGCCTCTCTGGATATTGGGCTTATGGCTTTGAAAGGGGACCGATGCAGCTCACCTCCCTGACCTGTGACTCACCTTTGAGGGCACATACTGCTGAGGGCTGAGCGAGTAACAGGCCTGAGGGAAACCCACACACCCCGCCTCCCCCAGGTGTGGGCATGGGTAGCAGATGGCTTAGTTTCTACTGAAGTTGCTAGAAAGTTGGGCTGGTCTGGCCTCTACCCCAAGCCATGCAGACACCAGACTGTGGGTCTGTTCACCGTGATGGGAGCCCAAGGCCTTGGTTGGCAGGTGACGCCTGAAGGTGGAGGCCTGGGCTGGCAGCACAGCACCAAAGTTGGGGGTGAGGGGCAGTGAGGGGCTGCTTCTATTTCCAGGGGGTTCCGGCCAGCTCTCCTGCAGCTCCCCTGGGGACTGCAGGGGACAGCAGCACCTGCCCAGCCCACCTCTCAAATGGGATTAAAATAAGGGACATGGAATAGTTGCAGTGACAGCTGCAGCATCTGCCACGTTGAACCCTCTCGGCCTCTCCTCAGTATTGCCTCATAAATCCTCCTGGGTCCCCCCACATTCCCTCTGAGAGACGTACTGCCCCTCTTCCCACTTCAAAGCTGAGGAATCTTCTGAGGTTCAGTGAGGTTGAGGGACATGCCCCCCAAATCAAGTGTACAGCAGATAATCCAGACTGCGGGAGAGGTTTGGGTAAAACCAGGGTGTGGGGCACACAGGAGATGGGAGTAAACCTCTGGGGACCCTCCTCCCTCTCAGGTCTCAGATGTGAGAGCCCCAGCCTGCCTCAGCTTGGGAGGGGACCCCCCCACCCTGCAGTCGGGGTGGGGGAAGGACACCTTCCCCAGGAGAGACTGTTGAACTTCTGGCAAAGCTCCCACCTGCTTTATATTAAAACTGGTCTGACAGGTTGGTGTGAAAGAGCTGCCCAGACCTGCGGAGTTCCACATCTCCTCAAGGGAGAGGGCCTTTGTGAGGTTTCACAACCCTCCGGCCTCCTTGATCAGGACTTATCTCAGGCTCTTGGTCCCTCTGCTTCACCGTACATCTGTGAGGAGTGGGAGTTTCCCATCTGAGAGTGGAACCAGCCTGGCCCGTGTCCCCAGCCCTATTTAGATCCATGTCCAGCCTTGATCATCCAGCAAGATTTGCTCAGTTTGCAGATTAGAAGCTGAACCCAGGGGCAGGGGGCCGGAAAATGATTCCAAGGATGTTAACGACGCTCAGTGATCATGGGCGAAGTCTCCCAGGAAGCCCTCTCATTGACTGACAAGAGAAGCCTGAGTGGCCTCGTGGCATCTCTGTCCCAGAGTTGTTCCATCAGAGTGTTGTAAGTCCAAGGAGGGACACCAGATAAGATCAGTCTGCGAGCCCACCTCCCCTGGCCTGACAGAATCCTCCAGGGTGCAGTCCCCAGCTCCCCTCCTCCAAAATGCCCTCCTGAATTGCCCCGCCCTTGTGCCTGTCCCCAGCCCCTTGTGAGTGCCAAGGCTTTAGCATGCCAGCCCCCGGGAGGGAATGCAGAGCCGCAGTTACACAAACAAGGTCTTGATTCAGGGTTTGAACCCCGCCTCTGCCCCTCACAAGCTCTGTGACCCTGAGAAAGCTGCAACCTCTCTCTGAGCCATACCTCTTTTCCTATAATGGGGACAGCCTCTACTGGTGTGCAGGGCTGCAGGGAGAACTTAATGGGCATGAACCCCCGCCCAGGATCACCTCACCCCCCTGGTCTCCATCACACCCCACTCAGCCATATCCCAGACCTCTCAGCCTCCTTTCTGGCCTCTGGCCCCCAGGCCCTCATGGGGTCATCTCCACCCAGCTGACAGGTTCACTGCTTAGAAACGAACATCGGATTGTCGCATTTCCCTGCTGAGCTCTGAAGGGGCGCTCCACCACCAGAACGCCGTCCGTGGCTCCCCCTCTGCCCTCTCCACCTGCCCTCTGTCTCCTCAGCCCTCCTGGAAAGCCAGCCATCTTCCGGTCTCGCCACGTTTGTTCCTGCCTCAGGGCCACTGCACTGGAGCTCCTTCCACCTGGGAGGTCCTTTCTCGACGGTGTCCAGGCTTAGGGCCACCTGGCTCCAGAACCCTCCTCGACCCTCTCATCTGCAGCAGTGTCCCCCCCGCCCCCCAGAGCACTCTCTTCCCCGCCCCCTGCTCTGCTATCATTTCGCTCCCAGAACTCGTCCCTAGTGTCCGTTTGTGCCCTTGTCTGTTGTCTCTCGCCCACTAGCCCATGAATCCCACAAGGATGGGGAGTGTGTCCATCTTATTCCCTGCTGTGTCCTCAGGGCCCAGATGGAGTCCAGCCCAGTTGGTGCCCAGAGAGCATGTGTGCTGGCAAAGGACTGAATTGGTAAAGGGTTACTATCAGTTATTGTGTGTATGTCATGCGGGTTCCTGTGTGCTCACCAGTCAGTTCCCCTCTTCCTCCCTGACCAGTGCCAGTAGGCGTGCCCCTTTCACCAGCCCAGAACCACCCAGGGGTGACTTCAGTCACCAGAGGATATTTAGCATCTGTTAGGCTGCCTCTCTGACCCAAGTCAGAGGGGCCGAAGACATACCCTCCACTGATCCTGTTCTAAGCAGGCATCACTCACTCCCTTGATAGGGTAATGTGAGAATAAGATTGAAGCTGACTGGGACTTCCCTGGAAGTCCACTGGTTAAGATTCATGCTTCCAATGCAAGGGCTGTGTTTGATCCCTGGTTGGGGAACTAAGATACCACATGCCATATAGTGTGGCTAAAAAAAAAAAAAAAAAAAAAATTGAAGCAGAAAACTATCAGGAGTCAGAGGTAGCTGGTAGCCCCTTTTCAGGTAAGAGCCAGACCCTGACTTGGGCTGAGGCAAGGGGGAAGGGGATCAGAGCCTGTTGGCCAGGCCAGTAGCTCTAGAGACGTTAGCAAGCAGGGACACAAGGGGATAAAACCAGCATTCAAGAACAGCTCACCTGAAAGCCACCCCCACCCCAGCTGCACGGGCAAGGGGGCGGTCGGGAGCCTGCAGCCTTAGCTCTGCTCTGTGCCTCGTCCCCTCAGCTGCCCTGTGCCCCTTCTGGGCTTGTCTCCTCCTCTGGGGAGTGTGGGTGATATTTTGTTGTTTAGTTGCCTAGCTGTGTTCAGCACTTTGCAACCCCATGGACTGTAGCCTGCCAGGCTCCTCTGTCCATGGACTTCTGGAGGCAAGAATACTGGAGTGGGTTGCCACTTCCTTCTCCAGGGGCTCTTCCCCACCCAGGGATTGAAGCTAGGTTTCCTGGATTGGCAGGCGGATTCTTTACTGCTGAGCCACCAGGGTAATATTTAGGCCCACTCTAACCCAGTCAGCGTTGTAGTGAGCACCGCATAAGGTGCAAAGCCCTTGTCTGTTTCCCGCACCCTGTGGACACCCTGACGTCTCCCCTCTGTGGACAGTGAAGGGCTTCCTTCCACTCCAGCACTGTCTGGGACACGGTGCCAGGTAAGGAAGAGCCTGCCTTTGTCCCTCTGTATCCACTGCCTACTCACTGGATGACTCAGATCTGGGGGTGGAGCAGACACAGGGGTCATCTCAGGCATTCTGAGAGTCACAAAGGGGCTGGGATCTAGGCTGAAGCAATGAGAAACCACAGACATCCCTGGCAGGGCCATGGTGCCCTGGACGAGGTGTGTTGCCAGGCCCTGCAGCCAGCAGTGGAAAAGGTGCCAGGCGGGACATGTGGACCTGGTAAAGATAGCCCTCACCCACTTCTTGCTCAGTCTCACCCAACAGCAACTCCATTCTTTGCCACACCTTTCTCTGTACCCCCAGGGTTCTACACCTCCAGAGTTCTTGATTTTTATCCTGTCCTGCCTCATCCTTGTCATCAATGTCACTCCTCACACCTTCCTGTCTTCAATCTGCTGACATTTGCCTCTTCGAATCTGCAACTTTTCGAATGGATAAGAAAGCTGTGGTACATATACACAATGGAGTATTACTCAGCCATTAAAAAGAATACATTTGAATCAGTTCTAATGAGGTGGATGAAACTGGAGCTGATTATACAGAATGAAGTAAGCCAGAAAGAAAAACACCAATACAGTATACTAACACATATATATGGAATTTAGAAAATGGTAATGATAACCCTGTATGTGAGACAGCAAAAGAGACACAGATGTATAGAACAGACTTTTGGACTCTGTGGGAGAGGGAGAGGGTGGGATGATTTGGGAGAATGGCATTGAAACATGTATACTATCATGTAAGAAATGAATTGCCAATCTAGGTTTGATACAGGATACAGGATGCTTGGGGCTGGCGCACTGGGATGACCCAGAGAGATGATATGGGGAGGGTGGTGGGAGGGGGGTTCAGGATTGGGAACTCATGTACACCCGTGGTGGATTCATGTCAATGTATGGCAAAACCAATACAGTATTGTAAAGTAAAAATAAAATAAAATAATAATAAATAAACTGTCTTGAAATAGAAAAAAAAAAGAAAATAGAAAGGTTAGAACTATTTCTGAAATGAGGGCTGAAAGGCCATGAGTGAGCTTCAGAGGTACTTTCCTGTGAGGGACTCAATGGTGTAGAAAGTTTCAGGACACAGTAGGATTCCAGATGCTGAAGTGCACCAAAGGCAGACCATCAGATAATGGAGTGTTTTCATTTTACTTGCTCTTTCACCTACTTCTGGTACGCAGGACCCTGATTGAAAGAGTCCCCAAACCCCAGTCAGCCTAGAACAGAACCCCATCAGACCCATCCCAGGCCAGACCCTGTGGCCAGCCACTATCCCCTAATCAACTGTTCTGCCCTGCTGCACAGAATGACCTTCCCTAGGCCTCCTTGTGATCAGGAATGTAAGCTCCCCGGTCATGCCCTGGTGCCTTTGCAGGCCCTATACCTTCTCCTTGGGATGCTCCAGCCTGACTTCTCTGTTAAGCCTCGTCTTCTCAAAAGACACTGCCCGCCAGGAGCGGTCCACAGCACCCAGACCTCTAGTGTTTCCCACCTACATTCAGTTGGCATCTCCTGTTCACACATCTTTCAGGTCTGATGCTCCTCTGCTAACCTCCCCCACCTGGCACTGGCCAGTGACCCTGCAGGCAGTCCCCCTAGTGACCCTGCACCCCACCCTCCAAGGGGAAAAGAGGGAACGAGTGGCCAAGGGCTTCTCCCTACCCCTTCCACTATAAAACTAACATCGTGGTATCTGGTCCCATCACTTCACGGCAAATAGAAGGGGAAAAGGTGGAAGCAGTGACAGATTTCCTCTTCTTGAGCTCTAAAATCACTGCAGATGGTGACTGCAGCCATGATATTAGAAGACAGTTGCTTCTTGGCAGGAAAGCTATGACAAACCGAGACAGTGTGTTAAAAAGCAAAGACATCATGTTGACGACAGTAGCCATATAGTCCATATAGTCCAGGCTATGGTCTTTCTATTAGTCATATATGGATGTGAGAGCTGGAGAGTAAAGAAAGCAAAGCACAGAATTGAGGCTTTCGAACTGTGGTGCTGAAGACTCTTGGGAGTCCCTCAGAAAGCAAGGGGATCAAACTGGTCAATCTTAAATGAAATCAACTCTGAATACTCTTTGGAAGGGCTGATGCTGTAGCTGAAGCATCCAATACTTTGACCACATGATGCGAACAGCCGTGACTCACTGGAAAAGACCCTGATGCTGGGAAAGATTGAAGGCAGGAGGAGAAGAGGGTGACAGAGGATGAGATGGTGGGACGGCATCACCGACTCAGTGGGCATGGACTTGGACAAACCCTGGGAGATGGTGAGGGACAGGGAAGCCTGGTGTGCTGCAGTCCATGGGATCATGAAGAGTTGGACACCATTCGGTGACTGAATAACAATGACAACCCTCTCCACTCTTCACTGGGTGCCCTAGCAGGGCCGGCTCAGCCGGCTCAGGGCCTCTGCTGACCCAGATGTAAAGTGGGGGATACTGACAGTAAGATCGAGGGGGACAAATGGTATACGACTCAAAAAGGGCCCTTCTGAGAGCTCCATACATGAAAGGTACAATTTTATTGTCATTACAGAAAAAGCAGTGAAAATAAAAAGACTACCAAACTGTTTTAAGTAGTAATTATCTTATAAAGTCTCATCAGATATGCAGTTTCGTTCCCTCTCTTGTGTGAACGCACTTTCCTGGGCAGGAAGCAAACCCAGCAGAGCTGGAGCTGTGGCCCTCCAATGACCATGCCGCTCCCTGACCCGGCCCCCGACTCGGGCAGGGCCTGTGCCCCGGCGAGACCAGCTCTGTGCAGACAGGGCTCGGCCCTGGAGCGGGTGAGTGGCAGGCTCTGCTGGGCGCTAATACGTTGGCTCCATGTTCTTGTTTATTCACCCATCCTCCCAGAACAGGGCTGGAGGCCAAGGAGAAGGACTCCTTCTCAGGTGAATGGGTTAGTGCCAGGACATGCAGGACCACCTTGGGTCCAGCAGCGCATCTCAGGGTGGGAGGAACCAGAGAAGCTGGGGCCAGTCTGGGGCCTCTGGAGTGCTCAGGGCAGAGCGCTCATCCTGAGACCAACCCAGGGAGAATAAATAAATAAATACTATATAACTGTGCTGTCCCCCAGTTTGGTCTGTGCCCCTGCCCAGGGACTGTCACCATCAACCTCGGTTCCTCTGGCTGATATACCCCTGAGACAGAGGCTGGATAGCTGGAAGGAAGGGGCCCACCCCACCCTGTGGATGGAGAAACCAGGGTCGGCCAAGTCTACGCAGTTCAGGAGTCCGCAGCAGGTGAGTGGGGGACTGGGTCCAGCCCACAGGGTTGAGACAAGGTCCTGCCAGTGCCCTCTCTTTTGACACATATGGCCCACCACAACGGAGTCACATGGGAGCGGGGGGCGCTGGCCTCCAAGTCCTGTGACACTTCCCTTGACCCCTGACCCCCAGCCTTGTTCCTGCGGACCGTTCCTGGTCTAGCTGCCAGATGCGCACGGGCACCAGGATGACTGGAGGAGGGGTCGTGGGAGCCCAAGTCCAGCTGGGGCCCATGTCCCCTCCAGGGTCCAACTGGGTGAGGCCAGGCGGCTGCTCGGCCGGGTCAGAGCTGGAAGGGGTATTGTCGGAGGTAGTCAGCCATGCGCCGGGGCAGCGGCAGGCAGTCCACATCGGCCACCAGACGGTTGATGACGAGGCGGCACAGGTGCTGCAGGCTTCGGGCGCTGCTCCTGCGCACAAAGGGCTGCACCAGTTTTAGGTGAACGGCCGTGGCGGGCAGGGCTGGGTCACCAAGCGCGTCTTCCTTCGGGGTGGGCAGGGCCGGGGTGGCGGCAAGGTCGGGACTGTCACTCCGGGTGTCTGTGGCACAGGAGGCCACGTAGTGCTGGACCAGGCTCACCACATCTGGGAAGGCCAGGATGCGCGGCCTGGACAGGCAGTTGGAGTCCAGGCGGAAGCTGGAGTCGGCGTACTCAATGCGCACGTTGGTGGGCCCGCGGGTGGTCTTGACGGACAGTGTGAACAGGTAGCTGGGGTGGGTGCTGTCACGTACCAAGAAGGTGCCCTCTGGCATCTTCTGAAGGTGTTGCCGGGCCTCACTGGCTGTAATGGAACCCCAGTACCAGCCTAGGCAAGTGGACAGGAGAGGAACCAACTGGTCACAGTGGAAAGTAGCTGGGTGCACCAACCCAGGGCATGGCAGGGCTCAGCCTCTTCTCATCACCTCTCCCTGGGGAGGCTGGGAGCCTTCCCTCTGGTCAGACTCTTCTGGCCAAGGGCTTGCCTCTCAAATTAAACTCAACAGGCAGAGCTAATCTTTCCCAGTCAGACTTCCCAGGACAATTCCTCCTCCCTCCTCAGACTCACCAGATTCCCGAAGGTAGGAGAAGGTCTTGGCTATGCACAGCAGGTCCTCCTCGGGGTCCACCACCTTGGGCTCCCTCTCTGGCTGGCCTGGGGACTCCTCTACTGCCTCCTCCAGCAAGGCGCCAGCAGGCAAAGGCTGCATAACTGGTTGGGGCAGCTCCAGGGACCGGGCCCACAGGGGCCGCTGCCCAATCTGCTCCACGGCCAGCAAAGGACAAGGTCTAGAAGGAGGTGCGTGGGCAGTGAGTGGAGGCCCTGTGCTCTCTCCATTTCCAGAGATTCCCCTCTGCCCCAGACTGGCTACGTGACCTCTGGCGAGTCTATCTCACTGCGAGCCCCTGTTTCCCCTCTGCTCCGTCATGAGACTAGTATTCCACCTCCCACTTGTCAGCACAAAAGGCTCCCTTGATGACCTCCCCCACATATGAACCCCCTTCTGAAAGAGACTGTCCCACCCTCCTGCATTTATCAAAGAGCAATTATAGTTGGAGCCAGTATCCACGGGGAGATGGTTCCAGGAGATGGAACCTGTGGATGCTTGAGTCCCTTGTATGAATGGTGCAGCCCAATGAATACACGGGCCCTCTGTATCCCCAGGTTTCACATCTGCAGGGACAAAGAGCCATCTGTAATCTCTCTTCTGTTTTGTACCAACCAAATCCATAGATCATTCCCTGTAGGGTAGGCATCTCTAGTTCACAGTGGCCAGTTGGGGTTCCCACCATATAGACAGGATCCAGTGCAAAGAGGCCCCACAATGGTGCCCTCCTGGCGGAGGTGGCTGATTAAATGCATGGTCCTGGTTGAGCCAAGGAATGGGTCACATGCTACCTCCGCATGGACAACAGTGTCTGTCAGAGGGACCTTGGTCTACACTGGCCAGGCCTTAGAGGCTAGAATTATCTCCCCGAACAGGTCAGACTCCCATCCTGTTCTCTCCTCCTCCCAGCTGAGGGTCTGGGGTACGCAGTGGCCTCTAAAGGCACTAAGTTCCACCTCCCATAAATATGAGCTCCCACCAAAGGGCAGCGTACTCATCCCACATTCCAGATCCCACTCTGACAAGCCTGCCCTACCAGACACCGTGATCTTTAGCAAACACTGCTCTTCACTAGAGGTCCACTTCCCCACTGCCCCAGTGAGGGGTCATCCCAGCCCAGACACTGAGGGGTTGGGCCACACCATATTCTTAGATGACTAGAATTGGGTTGCTGAACCGGCCCCAGTCTGAGTAGTAGCTTCTCTATAAGGGAAGCCCACCCAGTGCAGTGATCCTGGGGGTTCTTGGGAATGAGCGGCATGGCCGCTCTTCCCGTGGAAGAGACTGCCAGTCCTTTCCCACTCGTCACAAAAGAAATCCTCGGATCTCAGTTCTGGGTCTGGTTCTCTGCCAGGCCTCAAGACATCAGGATCACATAACCTTGGCCCCTGCCCTAAAGGAGTGCTCGTAACCCAAAGTCATAAAAAAGCAAAGGATGTTACAGGGGAGTCAGGGTCAGCCTGCTCCTGAGCTGAGTCTCAGGCCAGAGGAAGGAGAAGCGGCGAAGGCACCGCAGGCTGAGATGACGACATCGGGAAACACTGCCAGGTATTGTTTACGCGGCAGGAAGAGGTAGGCAGGAGCTGGCGGCAGGAGCCAGGGAGAGGAACCAGATCTGACCATGTAAGTTATAGATGACTCTTAGACAATTTTAACAAATCAGAGGCCAGCAACTGCTCATGAGAAGAAGGGGCCATTAGACCCTGGCACACCATAGCCTGGTGACACTTCTTCACGCCCACTCTGGCTGCACTGCGGGAGCTCTGGACTCCCTCTAGAAGAGCTGGAGACCCAACCAACTGGCTGAGGGCCTCCCTGCTGGGACCCAGAGCTCAGCTCAGGCCAGGGAGCCTTCTAGGACTATAGAAGGTGGCTAGCCAGTCAGACCAGATAGAGTCTCTGGGGGTGGCCATGTCCAAACAGCTTAGCATACGTGGGTGTAGGGACCTCTAGGGATGATGATATGATATCTGGATGTGTGAGTGGCTATATTGGTCACCACAAGCTTCTGGTGAGTGACTATATATATCTGGGGAGGGGTGTGTCCACAGCTGTGTTATTGTGTCATGGTGGCGGTGATGGTTGTGGTGCTCCAGGTGTAGGAGGCCAGTATGGCTGCTGTGCAGCCCAGCCTGTGCATTCTGTTTGGGGACATAAACTAGTGAAGCAAACAGCCCTGAGCAGGTAGCCCTCAGCAAAGCTGACACCCCAAAACTACAGGTGGGAATTCCTGCTCCCCGGCTCAGGAGAGCACTAGCTGGTCTTGCTCCCTGACAAGACCACTGGCCTGATGCACTGATATTCCAAGGGGGCCTTCAGCTGGAGCAAAGTGAGAGAGTGTGGGACCCCAGAATTGGCTGGGGTCCTGTGAACCAAGGCAGAAGCGTGGGGGAAGGTGTTTGGGAGTCCCAAAGTGCAGAGAGGAGAAAGGGAGATGTTGGAGATGATCAGGGAGAAACTGAAGCATGTACAGTCTTCCTAGCACCTCCAGGTGCTGGAAACAGGACTGCTCAGAGCTGGGGGGCACTTCAGCCTTGCCTCACCTTCCACCCTTCCTCACTTGGTACCATACCAGTTTTGATAACAGCAGTCACTGGGCCACCTAGTTCTCTCTGGCTGTGGAGCACCCACTCACATCTCCTTTCACTCACCCTGGAGCTTCTGAGCTCCTGTCAGATGAGTTTGGAGAGCATCAGACCCTTGTTTGAAGGGGACGCTGAGGTTCTGGTCAGAAGGAATGTGTTAAGAATGCTCAGCTGAAGCCAAGACTGTCTTATAAACCCGCCCCCCACCCCCCACCCCCCCCCCCACCCCACCCCCCACTGCCGCAAGTTTTTGGGAAACTTGGAGAAGGGAGGCAGGAGCCAAGGCACTTCTCACATTGGGATCCCATATTGGACTGAGAGCAGGGATGAGGCCATTGTGAGGGGCTGCCTCAGACAAGACTGGGTCAAGCCTAGTCTCTTCCAAGAGCTGCTTGTTCAGCAGGTGCCAACCTGGATAGAGGTAAGGATCTCAGATTGGTTTCCCAAGAAGAGCCTAACTGCGAGCCTGAGGCAGGAGAGTGGATGGCAGGACAGAAAGGGGCAAGGGCTAGCCCATGGTCACAGTAGGTTATTGGGCCGGCAGGCCAGGGTAGAGCGCTCCCGATCCAGAACGGCTGGGCTAGTGAGCCACGTCTGGGAGGAGGCGCTGCCTGAAGCGTCCACCTTTTCCAGCCAGAACCCAAGCTTAGCTCATCCTGTGTTTCTCCTGTCGCCCGCTGACCCCCAGTTTCCGTACCCACAGTGCCAGTAGAGGTGGTGACGATGTTGTCACCTTTCTTTGTTATCACACTCCCGAGGTCTTTCTCCGACCAATCAAGCCCTCTTAATACTCGGTGGCTAGCACGAGGCCAGTTCGCCGCCGCGTCCCGGCGCGGAGCTGGGCTGGGGCAGAGAGCCGCGCTTACCCCTGAACGCAGAGGACCATGTCCCGGCAGCGGCAGCTGTTGCTCCGGAGCTGAGGCTCGGCCTGACGGCGGCGGGTGGAGTGAGCCAGTGGGCGCGGATCGCGCTCTCAGGGCAGGCTCCCGGGGTGCACGGGCGGCGGGCCGAGACTGAGAGGTGGCGTCGCGGGCGCGCCGGGAGGGCGCGGGGGGCGGGCCTGGAGGACAGGGCGGGGCGAACAGCCTAATCTTTTGTCCTCTGTGTCCCAGCCCTTCCCGGAAGCGACGTCTTCCTAGAACCGCCGGCTGTGCGGTCTGGCGGCGAGGGGTGCGGGTGGGGGGCGCCGGCTCCCTTAGTCTGGGGCTGAGGGCCGCTAAAGGAAACACCTTTGACAGATTTCCAAGAACTTTCCAGGAAAATGGGGCGGGGCCCTGCGCGCCGACCAGTCGCAGTGCAGGAGGTGGGGCCGAGTGGTCGGGGGGGCCAATTAGAGCGCTTGGATTCGAGGCTGACGTGAGCCAAGGGGGTTGGGCATGACTTAGAGACCAACTGGTGAAAACCAAGTTGAATAGGGCTAGGGAGAGGCCGGTGCTTTACCTACTTGAGCTCAGATTTCCTTCGGGGCACTCCGCTTCGTTAGCGACAGGCCCGCTTATCTCTGGATAGGACCGGTGGCAGCACGAGGGCGCGGCCACGGGTCTGTCCGCCCAGCTAGTGGCTCGTCCAAGGCGGTGCGCTGGTGTGCAGGCGCCCCCTGTGGGCTGCACTCGGACCCATGGACCCTGTGTGGGGAGGCGGGTGGCATGCGTTATGGTTTGGAGAGAAACATTAGGGGAAAAAAGGGATTCAGAGGGAGTATCCAGATCCGAGCAGGTTCACGGAGGTCAAGCCTGCGGCCACTGCAGCCAATAGGATCCAAGCGAGAAGGTTTCCCCTGGGAGTTGGGGAAGAAGGCACCATCCCCACCTTTGCACTCTGCGGGGCCATCCAGTCTCGGCCCTAAGCTGGCCTCTGGCCAGCCCTCCAATCAGGGAGGAAATGACTACCGACTTGAGGAGACAGGCAAGGATAAAGAGCCCCTAGCTCTCCCCACAGGACAGTTCAGATGTGTCTCTGGCTTGGTGGGCCCCATAAAAATATGGGAGAGAGACCTGGAGCTTCAAATCCCCAGCGATAAACTGAAGCTAGGGAATAAAAGTAGAGCGGAGGAACAGTGACAGCCTCTCCCATCTACACGGAGCACCTGGTACATGCGATCCTCAATAGCTAGTATTTCTCCCATTATTGCTGAGCCCCGGGGAACATGCCCCTACCATTGATCCTTTCCACCTTTTCCCATTCACTGGACTCACCGAGGAGCATCCTTAAAGGGGCTGCTCACATATCCTCGAAGCCCATGGGCCAGGAGATGAGAGAATTGGAGCAGTGGTAGGGTCCATCCCACCTTCCCAGTGTGTACCCCCCAAGTTCCCAGAAAAGAAGGTAAACTTCAGGTCCCCTAGCAGGGATGACAGGCTCCTGGCAGTGTCCAGAGGCAAAAATGGTAGTATCCTGGGCTTTCCCCAGGGCAGACAGGGCTGAATTTGTCCTGCCTGGGAGGGGATGGAAGACTGAGGGATCCAAAAGCAAAAGCCCATGAAGCAGGACATGACAAAAATAATTGGTTCACATGAGAAATGACTTCATGAAACTCACTTCTCATGCAACCCAAGTTCCTGAAGGGAACTTGAACTTCAGTGTAGCCCCACTTCAGTTCAGTTCAGTCACTTAGTCATGTCTGATTCTTTGCCAACCCATGGACTGCAGCACGCCAGGCTTTGCGGTCTATCACCAACTCCCGGAATTTGCTCAAACTCATGTCCATCAAGTCGGTGATGCCATCCAACCATCTCATCCTCTGTCGTCCTCTTCTCCTGCCTTCAATCTTGCCCAGCATCAGGGTCTTTTTAAATGAGTCAGTTCTTTGCATCAGGTGGCCAAAGTATTGGAGTTTCAGCTTCAGCATCAGTCCTTCCAATGAATATTCATGACTGATTTCCTTTAGGATGGACTGGTTGGATCTCCTTGCTGTCCAAAGGACTCTCAAGAGTCTTCTCCAACACCATAGTTCAAACATCAACTCTTCGGCGCTCAGCTTTTTTTATGGTCCAACTCTCACATCCATCAACCCACTCCAGTATTCTTGCCTGGAGAATACCATGGACGGAGAAGCCTGGTAGGCTACAGTCCACGGGGTCGCAAATAGTCGGACACGACTGAGCAACTTCACTTCACTTCACTTCACTCACATCCATACATGACCACTGGAAAAACCAAAGCTTTGACTAGATGGACCTTTGTTGGCAAGGTGATGTCTCTGTTTTTTAATATGCTGTCTAGGTTGGTCATAACTTTTCTTCCAAGGAGCAAGCGTCTTTAAATTTCCTGGCTGCAGTCACCATCTGCCGTGATTTTGGAGCTCCCCCAAAATAGTGTCTGTCAGTTTCCATCATTCCCCCATCTATTTGCCATGAAGTGATGGGACCAGATGCCATGATCTTAGTTTTCTGAATGTTGAGCTTTCAGCAACTTTTTAACTCTCCTCTTTCACTTTCATCAGGAGGCTCTTTAGTTCTTGTGGTGTCATCTGCATATCTGAGGTTAGTGACATTTCTTCCGGCAATCTTGATTTCAGCTTGTGCTTCATCCAGTCCAGCATTTCTCATGATGTACTCTGCATACAAGTTTAATAAGCAGGGTGAAAATATACAGACTTGATGTACTCCTTTCCTGATTTGGAACCAGTGTGTTGTTCCATGTCTAGTTCTAACTGTTGCTTCTTGACTTGCATACAGATTTCTCAGAAGGCAGGTCAGGTGGTCTGGTATTCCCATCTCTTTCAGAATTGTCCACAGCTTGTTGTGATCCACACAATCAAAGGCTTTGGCATAGTCAATAAAGCAGAAGTAGATGTTTTTCTGGAACTCTCTCGATTTTTCGATGATCCAGCGGATGTTGGCAATTTGATCTCTGGTTCCTCTGCCTTTTTCTAAATCTAGCTTGAACATCTGGAAGTTCACAGTTTACATACTATTGAAGCCTGGCTTGGAGAATTTTGAGCATAACTTTGCTAGCGTGTGAGATGAATGCAATGGTTTGGTAGTATGAACATGCTTTGGCATTGATTTTCTTTGGGATTGGAATAAAAACTGAACTTTTCCAGACCTGTGGCCACTGATGAATTTTCCAAATTTGCTGGCATATTGAGTGCAGCACTTTCACAGCATCATCTTTTAGTATTTGAAATTTAGTATTTGCAATAGCTAAACTGGAATTCCATCACTTCCACTTGGCTTCGCATTCCAGGAATGCATCTGGCTCTAGGTGAGTGATCACACCATCATGCTTATCCAGGTCATGAAGATCTTTTTCGTATAGTTCTTCTGTGTATTCTTGCCACCTCTTCTTAATATCTTCTGCTTCCATTATGTCCATAACATTTCTGTCCTTTATTGTGCCCATCTTTGCATAAAATATTCCCTTGGTATCTCTTAATTTTCATGAAGAGATCTCTAGTCTTTCCCATTCTATTGTTTTCCTCTGTTCTTTGCGTTGATCACTGAGGAAGGCTTTCTTATCTCTCCTTGCTATTCTTTGGAACTCTGCATTCAAATGGGTATATCTTTCCTTTCCTCCTTTGACTTTCACTTCTCTTCTTTTCACAGCTATTTGTAAGGCCTCCTCAGACAACCATTTTGCCTTTTTGCATTTCTTTTGCTTGGGGATGGTCTTGATCTCTGCTTCTTGTACAATTTCACAAACCTCCGTCCATAGTTCTTCAGGCACTCTGACTATTGGATCTAATCATTTGAACCTATTTGTCACTTCTCCTGTATAATCATAAGGGATTTGATTTAGGTCATACTGAATGATCTAATGGTTTTCCCTACTTTCTTCCATTTAAGTCTGAATTTGACAATAAGGAGTTCATGATCTGAGCCACAGTCAGCCCCTGGTCTTGTTTTTGCTGACTGTATAGAGCTTCTCCATCTTTGGCTGCAAAGAATATAATCAATCTGATTTCGGTATTAACCATCTGGTGATGTCCATGTGTAGTCTTTCTTCTCTTGTGTTGTTGGAAGAGAGTGTTTGCTATGACCAGTGCATTCTCTTGGCAAAACTCTATTAGCCTTTGCCCTGCTTCATTCTGTACTCCAAGGCCAAATTTGCCTGTTACTCCAGGTATTTATTGACTTTCTACTTCTGCATTCCAGTCCCCTATAATGAAAAGGACATCTTTTTTGGGTGTTAGTTCTAGAAGGTCTTATAGGTCTTCATAGAACTGTTCAACTTCAACTTCTTCAGCATTACTGGTCGGGGCATAGACTTGGATTACTGTGATATTGAATGGTTTGCCTTGGAAATAAACAGAAATCATTCTGTCATTTTTGAGACTGCATCCAACTACTGCATTTCGGACTGTTTTGTTGACTATGATGGCTACTCCATTTCTTCTAAGGGATTCTTGCCCACAGTAGTAGATATAATGGTCATCTGAGTTAAATTCACCCATTCCAGTCCATTTTAGTTCGCTAATTTCTAAAATGTCGATATTTACTCTTGCCATCTCTTGTTTGACCATTTCCAATTTGTCTTGATTCATGGACCTAACATTCCAGGTTCCTATGCAATATTGCTCTTTACAGCATCTGACTTTACTTCCATCACCAGTCACATCCACAGCTGGGTATTGTTTTTCTTTGGCTCCATCTCTTCATTTTTTCTGGAGTTATTTCTCCACGGATCTCCAGTAGCATATTGGGCATCTACTGACCTGGGGAGTTTATCTTTCAGTGTCCTATCTTTTTGCCTTCTCACACTGTTCATGGGATTCTCGAGGCAAGAATACTGAAGTGGTTTACCATTCCCTTCTCCAGTGGACCATGTTTTGCCAGAACTCTCCACCATGACCCATCCATCTTGGGTGGCCCCACACGGCATGGCTCATAGTTTCATTGAGTTAGACAAGGCTGTGGTCCATGTGATCAGATTGGTTAGTTTTCTGTGATTGTGGTTTTCATTCAGTCTGCCCTCTGATGGAGAAGGATAAGAGGTTTATGGAAGCTTCCTGATGGGAGAGACTGACTGAGAGGGAAACTGGGTCTTGTTCCATGCTCAGTAAATCTTTAATCCAATTTTCTGTTGATGGGCAGGGCTGTGTTCCTTCCTTGTTATTTGACCTGAGGCCAAACTACAGTGGAGGTTCAGTTCAGTTCAGTTCAGTTCAGTTCAGTTCAGTTCAGTCGCTCAGTCCGACAGTGGAGGTAATGAAGATGACGGCGACCTCCTTCAAAAGGTCCCATGCATGCACTGCTGCACTCAGGGTGCCCAGCCCCGCAGCAGGCCACCCCTGACCCTCGCCTCCGCTGGAGGCTCCTGGACACTCACGGGCGAGTCTGGGTCAGTCTCTTGTGGGGTCGCTGCTCTTTTCCCTCCTGAATAGGCCAGAAGCTGCTTGTCTGGGATGGGCATGGGTGTGGAGACCTCATTTACCACGTTGATGGCTGGGGCTCCTGGAAGAGCCCAGCATGGGGCCCTTGTGTAAGGTGCTGTTTCTCCAGTAGGAACTATGTGTTACCCCCCATTACTGTGAAGACAGAGGGGCTTCACAGCTTTGACCCTCAGTCTCCCTGGGTATACACCCAAAGCTCTCTGCCCCGAGACTACCCCTACCCTCTACCTGTGACTACTGTACTGAACGCTTACAATGTGCCAGGTGACCTCAGCTATTTCTAGCTCCATTTCATCGTCTAACTACTACATATTGTCTCTCTTTACAGGTGATGAAAATAAGGCACAGAGAGGTTAAAATATACCCTAGATCTCACAGGCCCAGCCCCCCGCCCCCACCCCTGTCCACCCCAACACACTTCCTGTCTAGCTCTTGTGACAAGCCAACTCCTAGGCATCCTTCAGGGTCCAACTTTCAGGTCCTCAGTGAAGCTTCCCTGCCTGCCTCCAGGCCAGTCAACACCAGAGCACTCCAGGGTCTCCTTGAAAGCGCCCCCTACAGAAATCAGTGATTGTGCAGTTCTGTGTGTAAACTCCAAGGGTTTTGCCCTCCAGCTGCCCTTTGTGAAGGGGGCTTTCTTGGTGGCTCAGATGGTAAAGAATCCGCCTGCAATTCAGGATACCTGGGTTCTATCCCTGGTGTCAGGAAGATCCCCTGCAGAAGGGAATGGGCACCCACTCCAGTGTCCTTGCCTAGAGAATTCCATGGACAGAGGAGCCTGGCAGGCTACAGTGCATGGCGTCACAAAGAGTTGAACACAGCGAAGTGACTAACACACACTTTTTGCCCCTTGTGAATCTGACAGCACCGTGTACCTCTGCTGCATTCTGGGAAGAGTGGTGTGCCTCTGTTTTGCCCCAGGTACCTGCCTGCCCCTGGTGTTGCGGGTCCCTCTGGCCATCTAATTATGACCCCTCCTGCCCTGTCTGCTGGGCCCACACTGCCACCCAGTGGCAGTGCCTCTCCTGTTTCACATGCCACATCTCCATGGATTCTTCTAGAAAAAACCCTCCCCTGCACCCTAGAGATTCTAGTTGCAGGATCTCTCTGCCCTTCCCCACCCAGAACAGTCACAAGTTGGGTCATGAGAACGCACAGCAGTGCCTTCCTCAAGTCAAACTTGTTTGATTTCTAAACTTTCCTGTGCGCAGCCTCTCCTCTCTCCAAAGAACAGTCCACACGCTGTGTGTGTGTGTGTGTGTTGGGGCAGAGGGGGTTCACCTGCCCACCCCCCCAACACCCGCAGGCACTCACTGGGCCCCATGGTCATGGTGAGTTATTCGAAAACCTCTCAGCCCCCATCCCCTTGGACATACAGTTTTCACGGAGGGCTGTGTGGCACAGTTTGCTACCTTGTACTGACCTGCTGGGCTTCCCTGGTGGCTTAGAGGTAAAAAAAAGTCTGCCTGTCAATGCAGGAGATGTGGGTTCAATCCCCGAGTCGGGAAGATCCCCTGGAGAAGGAAATGACAACCTACTCCAGTATTCTTGCCTGGGAAATTCCATGGACAGAGGAGCCTAGCAGGCTACAGCCTATGGAGTCGCAGAGAGTCAGACACAATGGACTAAAACAACAGCCCGCCTGCCCCGACCCAGCCATCCCAAATACTGAATCCTCCCATCAATGTGCAGGTGGCAGATGCTTGCTGGAATGTGAGCAGCGAGGGAAAAGTATGCATTCTGGCTCCCCCGAGTCAGCTGCAAAACATGTCTCTGATGAACCCATGTGGAGATTGTGTGTGCTGTGTACCCACTGGCTTTAGCATGGACACTGTGAAAGGAGAGGCATTGCCATTACCTACTTTTTACATTTCTGTATGGTTCGATTTTATTGTAACAAGCAAGTTTGCTTATGCAATTAAAATTTAATAGAGATTAATTTGAAAATACAGAAGTGTTAGAACAATTGTAATCTAACTCTAGTTTTTAGAAAATAAGAGAGCCCAGAGACCACAGCATGCAGAGATGCCCTTGGCTACAACAAGTAGCCAGCCTCCACCCTCAGCTCTCTGTTGTTCAGTCGCTAAGTTGTATCCATCACTTTGCGACCCCATGGACTGTAGCACCCAAGGCTTCTCTGTCCTTCCTGTCTCCCTGATTTTGCTCAGATTCATGTCCATTGAGTTGGTGATACTATCTAACCAACTCATCTTCTGCAACTCTCTTCTCCTTTTGCCTTCAATCTTTCCCAGCATCAGGGTATTTTCCAATGAGTTGGTTCTTTGCATCACGTGGCCAAAGTATTGCAATTTCACCATCAGCCCTTCCAATGAATATTCAGGGTTGATATCCTTTAGGATTGACTAGTTTGATCTCCTTGTTGTCCAAGGGACTCTCAAGAGTTTTCTCCAGCACCACAGTTCAAAGACATCAATTCTTCAGCCCCCAGCCTTCTTTATTGTCCAACTCTCACATCCATACATGACTGCTGGAAGAAACATAGGTCTGACTGTATAGATCTTTGTCAGCAAAGTAGTGTCTCTGCTTTTCAATATGCTGTCTAGGTTTGTCATAGCTTTCCTTCCAAGGAGCAAACATTTTTTAATTTCATGGCTGCTATCCCCATCCACAGTGATTTTGGAGCCCAAGAAAATAAAATCTGCCACTGTTTCTATTTTCCCCCCTTCTATTTGCCATGAAGTGATGGGACTAGATGCCATGATCTTAGTTTTTTGAATATTGAGTTTTAAGTAAGCCTTTTCACTCTCTTCTTCCACCCTCATCAAGAGGCTCTTTAGTTCCTCTTCACTTTCTGCCATTAGAGTAGAATCATCTACATATCTGAGGTGGTTGATATTTCTCTTGGCAGTCTTAATTCCAACTTGTGGTTCATCCAGCTCCACATTTCGCATGATGTACTCTACATAGAAGTTAAATAAGCAGGGTGACAATATACAGCCTTGTCGCACTTCTCGTTTTGAACCAGTCTGTTCCATTGTTCCATGTAAGGTTTTAACTGTTGCTTCTTGGTCTACGTACAGGATTTTCAGGAGACAGGTAAAGTGGTCTGGTATTCCCATCTCTTTACGAATTTTCCACAGTTTGTTGTGATCCACACAGTCAAAGGATTTTTTGTAGTCAATGAAGCAGAAGTAGATGTTTTTCTGGAATTTGGCAGTTTGATGTCTGTTTCCTCTGCCTTTTCTAAACCCAGGTTGTACATCTGGAAGTTCTCAGTTCACATACTGCTGAAGCCTACCTCGAAGGATTTTGAGCATAACCTATCTAGTATGTGAAACGAGTGCAATTGTCCAGTAGTTTGAACATTCATTGGCATTGCCTTTCTTTGGGATTGGAATTAAAACTGACTTTTTCCAGTCCTGTGGCCACAGCTGAGTTTTCCAAATTTGCTGACATATTGAGTGCAGCACTTTAAACAGCATCATATTTTAGAATTTGAAATAGCTCAACTGGCATTCCATCACCTCCACTAGCCTTGTTTGTAGTAATGATTAAAAAGCTGGCTTTAAACTCAACATTCAAAAAACTAAGATCATGATATCCGGTCCCATCACTTCATGACAAATAGATGGGGGGGAAATAGAAACAGTGGCAGATTTTATTTTCCTGGGCTCCAAAATCACTGCGGATGGTGACTGCAGCCATGAAATTAAAAGATGCAGGCCCAAAGATACTTCTGGATCCTTGGGTATACAGAGGAGATACTTTCAGGTGGGACAGAGGGCACAGTGGGACAGGTCCTGCCAGTGGCCTGTAGATGGCAGCAGAGGCCCACACAGAGATCCTGCCCCAATTCAACCCACCCTTCCCTGTTCCAAGTGAGCCACCTCCTTCTGGGTTGTGAGGTGAGAGAGAAGGGCAGGAGCAGTGCAGGCTTGTTCAAGGAGACAGCCACACACCCTGAAGCTCTAGTTGTTTCCTCTTACGAGCCCTCAGTTTCCTTATTTTTGAAGAGTTAACAGTCTGGTAAAAGAAACCCAAGTAAGATGGTAGGTGTTGCAAGAGGGCATCAGAGGGCAGACACACTGAAACCATACTCACAGAAAACTAGTCAATCTAATCACACTAGGGCCACAGCCTTGTCTAACTCAATGAAACTAAGCCATGCCCGCGGGGCAACCCAAGACGGGTGGGTCATGGTGGACAGGTCTGACAGAATGTGGTCCATTGGAGAAGGGAATGGCAAACCACTTCAGTATTCTTGCCTTGAGAATCCCATGAACAGTATAAAAAGGCAAAATGATAGGATACTGAAAGATGAATTCCCCAGGTCAGTAGGTGCCCAATATGCTACTGGAGATCCGTGGAGAAATAACTCTAGAAAGAATGAAGGGATGGAGCCAAAGCAAAAACAATACCCAGTTGTGGATGTGACTGGTGGTAGAAGCAAGGTTCGATGCTGTAAAGAGCAATATTGCATAGGAACCTGGAATGTCAGGACCATGAATCAAGGCAAATTGGAAGTGGTCAAACAAGAGATGGCAAGGGTGAACTTCGACATTCTAGGAATCAGCGAACTAAAATGGACTGGAATGGGTGAATTTAACTCAGATGACCATTATATCTACTACTGTGGGCAGGAATCCCTCAGAAGAAATGGAGTAGCCATCATGGTCAACAAAAGAGTCCAAAATGCAGTACTTGGATGCAATCTCAAAAACGACAGAATGATCTCTGTTCATCTCCAAGACAAACCATTTAATATCACAGTAATCCAAGTCTATGCCCCAACCAGTAATGCTGAAGAAGCTGAAGTTGAACGGTTCTATGAAGACTTATAACACTTTTTAGAACTAACATCCAAAAAAAGATGTCCTTTTCATTATAGGGGACTGGAATGCAAAAGTAGGAAGTCAAGAAACACCAGGAGTAACAGGCAAATTTGGCCTTGGAATGCGGAATGAAGCAGGGCAAAGACTAATAGAGTTTTGCCAAGAAAATGCACTGGTCATAGCAAACACCCTCTTCCAACAACACAAGAGAAGACTCTACACATGGACATCACCAGATGGTCAACACTGAAATCAGATTAATTATATTCTTTGCAGCCAAAGATGGAGAAGCTCTATACAGTCAACAAAAACAAGACCAGGAGCTGACTGTGGCTCAGATCATGAATTCCTTATTACCAAATTCAGACTTAAATTGAAGAAAGTAGGGAAAACTGCTAGACCATTCAGGTATGACCTAAATCAAATCCCTTATGATTATATAGTGGAAGTGAGAAATAGATTTAAGGGCCTAGATCTGATAGATAGAGTGCCTGATGAACTATGGAATGAGGTTTGTGACATTGTACAGGAGACAGGGATCAAGACCGTCCCCATGGAAAAGAAATGCAAAAAAGCAAAATGGCTGTCTGAGGAGGCCTTACAAATAGCTGTGAAAAGAAGAGAAGCAAAAAGCAAAGGAGAAAAGGAAAGATATAAGCACCTGAATGCAGAGTTCCAAAGAATAGCAAGAAGAGATAAGAAAGCCTTCTTCAGCGATCAATGCAAAGAAATAGAGGAAAACAACAGAATGGGAAAGACTAGAGATCTCTTCAAGAAAATTAGAGATACCAAGGGAATATTTCATGCAAAGATGGGCTCAATAAAGGACAGAAATGGTATGGACCTAACAGAAGCAGAAGATATTAAGAAGCGGTGGCAAGAATACACAGAAGAACTGTACAAAAAAGATCTTCACGACCCGGATAATCACGATGGTGTGATCACTAATCTAGAGCCAGACATCCTGGAATGGGAAGTCAGGTGGGCCTTAGAAAGCATCACTACGAACAAAGTTGTGGAGGTGATGGAATTCCAGTTGAGCTATTTCAAATCCTGGAAGATGATGCTGTGAAAGTGCTGCACTCAATATGCCAGCAAATTTGGAAAACTCAGCAGTGGCCACAGGACTGGAAAAGGTCAGTTTTCATTCCAATCACAAAGAAAGGCAATGCCAAAGAATGCTCAAACTACCGCACAATTGCACTCATCTCACATGCTAGTAAAGTAATGCTCAAAATTCTCCAAGCCAGGCTTCAGCAATATGTGAACCGTGAACTTCCTGATGTTCAAGCTGGATTTAGAAAAGGCAGAGGAACCAGAGATCAAATTGCCAACATCCGCTGGATCATCGAAAAAGCAAGAGAGTTCCACAAAAACATCTATTTCTGCTTTATTGACTATGCCAAAGCCTTTGACTGTGTGGATCACAATAAACTGTGGACAATTCTGAAAGAGATGGGAATACCAGACTACCTGACCTGCCTCTTGAGAAATCTGTATGCAGGTCAGGAAGCAGCAGTTAGAACTGGTCATGGAACAACAGACTGGTTTCAAATAGGAAAAGGAGTACATCAAGGCTGTATATTGTCACCCTGCTTATTTAACTTATATGCAGAGTACATCATGAGAAACACTGGGCTGGAAGAAACACAAGCTGGAATCAAGATTGACGGGAGAAATATCAATAACCTCAGATATGCAGATGACACCACCCTTATGGCAGAAAGTGAAGAGGAACTAAAAAGCCTCTTGATGAAAGTGAAAGAGGAGAGTGAAAAAGTTGGCTTAAAGCTCAACATTCAGAAAACGAAGATCATGGCATCCGGTCCCATCACTTCATGGGAAATAGATGGGGAAACAGTGGAAACAGTGTCAGACTTTATTTTTTTGGGGTTCCAAAATCACTGCAGATGGTGACTGCAGCCATGAAATTAAAAGACTCTTACTCCTTGGAAGAAAAGTTATGACCAACCTAGATAGCACATTCAAAAGCAGAGATATTACTTTGCCGACTAAGGTCCATCTAGTCAAGGCTATGGTTTTTCCTGTGGTCATGTATGGATGTGAGAGTTGGACTGTGAAGAAGGCTGAGCGCTGAAGAATTGATGCTTTTGAACTGTGGTGCTGGAGAAGACTCTTGAGAGTCCCTTGGACTGCAAGGAGATCCAACCAGTCCATTCTGAAGGAGATCAGTCCTGGGATTTCTTTGGAAGGAATGATGCTAAAGCTGAAACTCCAGTACTTTGGCCACTTCATGTGAAGAGTTGACTCATTGGAAAAGACTCTGATGCTGGGAGGGATTGGGGGCAGGAGGAGAAGGGGACGACTGAGGATGAGATGGCTGGATGGCATCACTGACTCGATGGATGTGAGTCTGAGAGAACTCCAGGAGATGGTGATGGACAGGGAGGCCTGGCGTGCTGTGATTCATGAGGTCACAAAGAGTCGGACACGACTGAGTGACTGAACTGAACTGAACTGAACAGTCTGTGATGGGAAAACGAGATCAAAATATGTAAGATAATCTAAGATGCGGGCTTCCCTGGTGGCTTGGACAGTAAAGAATCCACCTGCATTGCAGGAGACCTGGGTTCGATCCCTGGGCTGGGAAGATCCCCTGGAGGAGGGCATGGCAACCCACTCCAGTGTTCTTGCCTGGAGAATCCCCATGGACAGAGGAGCCTGGCAGGCTGCAGTCCATGGGGTCTCAAAGAGTTGGACACGATTGAGCAACTAAGCACACAATCTAAGGTGGGCTCACAGTGTAAGGGAAAAGCTTTTAGCTAATAAAGAATATCTGGCACTAGGGTGGAAGGAGGAGACTTCTTAAACATGACACCAAAAGCTCAAGTCATAAGGTGAAAAGTTGATGGATATGATCAAATAGGAATTTAGGATTTCTAGTCTTAGGATGCTGTTTTCCAAGGGAATATGAGCAAGAGATGCACAGAAGTGGAGAGGTGCCAGTGCTAGAAAGATCCCAAGAGCAACCAGGAACCAGAGAGACGCGAATCTCAACAAAATTCCATTTCATTCTCTCTGTTGACAAAAATTAAGACTTTAGATAGACTCGCAGTGGGCCACCACTAAGTTGGAAACCTTACACATTGTACCGGAGGGCCTTTTGGGAGCTTCCAGAGAAAACACCCGATTCCCCAGGGGCTACCTGGGGCTCCAGGAGAAGATTTTCTGTGCTGCCACTTCCTTGGTGGCTTGTACAATTGGCTGCTCGCACAGCCCACCCCGTAGCCGGCTGCTCTAGTGCTGGGTTTCCCCAGCGGCTGGCGGAGCCTGGGAGGTTTCCGCCCCCTCTAGAAGCCACGCCCCCTATTTCTGCCGCCGCTCTAGACGGGTCCGGCCCCGCCCCGTCCTGCCTGGGCCAGCCTGGCCCTTTAAGACTGACCCAGCCCGGCTTGTAGTCGGGGACGCGCGGGGGGAGGGGAGCGGTCACGTGGGCAGGCGGCGGCGCGACTCTCGGCTCTGGGCGCTCAGGGCCGCGGCTTCTGGCGACCCCTGTCCCTGCCCCTTACCGGCAACCAGAGCCCCGTGAGCTGCCGTCTGGTCCGCCCTCGTCAGGTACGCCCTCACAGGGCCCCCCCCACCTCCCAATCCCGGGACCTCGCGGCGCTTTCCCCTCTTGACTGGTGGCCGGGGCACGACTCGCCTGGTGCCCCGCTTGCGTGACCACCGCCCCCTGCCGCGGGTCCGTCCTCTCCAGCAACTCGTTCCTCATTCCCAGCCCTGTCCCCGGCCCGAAGCCCGGTCCGGCTTAGGGCGTCCATGGCTGGAGCGTACTGAAGGAGTCTGAGCGGAACTCACTCTTCGTCTCTTTCCCAGGTGGCCCCGGACGCGCCAGGCTGGGGCCGCCGCTGAGCGCCCCGCGGGGCCATGGACGTGGAGACAGCAGAGGAGCAGGGCGGCCCTGCGCCCCCGTCAGGTGCACCCTGCGGACCTTGTTGCGCCGGCGCTCCCGCCCTCGGGGGGCGGCGGGAGCCCAAGAAGTACGCGGTGACCGATGACTACCAGTTGTCTAAGCAGGTGCTGGGCTTGGGTGTGAACGGCAAGGTGCTGGAGTGCTTCCACCGGCGCACTGGGCAGAAGTGTGCCCTGAAGGTCAGTGACCCCGCGCTCCCGCATGGGCGGGGGCCCAACAGCAGAGACCTGTGGATGCGGGCTGTGCCTGGGGCCTCTGTTAAGCTTCTTAGGCTAAGCATTCCCGTTTCCTCCTCTTACTCATGTGTAAAGTTGGGCTTCTGGTCCCTCCGGCTTCACAGATGGGGAAACTGAGGCTTAGCTTAGCTAAGCTCAGAATGTCCCAGGGAGCAAGGGGTGTAGTCAGCTGTGGGTAGAGCCTGCTGTACCCGGAAGCAAGGAGGGAGTAACTCCTGACTCTGGGTTTCTGGCTGGGCCTGTGAGTTTGGGCCTGAGGGGGACCTGCATTCAGCTTGGCTGCTTCTTCTATGAGAAACTCTTCTGACTGGAATTGGTTTCACTTACTTTCTGCCTGAGGCTGAGTCCCCACAAAAGCTTGGGGTGGGGCTCTCCTGAGGTCCCTGCCTGCCTAGGCTGGAGTGGCGACAGTCTCCCAGGGCTGACTGGTGGGCAAGCCTGACACCCATTGCCCTTGTGGGCAGGAAGCTACTCATGGGCTCCAGATGAGTCAACCAGACCCATGTTGAAAGGGGTAGGCCCTGCCTCCGACCTGATCCACCCTGTTTCCTGGGCAGAGGGCGGGCCAACCATCTAGCCACGTCACACCATAGACTCTCTGTGGGCCTGGGTAGGACCTCACTGATACAGTTGGAGTCCCGGGACTCTTGAGGGTGGCTGACCAAGCTATGTAGTTCTGGCTTAGGTCATATAGCTTTGGACCCAGGACCGTGCCCCATACCTCGAGTCCCTTGACTCTGTCCTCGCTGGGAACTTCACTTAGTTGCAGCCTCTGCCAGCGACCCCTTGGATAGGTAGAGCATGGCAAGGAGAGTGGCTCCTGGAAATTAGAATACAGCTGAGGATCTTCTCATTTTACAGACCTTGCAATTATGAGCCCGAGCCCAGAGTCCTGCAGTTGTAGCTCTAATCTTTGGCCTGCATTTGCCAGCTCCGTGACCTTGGACTAGATCTTGGACTCTCAAAAATCAGGTTCTTCTGCTCAAGGGTTGTTAAGATAAGGAGTTAATGTGAGCTTGGAATGGAATCATGCATGTAGGGAAAGTGGTACAGGGCCTGGCACAGGCCTGGAGAGGCCACAGGACTTGCTTAGGGCACAGAGTCTGCAAGTATCTGAGCAGGAACCTGGGCCCAGCTCCCTGTGTCTTTCCCAGTGGCACCAGGAGTGATAGTGGGGGTCATCTCCCCAGGGTGGTCTTGGACGGGATCGTGAGGATGGGTCTGGAAGATCTCAAGGCTGGGCTGGTGAGGCTGGGTCTCAGGCACAGCTTTGCATATGAACCCAGCCGTGGAGTGGGGTTGGGAGGCCCTTCTGGAGCCCCTGGCAGGGGATTCTCCAAGTCCTTCAGGAAAAGGGTGGCTCTTCTGAGGGGAGATGGAGCTAAGGAAGTGAGCAGTGACAATCTTCATTGTCTCCTTCAGCATCATCTTGGCCCTTTCACTCCTGCTTGGGTCAGGGTGCAGCCTGGGTGGGCAAGGGGCCATCTGAGGCCTCGCCTTAATACTGAGGTTTTGGCCCTGTGAGCCAGGGCTGAGCTCCGACCACCCCATGTGGTACTCCAGAGGCTGTGAGTGAGACAGGGATGGAGTGGGAGGCTGGAGTTCATGGGCCCAGGCAGCACTGGCTTAAGCAGGACTGGCTCTAAGCCTTTTCCCGCAGGTGCTGTGTCTGATAAGTGACTTGGGGGAACTTCTGACTGCAACAACTTTCAGAGCACCTGCTCTTGAATCTAGGGCCTCAGTGGTCCCTGTTGAGGACTGGAAAGGGGGCAGACCCAGAACAGATTCCCCTGTTGTTCCCCTTTAGGATTTTTGGGTGAGCGTGGCTAGAGATGTTGGCTTGGGATCTTCGGAATTTGGTGCTGGGTTGGCCCGCAAGGGGGATATGGATTCGATGAAGGCCCTACCCCAGCACCTTCCTGTTCTTGCCACCCCCCACCCCACTCCAGTGACCAAATCCCCACCCAGCTAGGCTATAAACCTTTCTGATTATAGTCTCTGCCCCTTCACAGGAGGGCCAGGACCAGGAGACCTCAGCACATGGCCTGTCTTGGGCCCCAGGAGCTCAGTCAGTCCCTGAGTGGGTCTCAGCCCTCTCTCTGTTTCTGCCTAGCTGTCTCCCCAATTGCCCCTGGTCAGCCTAAGCAGAGGCCCTGGGCTCTGGCCTTTCTGCTTCCCTGGACCTACATCCCTTCCCAGGCAGACCTCTCCTTGTCTTGTAATCTGGCTTTGTCCAGGCCATCTCTGCCATTTGTGGGCCAGGCCTAGTGTCCTGCCCTCTCTTTGTGCCTCTTCCTGGCCCTGTTGCTCAAAGTGATAGATAGTGCTTGGCATGAAGCCTGGAACACAGCAGACACTCATAAAACAGGAAGAGCTGTGGTCGGTGTCCCTGTAGCTGTTGCTATTCTTTGGGGGCCCCAGAGAAGCAGGCTCCTCCTTCCTGGGGAGCTGGACCTCTTCTCCTTTCCCTGAGCCCCTGACCACTTGGCCTGATCCGTCTTGGCCTCCCTCACACTCAGTGACTCTCTCCCGAGGCAGCTTCTACCCCCAGTGCCATCATTCCAGGCTCCACACCACCCTTAGCACCTCTGTAGTCCCTTCGGCAGGAACTGGAGGTCTGCCTGCCAAGTATCTGGGGCAGGGGACTGCCTCCCACTGACCTCTTGTTTGTGATCCCTTCCAGGGCTAACTGGTCCATTGACACCCCATATCTTCACTCCTAAGTGGACACAGCCACCCCTCCACATGGAGACCCAGTCCCTCAAGCCTTATCCATGTAAGAAAGTCAGGACCTGGAGTTAGTGGTCAGAAGTCACATGACTTGATTGGGATGGGAAATTATAGCAGAGACCAGAATTATCTCCCCTCCTGACTTTCTGCCAAGTACACGTGTGGTCCCTGGCTGCCTGGCAGGCAGAAGTGATAGCGACAGTTAGGTAAATGAAAACAAAGGGTTGTGGGAGTGAGGTTCCAGAGGGAGGGAACATATGTATACTTATCGCTGATGCATGCTGATGTGTGGCAGAAACCAACACAATATCGTAAAGCAATTATCCTTCAATTAAAAGTAAATCATAGGAAACAAAAAACAAAGGCTTGAGGTGCTTGAGGGGGTCTGCAGTGGGAGTCTTTTCCCAGCCCTGCTCTCCGGCCTCTGGGTCCACTGAAAAATGTTAGGAGCCCCTGGGGCTCCCAGTGCCCGCCTCGTCCTGTCTTTGTCAGAGTGGAGTTTTGGGGTGTTGAATCCACATGCCAGGAGGTCCCTATGTTGCTCCATGGGTGGGGCTGGCCTGTTGGAGCTGGTGCTGTGGAGCTGGATTTGAGGCTGGGTGGGGCTGCCTGGCAGGCCAGGTACTTTCTCATTTAGCAGCTGCCACCCCTTCACCTACCACCTCCAGACCGGTCAGATCACCCTCTGCAGGGCCTCTGGTTTACTGAGTTGACACATCAGGAAGCATGTGGAGGGCTGGCTGCCTCGTACAATGGAGTCCCCAATAGTGGTTTTACTGCATCTCTCCAGGCCGCCCCTCTCTTGAAAAGAAAGAATCTGAGTAACTCAGTCAAGTACTACCAGACTCAAGTAGCCTTCTGAACTGCCAGAAGTGGGCAGTTTGTTTTTTGAAATGAGGATCTTCGGGAGGGTGTCAAACCCTATGAAATAGCAGGATTTGGGGACAGTTTTTAAATTATTTCTTTATTTTTCGCTATGCTGGGTCTTCATGGCTACGCGAGCTTTTTCTCTAGTTGCGACGGGTGGCGGCTACTCTCTAGTGGTGCCCAGGCTTCTCGTTGCGGTGGTTTCTCTTGTGGCGGAGCACAGACTCCAGGGCTCACAGCCTTCAGTAGTTGGCCTTCAATAGTTGTGGTGCACAGGCTTAGCTGCCCTGTGGCATGTGGGATCTTCCCGAATCAGGGGTCGAAACCGTGTCCCTTGCATTGGCAGGCAGATTCTCTTCCACTCAGCCACCAGGAAAGTCCCGGGGGGGGATTGTTTTGAAATGCTTCCGGCCCTGCCCAGCCGGCCTCACTCAGTTTCAGCAGCTGTGCTCTGAGCCTGCTGTCAGGATCCCCTCTGCTGGGACTTTCAGAATCATTTTCCCACCCCATCCTCCAGGCTTCAGGCCTTGGTGTTGTCGGGTCTGATACTCCCAGGAATGGCTGACAGTCTTCCAGAGCGTTTTGTCTGCCAAGCCCTGGCCCTGTGCACAATACACGTTATCTTACCTAACTCTTTTCATTCCCATTTTATGGATGAAGACACTGATACTCAGAGAGGTGATCCGCTTGCCCAAGATGGCCGGCTGGTGTGTGGCAGGACTGGGACATGTGTCTAGGCAGTTTGACCTCAGAGTCTTGGTGCCTAACTCACCTCATGCCTCATGCAAGTCTGTGGAGACATTGGAGGGTCTCTGACACTTGGCTCCTGGAAGAAGGCTAACAGCGTCATCCGTGACCACACTGGGCCCCAGGTGATCCTGCTGCTGTTTGCCTGCATCTGTCCAGCTCTCCTCATTGTGCAGGATGCTATGCTTGGGAGTAGACAGGTGGTGGTTCCCCCCGGCAAAGCCAGCGCACAAGGACCGTGCTAGCTGTGGGACTGCCTCAGAAAGGGTGTATGGTTCATCTCAAGCCTTGTGAGTCTCAGACAAGCCCAGCCCAGCAAAAGTCCAGGGTGCCACAGGCAGGAAGTTAGGTTGGTGAGTGGGCGAGAAGAAACTGTCAGGACTGGGCCAGCCAGGGGAGGTTTCCTGGAAGACACTGCCAGCTTTCATGCAGGCCTCTGGTCTGAGAAAAATGTGGATGACAGAGGAGGACATGGGGTGTGTGTGTCTGACAACATGCCTGGTTTGCACAGCTCAGCACTTGCTGTGGGTACTGCTTCCCCACTCCCAGTCTTGTGTCCTCGTAGGATATGCTCATCTCAGCAAGTGGTGTCCAGGCCCTAACAAACTCTGGGGAGCCATGGAGGGACCAACGGGCCCTGGGGAAGAAGAGGCAGTTATGTAGGGTTTGAAGGGTTGGGGAGAGGTCAGCGGTGGCTCTCCCTCGCCATCTGTCACAACTCAGATTCATACGTCATCCCACTAGACTAGAAAGTGAAATTGAAAGTATTAGTTGCTCAGTCGTGTCCGACTCTTTTCAACCTCATGGACTGCAGCCGACCAGGCTCCTCTGTCCATGGCATTTCCCAGGTAAGAGTACTGGAGTACGTTGCCACTTCCTTCTGCAGGGGTCTTCTCAACCCAGGGATCAAACCCAGGTCTCCCGCCTTTCTGTCTGTCTTTGGTGCCCTTCTTCACTAGGTGGGCAGAAACCTACCCTCCTTCTCCCAGAACTTTCTTTTGTAGTGTCACCAGGACCCTTGTGGAATGCTATTTCCAGGGATGCTGTAGGGACTTCTGGGTCACCTGGGCTTTTGTTCAGCCCAGAGCCTAGTCTCCCTGATAACAGAGGTCTGTTACGTGTCTGCCTGGTCCCCAGGTTTGCACTTGGGGAAGTTGCTCTCCTACTCGGATCCCTCATCTTCCTCTCCCAGGGCCTCCTTGGGACATCCTCGTAGGAGGCCCCTGCGAGGGTGCAGCAGGTGGAGCGTCTGGCTTTGCAGGCCCCCAGCCTCATCTGGTCCCAGCCTGGCAACTGGCTTCCATGTGTCCAAAGGTGATGGCCACCAAGCAAGGACTGGAGACAGCGGTTGTCCATGGGTGAGGCGCCTTGCCAGCACACCTGTGCTATGAAAGTGGGTGCCAGGCCCTACCTGGATGGGCAGGTCTGCTGCTCTAGGGGTAGGGAGACCACAGCCCCAGTCAGCTCCCGCAGGCTCCCACCTTTTCTCAGGAGAACTTTGCTGCCCTCCCTCCCGCCTCTTTGGGGCCTTGTGTGGCTCCTCATAAGAGGCTGCCTGGGCTTGAGAGAGGACCAGACTCTGGGCTTCCTTCCGCCTTCTCCCCGAGTAACCTTGGAAAAAGACAGTTTGGGAATTTTTTGCAAAACAGTTGTCTTTGTGGCAAGGGGCTTGAATATGTGGTGGAAAGCAGAAGTTGGTCTTGGTGGCTAACATCCCCAGGATCCTGTCGTGAGACAGCAAGAGCCTGTAGGCGCAGGGCTCTCATTTGAGGCGGCCTGAGTACATTTCTTTGTTGTTGTTGTTCAGCCACTCAATCATGTCCGACTCTTTGCGACCCCATGGACTGCAGTACACCAGGCTTCCCTGGCCTTCACCATCTCCTGGAGCTTGCTCAGATTGATGTTCATTGAGTCAGTGATGCCATCCAACCATCCCCTCCTCTGTCACCCCCTTCTCCTCTGCCTTCAATCTTTCTCAGCATCAGAGTCTTTTCCAACGGGTTGGCTCTTCGCATGTCGTGGCCAGAGTATTGGAGCTTCAGCTTCAGCATCAGTCCATCCAATGAATATTCGAGGTTGATTTCCTTTAGGATTAACTGCTTTGATCTTGCAGTCCAAGGGACTTTCAAGAGTCTTCTCCAACAACACTGTTGAAAAGCATCGATTCTTTGGTGCTCAGCCTTCTTTATGGTGCATTTCTTAGCGGCACATTCTTGGCCTTCGTGAGGACTCACTTCGGCTCACGCTGCACCTGGGGCAGCCAGCCGCTTCTAGGGTTGGAAAGAATGGTGTAAAAG
Organism: Oryx dammah; assembly: GCF_014754425.2. Taxonomy (NCBI): domain Eukaryota; kingdom Metazoa; phylum Chordata; class Mammalia; order Artiodactyla; family Bovidae; genus Oryx; species Oryx dammah. The sequence continues at coordinate 10,777,118 of NW_024070193.1, forward strand.
AATCCCCTCCCCACCCTCTGCCCTTTGGCAACTAACTGGATTAGGCCCAGTGTAATTGTGATTAAAATCCTGCTGTGTGGGAACTGTGGGGGTGTGTTTAGGGCAGGGGTACCAGGTGGCCCTTTGGGGGAACAGGGAGCCTCAGGAGGCCTTTTCAGCACTGGACAGGTCAGAGACGCTGAGAAAATTGATTTGGGTTTTATTTTTTGCCGGTTTGGGATTAGGATCGCTTTTCTCTTTTGACTGTGGCTTTGTGCCTGCTGCTTTCCCTTTGTGCTGCTCTCCCTTTCTGTCTTCTCCGCCTCCTGTCCTTCTCCTTTCTTCTTTCCCGGCTCTGTTTCTCCCACTGTCACTCGGTTGCTCCCCTCTCAGACCCTGCCCCTCTGACCTGTGGGTTTCAGGCTTGGTGTTGGCTGAGGGCAGGCAGAGGACAGATGGGGGCTGGTCCGGTGCTCAGGACTCATCCTAGTCACCCTGAAAGTCTGCCCCGCCCCCAGGGACCGGACGGGGGTAGGACAAGAAGGAGGGGCCCCACCCACAGTGTTTCCTCCTGCTCCTGGCCTTGACTGGGTGCTGCCGCTTTGGCAGCTGGAGCAGTAGCCTCAAACCTGTAACCTGAGGCGTTCCCGTGGGGTGTGGGAAGTCAGCCTTGGCTGTGGCCTCCGCCAGTGGGCCTCCTTTTATGGCTCAATGGTTGAGCCTTTTGCTTGGGACAGTGGTGCAAGACTGGGACCCCCCAGGATTCCTGAGTTGAGGTTGGGGAGAGAGGGGCTGAAGGAGCCTGCAGAGGGGCTCAGAGACTCGAGGTGCCACCTGTGAGACTGTGTGCCGCCCTGCACTCCTGGGCTGAGCACCCCTGAGCCGCTGGCCCTCTAGCCTGCACCCTGCACTTGTCCCCACCCCCACCTCAGTGTGGCTCACAGTCTATTTCAGGAGTGTGAAGGGCCAGAGCCTTACCTGCCACTTTCACTGCCCCGTTCTTAAGGGCTCAGCCACCAAGGGACTCACCAGGCAAAAATACTGTAGTGGATAGCCATTCCCTTTTCCAGGGGATCTTCCTGACCCAGAGATTGAATCTGGGTCTTCCACAGATTCTTCACCATCTGAGCCACCAGGGAAGCCCCCAAGGAACTCACAGTTTATTCCATAGCTGTTCCATGAACCCACGCAAGCCCCCTTCTTGGGGTGTGCCCGAGGGCCTGGCCGGTGCTCTCCATGCCCTCTGGCAGGCAGTGGCACAGAGGGTGGGGGTGAGGATATGGGCACCCACTTGTCCCTTTGAATGCTTCCAACATGCTGAACACAACACAGAATCTAAGAATGGGTTCTTAGCACCACCTTGTCACTGATACGGAGATTGAGATTCAGAAAGGTGAAGGAACCCTGGAACCCTGGCCTGTCTGGCAGCCAGATGGTGGCTCTCAGCCTTCCTTCACGGTGTGCCCTGTCAGTGGGAGTCAGGAATGGGGCCCCTCTCGCAGGTCAGTCTGCCCGTCAGTAAGGTAAGGGGCTGGGTGCTCTGCTTCTCAAGGGCTCCCCTTCTAAGAAGGCTATGAAGAGGATACCCCAAGATGCCTCTCCTGGGCCAGCTGACAGTGGTGTTGCCAGGGGAACAGTCAGCTGTGGTGACCCCACCGGTTGGGTATGTGTCCTACTAGGGACAGGAGCTGGGTGATGATGACTCAGGTTTGAAGACCCCTCTCCACTGCTCTGTATGACTCGGTTCACGCCCTGAGTCAGCTGAGCCTGTACTGGGGTGTGTCCTTACCCTTGGAGGCCTGGGAGAGGGAGGGTGAGTCACTCAGCCCATTCCCGTGGCAGGAGTGTCCCTCAGTGCTGCCAGGCCGTCACCCTGGCTGCCCACAGGGCGGGGCCTTCCTCCCCCTTCTACTTCTTCCTCACGGCTGTGGCTCCAGAGACTTCTCCCAGGAGCCAGGGGTCGGGTCTCGAAGGCCTGGAGCTTTCTAACCCAACAGAAGCAGCAGAGAGAAAGGGGCCAGGCACCAAGCGAGGCTGGAAGCCTGGGCAGCCGGTTTCCCTGTCTCCCCGGGGAGGAGCCTGGCTGCTGGTGCTCACCCAGGCCTGTGTGGGGAGCTGCAGGGACGCGGATGCAGCCAAGGGAAGCGGGAGAGATGCAGTGCAGATATGAGGTTGGCTTCGAGAAGAGTCAGTCTGGGGGTGGAATTGGAAGGCTTCCGGGGGTCTGAGCACCACGCCTCTGGGGGTGGTGCCGTCTTGCCTCCCACCCCCACCCCCCACTTTGTGTTCCTTTCATCTTTGTTCTCCAGGAGAGAGACCAGCTGTCATTCTTCTGAGAGCTCGGGTGTGCTGGGGCCCTTCTCCAGAGCTGACCACAGGCATGGCCAGCTGGGGGCCTCTGCAGGGGTCTCTTGGGCATGGCCTCAGTCACCCTCTCCACACCCACCAGTCCTCTGTAGCCCCGCGCGGGCTCTGTGGGCACCGCTGGCCAGCTGGGGGCACAGACTTTGTGGCCAAGGTGGGGTCTCTTCATGAGGAGGGATCATTGAAGAGACCCCTCGTTTTTTTTTTTTTAATTTGTTTTTTATTGAAAGAGAATTGCTTTACAGAAATTTGCTGTTTTCTGTCAAACCTCAACATGAATCAGCCATAGGTAGAAGAGACCTTTTTGAGGTTAAACTAAAACACATTTGCTAAGAATTTTCCTGTCTTAGGATGAAGATGTCTTATTTTTATGCTATCACAGAAGAAACAGAACCAGGCTAACATTTCACCAGTTATGTAGCTGATTTTGACAGAAAAATCCTCTTTTCCTCTAAGAAGTTAGCCAATAAGAGAAGCCAGACCCTTTGAGTATGTGCTCGGGCTCGCAAGACACCAGTGTGGCCTCTCCTCACCTGCTGTGGGAAGGCTGTGGGCCGGATGCTGGGGTCTGCCACCTCCTGGGGCAGAGGGAGCTCTGATCCTGCCGCTTATACACTGCATAACCTCTGGGAGCGGAAGGAGGTTCTAGCTCTTTCTGGGCCTCTTTCCCTACCTATAAAACAGGTGCCCATAGTCTCAGACCTGCCTGCTCCCCTCCCCTCAGTACCATAGGTGAGGAGACTGCAGGCCCATTTCATAGATGAGGAGCTGGGGTTCAGGTCATTAAGGTCAAGGTCACTACATACTTTGCAGAAGGGGACATTGCTTGAATGGAGGCATGAAGGAGTCCAGGATGTAAAAGTATCTGCCACCTGGGAGAGTGGGAATGTGCCCCTACCTCCAGTCTGCCCAAGCTGAGGGCCAGGTCAATCCCCTGGTTAAGGTCCCTAGCACTCAGCCGTGGTTCTCATGCCCCAGGGTCCCTTCCCTGAGATCAGCCCTGATTTTCCCACACCCTGGAGGGTCTGCCCCGCCTCACCGAGTCTTTCACAGCAAAATGGTATCCATAGACTTTTTTTTTTAACGTGGACCATTTTTAAAGTCTTTTTTGAATTTGTTATAATATTGCTTCTGTTTTATGCTTTGGTTTTTTGGCTGCGAGATATGTGAGATCTTAGCCCAACTAGGTATGGAGCCCGTACCATACCTCTGGATTGGAAAGGTTTAACCACTGGACTACCAGGGAAGTCCCAATATCCATAGACTTTTGACTCTTAGTCTACTTCTGCACAGCCTGGTCCTGCCCCTCTCAGGATCTGTTTCCTGTGACCTGCTGGACTGGAGGGGATTAGCCTCTCTGGGTCCTAGAGGCTGTACCTGAATTGATTGCCCCCACTTCTGGTGACCAGGGAGGTGAAGAGCATGAGGCCACATCAGAGCGACACCCAGGGGGAATCCTGAAGCCAAGCAAACCTCAAAGCCCATTTCTACTCTGTGCACTTGGCACTGTGCTTGTCTGAGCCCTCTGTGTTCTCAATAAGTACTGTCACTGTCCCCATTTTCCAGATTGGTTCAGTGCAGATCAGATGGAACTGGCCCCTGCATCCAGCATGCAGGTCTGTCTGTCTGTCTGACCCAGAGCCCTGTGGGACCTGCACCTGCTCCAGCTAGCACCTGTGTTCCCACTGGTCCTCCCCCTCCCTGGGAGCCTGGCTTAGCTTCCTCTTTCCAGAAGCATTCTTCCCCTACCCCAACCCTTACCCAGACCTGGCACTTCTACCTTCGTTTCTAGGTTTTCTGGGGCTGGTAGGAGGCAGACAAACTGAGGCCACCAAAATTTAGCAAGTTTAAGGAGTCTTGTGTTCTTTAGGGGTTGTTTTTTTTTTTTTAATTGTTTTATTTATTTCTTCTTGGCGGTGCTGGGTCTTCACTGCTGCACAGGCTGTCTCTAGTTGCGATGTGCGGGCTTCCCATTGCAGTGGCGTCTCTTGTTGTGGAGCAGCGGCTCTAGAGGGCAAGGCTTCAGTAGTTGTGGTGCATGGGCTCCGTTGCTCCACGGTATGTGGGATCTCCCCAGGTCAGGGTTTGAAGCCGTGTCTCCTGCATTGGCAGGTGGATTCCTTACCACTGAGCCACCAGGGAAGCCCCCTGAGATTTGACAGTTTCAAAATGTGTGTTGGCTCTCCTGCTGGCAGAGCTTCCCAGGCAGATACTGGGCTCAGAGCCCCAGCCACTCCCACCTCCCAGGACTCTGGTGGCCGGTGATTAGGGAGGCTCCAAGCCAGTCAAGCCACTTTCCTCTCATTCCCAGCCATCAGATACCCCAGCCTTGGTCTGGTTTGGGAGCAGCTCTTTGGGGGCCCTCCTTGTTCCTGGTTCTGCTCTGCCAGGTTCTAAATCTGAAAGGAAAGAAAAAGGGAGGAGAAGGATCCAGGCCCAGTTCCTTAGTGCCTACATCCTTATCAAGCATCCTAACCAGCAGTAACTCGTCCATAGACCCCCCAGGTCCCGGGGGACAGTCTGTGGCAGCATTCCCAACTTCAGCTCCAGGCCTGGCCCCCAGGCAGGACCAGTAAATGTTCGTAGGGGTCAGGAAGAGATCTGTAAAACGGGCAGTCCTCCCTGGGCATGAGGGTTGACTCCTGGTTCCCAAAGGACTCCTGGACTCAGAGGTAGCCCTGTGTGACACTTGTGACCCAGAGAAGCTATAAAACCTTCCTGAGCCTCTGTCTCCTCAATTGAGAATGATGGTCAGTGGTCTCCTTGTTGAAGGATAAAAGCTCAGGTGTGTGTAAAGTGCCTGGTACCCACGAGGCACTCTGTGAACTGCCTCGGCTGTTAACAATCATTAAATGGCAGAGCCTGGTCTAGTCCCAGGGTTGTGGGGCTGAGCTCCACGCATAAAAGGAGCACGGCAGCTGCCCGCATTGTCTTTACTGCCTAGAAGCCAATGGGTCTGGGTCTAAGTTTTGTTTTTTTTTTTTTTGCAAAAAATTTCAGGATAATTTTGATATGCATCTGGATTTTAAAAAATGATTACAGATTTTTCTATTAAATCATAGGTTTGGCGATACAGAGTTCTATTATTCTTTTGTTGTGGGTCCCAGTTTTGGCTCTCATGACCCAGTGCTGTGACTCTGGGCAGGTCACTTCACCTCTCAGAGTCACGGCTTCCCCACAGGAAAAGGACGATGCTGGTTCTCCTCAGCAGATGGTGAGTCCTGAATGAGGTGGTGTCTATGAACAAGCACTGTGGCCAACGCAGCACTGGCCGAGCACCAGGGAGGGACAGTTGTTGCAAAGGGGGTGTAACTCCGTCAGTCATCCGGCATTCGGACGGGGCCCAGGCATCTGGGGTCAGGAGCATCATGCGAGCCGACCTCCCTGGAACTCAGCCGCTCAAGAGGACAGGATACAGCCAGAACTTAATGAAGCGAGGTCTCATCTGGCGTGGGGCCAACTCATCCATAGCTGCAAAATCGGTTCCATTAGCTCCCTTAATGAGCTACGAAAGCCGGGGAAATGAGTGCGTGAGAGAGTAATGGCACATGTCTGAGGCTCTAATTTGAGACCGTGGCTAAAAAGTCAGATTTGACATGACCAACAACTCTCCAGTAGCACTGGTGCCCTTGTGGGGAAGGAGAGGGTGAAGCTAGTGAGGAGGGCATGAGTCTGGCTCTATAAAGAAAATTGTTGTTGTTATTTAGTGGCTCAGTCGTGTCTGACTCTTTTATGACCCCATAGACTATAGCCTGCCAGGCTTCTTTGTCCATGGGATTTCCCAGGCAAGAATACTGGAGTGGGTTGCCATTCCCTCCTCCAGGGGTGCATGACAACTCAGGGATGGAACCCACATCTCCTATGTAGGCAGGTGGATTCTTTACCATCTGAGCCCCCTGGGAAGCCCTTATAAGGAAGATACTGAGACCTTAAGAAGGAAATTCCTGCTTAGAACCCTGAACTTGAGGTCAGTTTATACCATCCCATCCGAGGCTATGCCCTCTGTTCTAAGTCGGCAAAGCAGCCATGAGCTGGCCAGGGGCCAGAATGCCATGCCTGCTGCTGACGGCACAGGGCGGGTGGTCTCAACATCTGGCTCTGAAATGAATCCTGCTCTTCCAGTGGTGTCTCATAAAGTTAGATATGTCCCCATGGGAAAATAATCCCAAGTAATTACAGAGCTCGGAGCTGGAAGGGACCTTAGATATGGTTGAGTTGAAAACTCTTACCAAGAGGGGGTTTAGTAAGTCCAAAGTGCTTTTTCTCACCTGTAACCTCCCTCTGTAGAGAATTGGGGTTCTCCACGGTGGAAAAAAATGTCGCAGACCTAGATTTCCCCATAACATTCTGTGCAGACCCACTGCCTGAGTGTTTGACACCCAGCCTGTGTATTGTGGTGTAATCAACAACCCAGAGATGCCACTCCTGAGAATTCCAGCCTACCCCTGCCTGAGGCTGGGCTGAGACCCTGGCGTGGGAGAGATGGTGTTGGGGGAACTCAGCAATCCTTCCTGGCTCTCTCTCCTCTGGCACCAAACAAAGCTGGAATTCCAAGAAAGTGGAAATCATGGGAATTTGCTGACCCACAGATCAGTGAGAGGAAGTAGATCTCCGGCCTCTGGGAGGTTCGGGCTGTGGGCCGTCCTGAAATCCAGAGTTCATATTTCTTAATTTGCTGCTGTCTCACTGATGGGAGAGATTATAAGCCAGCTATCTTCCCCAGAAGGAGTGGGTGTTCCGGCAGAGGCCCCAGCAGCTTGGCCAAGGCTGTAGGTTAATTGGCTGGGAGTGTGGAGGTTGGGGTGGGGTGGGAGAGGCTGCTTGTCCAGCCCGGGGCCTTGAGGCGTCCCGTGTGTGCGTGTGTATGTGGGAGAGAGAGAGGGCGATACTGTGAACATTTTTACTAGAGAAGAGCCTGTCCAAGAGGGAACTGGCTATGTGAAGGGGCATGTGAGTCTGGGAAGGTAGCCTTTCCTGGGCTGGGAGATGGCTGAAGAAGGGTGATGGGGGCTGGTCCCTAGGCTGTGTCTTACAGAGTCACTGCAGACACCCTAGACCTGTCTGATGCTCTGGGAAGGCAGACAGAGTGCTTTCACAGCTCTGGGCAATGTGAGGTGGAGGGTCCTGCAGTGGAGATAGAATCTCAGTGGGAGAGGAGGTCTGAGCAGAAGAGTCTGGGCTTGGTCACCTGCCCAGGCAAGACTGTCACAGGTTGAGTTGTGCCAGCAAGACCCCAGTATTTCTTGGGCACCTGTCTGTGCCCAGTTCTCTGCTTGACACTTCAGAAAAATAGAAAATATTCAGAAAAATAGACAAATAAATGGACAGATTGTTGTTGTTTAGTCACTAAGTTGTGTCCAGCTCTTTTGCGACCCCATGGACTGTAGCCCAGCAGGCTCCTCTGCCCATGGGATTTTCCAGGCAAGAATACTGGAGTGAGTTGCAATTTCCTTCTCCAGGGGATCTTCCCAATCCAAGAATGGAACCCACATCTCCTGCACTGGTAGGCAGATTCTTTAGCACTGAGCCACTTGGGAAGCCCAAATGGGCAGATCGATGGGCCTTATTTTCAAAGTTAATATCATAGAGTTCAGAGACACACACATACCTTGGCCCACACACACTGACACACATTCCACATACCCATACTACCTACCCCCATACACACCCATGCGCGTACCATGCCCTTGCATGCATGTACTCATGTGTCCAGGTACCCATGTTTCCAAGCACGTGAACACACTTACACACATACTCCCCTGCTCGTGTGCACGCCATGCCCCTATGCACACGTTTATTTTGGAGCAAGATTCCTGAGTCTTGCAAGCAGTAGTTTTGGCCACTGCCTCTCTGACTTGGAGCCACTCTGGCCTCTCATCCCCTCTCTGGGAGGGGTTGTCTGGATGCTCTGTGTGGAGTCCTGCTCTCCTCCAGCCCAGCCTCACCTTACTCCATCCTGGCGGCCCCAGGGCAGTGACTTCACCCTCCAGAGCCTCTTAGCCTCAGTCTGCAAACTGGGGCTGTTGGTTCCCGCCCTGCTTGCCTCACAGGGTGGCACCGAGCATTCCCATGAGATAAAGGAAAAGAGTGTTTTGTAAACTGTAAATTGTTTTCCAAACAGTCAATTGCTGCAGTTGTTTTCCCAGCTCCTGAACTCAACAATCCCTCCACCTGCAGTAATCCCTGTGCTTGGGTGGGAAGAGACGCTGTGTGGAGGTAGTGGAGCGGTCTGGCCGATTCTGAGGCTCCATTACACCTGGAGAGCCAGAGGGACATGGGCAGCTGTGTCTCTGGGAAGCAGGCTCCTCTGCCCCTCAAGCTCTGAGGGGGTCTGCAGTCTGGTGGGGTTGGTCAGCATCTCGGCCATCTGACCGCGGGCTCTGGGGGTTGAGGAGAAATGGCAAAGGAGAGTAAGGCGAGAAGGGAGAAGTGGAAACCACTTCAGCAGAGTCTGTAACTAGAGCATTGTCATTTGATCAAGGAAGTGTCATCTCAGATTCAGTACTTACCTGCCATCAGTGGGCGGGGGGGCACACCTCCAGCACAGCTGGGAGCCGTCTCAGAGGAATAAGCCAGGGTTCTGTCCCACAGGTGTGCAGAGGATCCTGTTGGGTACTAGCTGGAATCATGGAGCAACTCAGGAGACATCACAGACCCTCCCAACTCTGGTGTACCCCTGGGGGGGCGGTTGGGGGCATCGGGTGGGAGTGAGGCCAAGATGTGGTTCTGTTGGGCACCCCATCTTCATTTCTTCCCAGCTGTGACTGGGGACCAGGATACCGAGTGGCCTCCAGCAGTTTCAGGCGTTAGATATGGGGGTCAGTGGAGACCCAGAGGCTGCTCCGTGAGCACAGTGATGTTGGAAAGGGGCTGTAGTAGGTACTTTGAGGAGCCCCTGACCAGAGGTCCCCTCTGTGGTTCCCATCCTTCCAGTGTAGCCCAAGCCCTGCATCTTAACACCAGGGAGACAGAGGCACAGAGAGGCAAAAGACCAGCCCCGGGTCACACCGAGAATAGGAGTAGAACCCAGGCCTCCCGTCTTAGCCCTGTGCTCTTTTCCATGCCTGGGAAGATGGGGCTTTTGCTTGAGGACCCCTTTTATGAAGGATAGGGACCCCTCAGGTACTTGCGTGAATGAAGCCTACTTGTAGCCATGGGCTTGTGGGCTGGAGGAGTCAGGATGGGCTTTTCCTAGAAAAGGAGGTAAAGTCTGGTTCACCAGACAGGTGAGTACAGCGGGGAGGAAGTTGGGCCAGGTTGTCATGTCTCTCATTTATTGAGCCTTCGTGGGTCCCCCCTCAGTTTCTTCTTCTCTCCTCATGGTGGGTTGTGAGGGTTTCTTCCCTTCCCCCTCCCTTTATAGGTTTGTTCATTGAATCCCCAAATATTATCTGAGCCCGTGCTCTGTGTCAGTGCTGGAACCCAAACTGGCCCTGCCCGTGGGGGCCCACAGTCTGAAGCTGGAGACGGCCTGGTGCCGGCCTGACTGGGGAAACGGCCGCATGATCTGGGGCCAGTTACTCACCTCTCTCTGCCTCCGTGGTGGTAATAAAGTCCCTTCCTCCTAATATTTGTAAAAGGCTCAGAACAGAGCCAGGCATATTGAAAGTGTATTGTCTATATGTGTATGTGTGTGTTTATAGAGTTATCAAAGGAGCAGGCTAATTGTAGGTCATGAGTAAGTGATGCACAGGAGGGAAGAGAAAAGGGCGATGATGCAGGAGCTTTCGGGGAAGCGGGCAATGTTTTCTTAAGATTAAAAAAAATCTGTATTTATTATTTATTTATTTGGTTGCACTGGGTCTTAGTTGCGCCGTGTGGGATCTAGTCCCCTGACCAGGGCTCAAACCCGTCATCCCATCCTTTGTTTGTTCCGGAGCTCAGTGTTTTCTGCCAGGCCCCAGCCGGGGACTCCCAGGTTAACCCCACCTGCCTCTACCTGCATGCTCCCTCCAGCCTGGTGGAGGTGCAGAGGCAAAAACCACTGAGGGAGGTGCTGGGAGGACCTCTAAGAGCAGGAGACATCTGAACCGAGCCCAGAACGTTCCTCAACAAGGGAGAGCTGGCCTGGTGGAGAAGGAGATGGGGCGAGAGAGCACGGGCTGTGGGCGGAGCGCGAGGCTTGTTTGGGGCCAGTGCGTCTGATGTTCCGACCTGAGCCAGGTGTTCTGGGGCCAGGGCAGCAGAAAGGGAGCCGGGAGAGAAGGCGAGCTCTGGATGCCAGGGAAGAAGGTGGCCTTTATCTGGAGCACGAGGGCTGGGGATTTAAGGAGTGAGGGTGGGGACAGGTGGAGAAGAGCCAGAGAGGAGGAGGCGGGACTGAGGACCCCAGAGGAAACCTATCAGCTGTGGGCTGGGCCTTTGAGGAGAGGAGAGAGACGACCCTGGTACAGGGGTCGGGGTACCAGAAGCAGGACAGAGAGGGTCCAGGAACCCTCCTGGAGGCCCTGCCAGGACATGGTCAGGTCGGCTAGGGAAGAAGTGGCAGGGGCCAGGGAGAAGTGTTGGGAGGCCAAGCAGAGACAGGTGCAGAGAGGACAGAGCAGGGAGGGAGACTGGTGTGTCTTTGATCCTGTGGTTGGAGCCTGAGGCACCTCAGGACGCAGTGGGGGCAGGGGGAGCTGATGTGACCAGGCCTCTTTCCCCCGGTGCTGTTAAGTAAGAAGCTGGTGCCTGGGAGCTGTGTGGGCAGGGAGCAGAGGCGGCAAAGGCAGCATGAGCAAGGGAGCCATGGCTTCCAGGCCTGCCTACAGCCGCCTCTGTGTGCCCCACTCTGGACTGTTAGTGGAGCGGGAGCCCCCAAGCTGGTGGAGGGGCTTGCCCACCTCCTTGCACTCCACACTGGGGTCAAAGGGAACAGCTCCCTAGACCAGCGGCAGACAGATGCGGAGACCCACTGTCTTCCTCTCCACCCCAGCTGATCTTTGCCTGGATAGCTTGGTCCCAGAGGCTGCCCCGCACATGCCCTAGAGGAGGGGAGACCATCCTGCCCAGGAAGAAAGCAGGGCCCATGGTGGCCCAGGGTCCTGTGGGTACTGAGCCAGATGGAGCTGGTCTCAGCCTGTCTTGGTTTGCAGCCTCGCTCTTGAGCCCTGTTCGACCAGGAAGCAGATATGAGCAGCCTTACTGGGGGATGCCTGATCCCTGTTCTCCCCATTCTGGGCCACCTCCCCCAGAAGGCCGACTTCTCCACCCCCTCCACCTCTGAGCATGACCATTTCAAGGTCTTGCTCATTTCCGGTGATTGGCCTTAAGGTTGGCAGCCACTGTCTGGGGCTGAGTTAACCCGAGCAAAGATCCCGACGCCCACCCACCTGCTGCCTGCTTCGCTATGATGCATCCTGTGGGGATGACTGATATTACTCCATTTTACAGAGTTGTGGGCTGTGGCTTGGAGCTGTGAATGTTCGCTTGAGGTCACACTGAGTCATGGAGGAATTTAGCCCCAAGCCCGGAAACCTCACCCCACCAAGGAGTCACCCCCATCGAGCAGGGTCCTCGATTCCCACCAGCCTCTACCTCTGGCCCACAACCCTTGTGTCATCCCACTGGAAGCGAGGCTCTAGGGACGTGTGGCTCCTGGCACAGGGTCTCACAACTGATGTGTGATTTGACTACAAAATCCTCTCAATTTCCACCTCAGTTGCTGCCCCTTGGGAAAGGAGGCAGGGGCTTCTCTGGCCTCTGAGCCCTTTTAAGCTTTCAGCTACCTCCCAGGCCTTCCTGAGCTACGAGCTAAGCTTGTTTGAAGCTGACCCTCAGCCAAGTGTGGGGGCTCATTGGACCACACATCCAACCTGGACTGGAATCCTCCTTTTGCCCTTCATCAGCTGGGTGACCTCAGGCAGGTCACAGGCCTCTCTGAGCCTACGTGTCCTTGTCTGCCAAGTGAGGGCAGTGGTACTGTCTGGGTGGCTCCTGGGGAAGTGGATTCTGGGCCTGACACTGTCTGTGCCTCCCTGCCCTCAGCTCCTGTACGACAGCCCCAAAGCCCGGCAGGAGGTGGACCACCACTGGCAGGCCTCAGGTGGCCCCCACATCGTGCGCATCCTGGATGTTTATGAGAATATGCATCACAGCAAACGCTGTCTCCTCATCGTCATGGAATGGTATTTCTGCCCACCCTCCCTCAGCATCTCATTGGTACCCCTGTGCCCCGCTGCCCCAACTCCCACCATTCTTTAGAGGTCTCTGTTCTTCAGATAGCAGCCCCGGGAGGGCCCCCCCAGCCCCTGAAGGGTGATGGACCTGGGCAGCTGGCCCCAAGGGCACTCCTGCATGGTGGAATCCTCAGTGGCTGTAATATGGCTTCCCTGGGTGTGATTCCCACTCGGTGAGGAGGGGCTGGGAGAGCTGTCGGAGAAGGCTACCAAGCCCTGAATGTGGCTGGGATGGGGGAAGACTGTGGGAAGAGTGGGATATGTGCTGTCCCCTTGGCTTTCTCGCCTGGATTTGCACTTCTATGGCTCCCCCTTGCCCCCCACCCCCGATTCTGGGTGATCCTCGCCTGGATCCAAGAGCCAGCAGCCTCCTCCATCCTAGGCTTCTCCCGTGAACACTGTGGCTCAGCCCTAACCTTCTCAGAACCTGGGCCCTGGGTCTTGGCCTCCAGCTCCTCCCTGTCTGCCTTCAAGTTCCCCCTCACCCCATAGGGTAGCAGCTCTTGAGTCATATTTGGGGTTCAGACCCTGACTCTGTCACTAGGCCTCTCACCTCTCTGGATCGCTGTAACTTCCATGTAGAGTGTGGAGGGAGATCTTAGCGTGGCATTCTCCCTGTTCATTCGAAGTGCTCTGTGTGTACTGCCGAATCAGTCTCCCCAACTCTGTGAGGTTGGTGCGCTAATCCCTGTTTTACAGAAGAGGAAGCTGAGGCACAGAGAGGTGAAGGGACCCACCCAGGATCACACAGCAGTGCCCACAAAGGGTTTGCCCAGGGCACGGCACACAGTGGGTGCTCAGAAAACGGTGGTCATGAGGATGATAACTGACATCTCATTCCTCACTTGGGTAAACTTGGATAAAGGTGGGGCTGCCAGGTCAAGACAGTGTCCCTGGGAACATAGATGCTCCCTGGGGAAGATCCTCCCCTAGTTCGAAGAGTTGAGTTCAACCCACCCAAGCCAACAGCCCACCACGCACCAGGCTCTTCAAGACACAGTGAGGCTGACAGTGGCCCTTCCCCAGGGGAAGAGCAGCAGGGCTGGAGGCCTGGGCCCATGACGTGGGGCAGGGGCAGGCCGACACCTGATTCTCGCCCTCTGTCCCCGCTTTCTCCGGCAGCATGGAAGGTGGTGAGTTGTTCAGCAGGATTCAGGAGCGTGGCGACCAGGCTTTCACTGAAAGAGGTACGTATGTGCCGCTGCACGGGGGAGTTTGGGCTGAGATGGGGCACACAGAGTTTCTCTGTGACGCTGGGCAAGGCCCTGTCCCTCTCTGTGCCTCAGTTTCCCCACTTGAACAAGGGTAGAGGGAGAGTGTTCTTCCCCTAAGGGGTTCTGTGAGTCTGTAGCAGCTTGTCAGAGAGGGACTCCCCATGGGCCTGGGATGGAGGCCTCAATGCTTCTTGGTGCCAGCCAGCAGCTGAGCTGGGGGCATCTCCAGAAGAAACTAGGGGGACCAGCATCAGGCTCTGAGGTGGTGTCCTGGGTGGCAGGAGTGCACCATCTTGTGCTCTCCCAAGAGGGGTGATGGCGAGGGGCCCCCTGGGCTGCCTGACCCTCGAGTGGCATCCGTGGCCCCCTCCTCTGTCCGTGTCTGCAGAAGCCGCAGAGATCATGCGGGATATTGGTACTGCCATCCAGTTTCTGCACAGCCGGAACATCGCCCACCGAGATGTCAAGGTGAGGCTCCAGGACCCATGTTGGGGGACCAGGACAAAGAGTGCCATCCCCAAACCCCGGCGGTCCCAGCATCCACTGGATGGAGGCCACGTTCCTTGCTTGGCATTCCAGGCCTCTCCCCGCGGCCCATACCGCGTGGCTCAGCCTCTCCTCCCACGGTCCCAGCGTGTTCATTGTGCTCTAGCCAGATAGGCCTCCTTGTTTCCTTCAAGCATATATAATCCCAGTAGACATAAGAATAAACTAGTGCCCACCTTGAGCCACTGGGTCCTGAGAAGCATCTCGTTTAATCCTCACCCAGCCCTGTGAGAGGGTGCCATTACCCATTTGACAGATGAGGAAACCGAGGCTCAGAGAGTGATTGTCTTGCTCAAGGCTCTGCAGGTGCCTCACTGGGGATTCATGCATTCATTTGTTCACTCAGCAAGAATTTTGTGAAGACAGTGTGCCAGGCTTCGGTGACAGGGCTGCCCAACACTGTTTGGAGCTTGTGTGAAGTAACAGCCATAGTTCCCATAGGCAGAGCCCTCTGATGGCAGCATTTTAGGGGAAGGAGGCCCTTTGCTGGGCACTGGACAAAGGAGCGGAGGTGATCCTAGTGGCTGAATCTGCTTGTCCCTCCAGTGGACGGGCTTGAGAATGTTCTTTCCAAATTTCCTGTCCAGGGAGGACTGGATCTTACAGGTGATCAGGATCAGATGGAAGAAACGCAAACCGAGGCAGCTTCACATACACACACACACTCACCTGCATGTGCCAGCCACTGTCAGAGCAGAATTACAACTCCTGGGCCCTCGGCCCCCCACCTAGACCCTGACTGCCCCGCCCCCCAGACTTATTTCCTCCTAAGACTGGGCAGAGGAGACCCGAAGGTCCAGCCGCTGCATCAGGTTCTTCCCTTGGCTGCGTATCACCAACTCGTGCGGTTACCCTTTGAGTTTGGATACACATGGAGCCGCAACAGTCTCACCTTCTGAACTGTTCCTTTATTTTGGCCCTGGCCTCCTTTTTTTTTCCCTTAAGGGGAGAAAAGCCTTCTATGGAGATTCCTATAGAAAAACTGCTTCCCTGTTTTTCACCCCAGTCCAAGTTTGGATCATCTCAAATAGAACCTGAGAAATAGCTTTCACTGGCTCCAAACTGAAATTCCATGTGCCACCCCATCCCTCTGCCCCAGCTCTGCTGCATCTCTCTGTGGGCCTAGGTCCTACCCATTCATTAGAAAGCAGCTTGAGGACTGCCTCCTCCATGCAGACCTCCCCACTGCCTTCATCCCTCAGACCCTCTGTGCCCTACAACCAGGAAGACTGGCCTCTGTGCAGCTCCCGGGGCCTGAGTTCCCCGAGCAACCTCAGGTAGGGGCCTGTCGTGCAGGCTCATTCTGGGCTGGGTATAGGATGTGTGCTTGGCAGCACTGGCTCATGAGCAGCCCCCCATTCCCCTGGAACCCTCATTTTGGCATCTCATGGTAGCATCACCGACTCAAGCTCAGAAGTTCCTGCCCCTGGGCTCTCTGTGGCACTCAATTATCCCCAGGCTTGGTGGAACCACTGCCTTAGTTTCCCCTCTGTGAAACAAGGTGTCACCTTTCAGCTACGTTAGTCTCCTCTACCTTTGGCCCACGTCATTGGTGGCCAAGACCCAGGGCTTTTTTAGTGAGGTGGATCCGGCTCCTCCTGCCTCAGTCTGGATGAGGGAGGGAGGAAGGAAATCTGACTGCAGATCACCGTGGAAATCTGCCCCCACCTGGTGCCTGAGTCCAGACTAATGTTTTCTCTCCCTGGCCCAGCCTGAAAACCTGCTCTACACGTCCAGGGATAAAGATGCGGTGCTGAAGCTCACGGACTTCGGCTTTGCCAAAGAGACCACCCAGAATGCCCTGCAAACCCCATGTTACACTCCCTACTATGTGGGTGAGTCCCTGGGGTGTGGCTGGTACCTCTTTATTGCACCCCGCCCCCCGCCCCCACCCCACTGTGGTCTGGGGCAGCCTGTGGGACACAGAAGCCAAAGAGTTAAAGCGCTGTGAGGAGGGAGGGGAGGGTTCTGTCTGTGTGGAGGTGGCAGCTGGGGGGCCGGAGGCTGCAAAAATATTCTCCCAAACTTTAGTTTTTGCTCTTGAAAATAGATCCAGGAAAATTCTGGCTCTGGCCTGTGAGCTGAATGACATCACAGTGGCTCTAAATATATATGTGATAAAAGGCTGCCGTCGGCTTGGGATGGAGCCCAAGTGCGGTTGTTTTTCTCCGGTTTTTATCTTCCTGGGAGTCATATTCAGAAAGTGGGCAGGCACGTCCTCCTACACGAGAGGGAAGCAAGGGGCCAGCCACCTGCGTTTCGGGAAAGCGTCCCTTAGGTGAGGGCCAGGATGGGCCCTGGGGCTTCACACACACTCATGCTTCCTGGAAAAGCTCCCTGCTCCCCTGTGAGCAGGTAGGCCCTAGACCTGGAGAAGCCACTCCCCCCACCCCGGAAAGTGCCCCTTCCTGGAGAGTGGGGTGATGACTTGTTTACAGACGACTCTTCTCCTCAGGATAAGCCTTCCAAGAGCTGTTGAAGGGGTGGGAAGCCCCCTGAGACAGCTGGAATGGCACTCTGTTTACCAGAACGTGTTTTGTAGTATTTTGACTTAGTAATCTCCTGGCCTACCGATCTCATTGCACAGATGGGAAGACCAAGGCCCCATGGGATGGTCGCCAGGTGAACGGTGGAACCCAGAACCCTGGCCACAGCCCCTCCTTGCCCATGACCTAGGCTGTCTGTTCAGGAGGCAGGGGACGCAGGGCAGCTGCTGGGCTGGAGCCCTCTCCACTATGGCAGGACCCCACCCAACCCCTGACTGCCCTTCTCTCCTTTCCCTGCCACTACTTGGTCTGAGATTGGCCCAAGGTAGCTAGGAGGTTATCATCTCTTATAGCCCAGCCTGAAAGTGGGTTTATTTTATCTAGGAGCTGTTGCTCCTCCCCCAACTTCACACACATGCTGCCTTCCCAGAAGGTGCCAGACACCAATCTGCTCTGCCCCATCCCCGGCTCGGGCACCTATTCCCACCTTGCCCAGGCTATAGGCTCTTGCTGGTGCCCCAGGACCCTTGGCCTGAGGGTCCTCCTGTGCCCTCTGCCCTGGTAGCTCCTGAGGTCCTGGGTCCAGAGAAGTACGACAAATCATGTGACATGTGGTCCCTGGGCGTCATCATGTACATCCTGTGAGTACCTCCCTTTCCTGCACCCGCGGGCACCCTTGGAACCGCTTCTGCCCCCACCATCCAGGGTGAAGGGTTCAAGCGGGCCACTCTTCCAGCAGTCTGCTGTTCCCTTCTGGTCATGGGACACCTCTCCTTCAGGCTCCCCAGAGGCCTCCCCATGCCAAGGGCAGCTGGTGTTCCTGGAGATGAACTCCCGAGTTCACGGGGCTGATATTATTGCCCTGGTGTCTGGCTGCCTGTCTCCCAGTCAGGGTCTTGGGGAGGAGAATGGGTCCGCCCTGGTGCTGCCCCCACACCCGTGCCGAATGACCTCCGCCCTCCCCCAGCCTGTGCGGCTTCCCGCCCTTCTACTCCAACACGGGCCAGGCCATCTCCCCGGGGATGAAGAGGAGGATCCGTCTCGGCCAGTATGGCTTCCCCAGCCCTGAGTGGTCCGAGGTCTCCGAGGATGGTGAGTGACTCTCTGCTTGCTCGTTCCACCGGACCCCAGCCGCCTTCCTTCCGGGAGAGACCACTTAGGTGTCAAACCGACCTGTGTTTAGATCCTGGCTTCCTCCACATCCCAGCTGTGTGATCCTAGGCAAGTCATCTCGCCGTCTGAACGTCCTTCTCTCTATGTCTGCCAGATGGGCTCAAAACCTGCCTCCTCAAAACTTCCCTTAATTCTTGTCCTTCATTCATATTTTCCCTTTGGGGACCACGAACAAATCTGGCCTGTATCAGTTATTTATTGCTGCCTAACAAATTATCCCAAACACTTAGTGCCTTATAAGAAACCCTTATCAGCATACTGTTTCTGTGGGTTAGGAATTCGGGAGCATGTTGCAGAGCTGGCGGTCTCTGGGAGTGGGAACTGGCTCTGAGCAGCTCCACAGCCTCACCATTGCCCTCTTCTTCCCTAGCCAAGCAGCTGATCCGCCTCCTGCTGAAGACGGACCCCACTGAGAGGCTGACGATCACACAATTCATGAACCATCCCTGGATCAACGTGAGTGCCTCCTCGTCCTTGGCAGGCCGGGTGACGAGCTTGAGCAGGGCTGCCGGAGGGGTTGATGGCTCCAGAGGCCCTGGGGTGGGCCACAGATATGCGGTAGTGCCCTGCCTTTGCCTGCCTTTGCTCCCGGTCTCATCAGGCTCCTTCACCACCCTAAGCCTCGGATTCCCCACTGGAGCCCGGAAGAAAGGGGTTGTGGTGGGGGGCAGCCGGTGCTGTCCCAGGTGCCTGCAGGGTCTGATCCACGGGCTTGGGGCTCCTTCCAGCAATCGATGGTGGTGCCCCAGACTCCACTCCACACGGCCCGAGTGCTGCAGGAGGACAGAGACCACTGGGATGAAGTCAAGGTGGGTGGACCATCTCCCCACAGGTCTCACGGTTTTGGAAAAAGGGACTGTAGGGTGGTGACCTCCCAGAACCTGGGTCTTCGACCCCCTCTCGCCTCGTGTCAGTGACCGCATAGTGGTCTTTGGGCCACACTAGCCCATTCAGGGCAGTGCTCCTGACTTGCTGTCTCAGTGAAGTGGGGCTTTTGGCATAATTGCTCTTATGATCTGGAGAAGGCAATGGCACCCCACTCTAGTACTCTTGCCTGGAAAATCCCATGGATGGAGAAGCCTGGTAGGCTGCAGTCCATGGGGTCGCTGAGGGTCGGACACAACTGAGCGACTTCACTTTGACTTTTCACTTTCGTGCATTGGAGAAGGAAATGGCAACCCACTCCAGTGTTCTTGCCTGGAGAATCCCAGGGACGGGGGAGCCTGGTGGGCTGCCATCTATAGGGTCGCATAGAGTCGGACACGACTGAAGTGACTTAACAGCAGCAGCAGCTCTTATGATCTGCAGCATCTGGGAGGGTGGTCAGCTTGCTTTTAGACTCAGCAGAGACCAGATCTGAGCCTGTGGGGCAGTAGCTCAGAGCCTGGGGCAACCTGGGCAGTCTTCAGGCGCTGGTAAGCTGGGTGCACAACACGATGGTGTCCCCTGAAGGCCTTGTGGTTCCGAGCGGATGACATTGGTCCAAGTCCCTGTCCTGCTTACCCTTGGTGTAGTCCCAGGGGGTCACCACACTTCCTGTGCCTTGCCAGGTAAGCTCAGTCTTTACCAGGGAGGACTGGAGGGAGGACTGTGTGAGGCAAAGCGATGGGCCCAGAGCTGGGTACCTGGGGGCACTCGGGCGGCAAAGGTGTTCACTGCTGTCACTGACACTGTTAAGGGGCCACTCAGGCAGGAGGTGATGTCTCTTGAGGTCAGTAGACCTGCTCTCCCCCCATCCCCATCCCCAGGAGGAAATGACCAGTGCTTTGGCAACCATGCGGGTGGACTATGACCAGGTGAAGATCAAGGACCTGAAGACCTCTAACAACCGGCTCCTCAACAAGCGGAGGAAGAAGCAGGCAGGCAGCTCCTCGGGCTCGCAGGGCTGCAACAATCAGTAGCTCCTGCGACCTTGGGGGAGCCAGAGGACACACTGGAGTGGCCTGAAGCCCTGACCTGGAGGGCTCAGGGTCCTGTTTTTTTAACAAAAGAGTTGTTTGTGTTGTGTTGTAATTTGTCACTTGGAACTTCGGGACAGGGGAACATGACCCCAAGTCCTTCAGAGTCTCATGCCAGGGTCAGGCCCTAGAGGAGGGCCAAAGCCTGGGCTCCAGGGAGCCACAAGCTGCAGGTCCAGTGCCTGTGATCATGGAGGCCTGAATGCCCTGTGGCTGCATCCCGCTCAGGGCCTGGCCTTAGGGTTCTAGGCCCCTTGGCGTCGTGGCTGGACTTCCCTCCTTCTGTGAAAACAGCTCCCCAGAGGGTGGGCAGATGGGCCTGGCCTTGGGAAAGGCATCCGGCCACTGGTTGTCATGGCAACCAGGGACAGAGTTGCCAGTCTCGAATGCTGAGTGAGTGAGCAAGGGAGGGAGGGGGCAGTCGAGGGTCTGCCTGCCTGCCTGCCTTCTTGGGGAGGCTGCTCTCCTTGTGCCACTCACCCCTCTCACACTCCCCCCACCCCTCTGTCTTTGGTCTCCCTGAAGTGTCAGGGTCAGTCTGCCTGGCTCCCTGGGCCGTCCAGCGCTGTGTTGCTGCAACCCCATCCCACAGGGCCCTTGGAAGTCTCCTTCCACAGAGTGCCTGAGCCCAGCCATCCTGTTACGACACCCCCCCACCCCCACCCAGAGTGGCCTCTCATCTCAGTGAGGGGTTTAGGGGGACAGATATTTTTAACCCTTTTTTTACTTTGGAAAATGTCACTGTGACAAAAGCCAGTACAGTTACCTTGCCCCCCCTGCTCATCGGATCCTAGGCAGGAAAGCCTGTCCTTAAGGGTTCGCCCCCTACTCTGTCCTGGTTGACGGCAGGGCTTGTCTCCTGGTGTACTTTTGTGAGAGTGGATGGCTGGAGGCAGGGCTAAGGGGCTCCCCCTTAATCCAGGGCCTCTTTCTGTACTTTGGGTCAGACTCGAGGTAGTGGAGGGCTGCTGCTTAGAGGGTCTGGTCCTTTCTTTTTTGCCTGAGTCGGAGCAGACAGGGCCCCTCCCTTGCTGCTCCAGGCTCACCCAGCCCCACACTGCCCAGGGAGCCTCAGGATGCTGAATGCCTGATATGGGCCTGGCCAGTGCCTGGCCCCCAGCCTGCTTCCTGTTTCCTCACCCTTCTCTCACTGGCTGGGAAACCCTAGACCATGTCAGGGAGGACAACACTGCTGGGTTTTATATCCAAGTATTAATAAACAGCATTTTGGCATTTTTCCCTTGTTCCTAGGTTTCTCGTCTACACGAGTGAACAAAAGCAGCCCAAGGGCACGTGCTCACACCCACTAGTAATTTCACTCCTGCCGGACAGGGTGCTTCAGGCCTGGTAGACATGCCAGGCTGGCTCCAGGGCCACCCTGGCCTCACCAGGCTTGGAGAGGTCAAGGGAGCAAAGAGATGGCAGCTGCCCCGGGTCCCCAGCTCTGTGCCTCCCAGTGCACCGTGTGGGTGACACCACCCCCGGCCCGGTGTGCACTGGCGTCTGCCCACAGTGGCCACCCCCAGCTGTGTGCCAGCCTGCTGAAGGGCGGGCAGAGCGCCTGCTGCAGCGCTGAGCTATTTTCAGAAGCTGCCAGATTTCATTTGGCAGCGAGAGTGTCGGGGAGGGGAGGGGGCGGGACGCTGGAGACTGTCTTTTGACTACTCCAGCAACAGAGCACCCTCCGCCCCCCGGAGCCCTTTCGGGCAGCCCCGAGGGGGGCCCGGACTGGCAGATGGCCCAGCTTCTGTCCCCCCAGGTCCCCACGACCTCCTCTGGCACCCGCAGCATTCCCTCCCCACCTCTCTTCCCCTCAGGCTGTAGGGGAGCGCAATTAGATGTTAGAAGGAGGGACAGGCAAGTCGCCTGAGCTGAGTGCCACTTCCTGGCCTGGCAACCTTGGACAAGCCTCCCAGCTCTCCCGCCTAGATTTCCTCGACTGTGTACTGGGGTTGTTGGTGGGGAGGCATACAGGGTATGCAGGCCCCTGACATACGAAGCACTTGGGGGGTCCCTGGTGCGTGGCTGGCCCCCATTTGCCACCCTAGCATCCTTAGCTGTAACAAAGGAGAGAAGAACCTGAAGTTGCTCAAGGGAAAAGCAGTCCAGCCTCAAATCTACCTCTGAGACTTTCCGCCTAGAAATTCCACCTTTCTCCATCCATAGGGCACTTACTCCCAAGGGCTTGCTCTCCAGAACAACATTGTATGGGCTTCCTGGACCTTGGTTCCAGCCCTGGGCTTCAAGGAGGGTGGCCCCTCCTTCTGAAGGGCCCCTGGACTCCCCAAATGAATTCTGGGGGCCTCGCAGAGCCTGTGGTTCCGACCAACCCTTGTCATGCACTCGGCTCAGTAAAATGCTGCTCAGATGCGCAGGCAGGTCAAGTCTGTCTAGTCACAAAGCTGCAGCGGTGCAGACCGACTCTTTCCCTTGACTGCTCAGTGCACACTGCTGGAGATCCTGTGCTGCGTGCAAGAAGGGCAGCAGGGGAAGCTGAGGATAGAGTCTCAGGGAGCTTGAACATGTGAGGGAGAAGGACAGAATACCTCACAAACGCACGTTGAATCATGGGCTTGATGTGACCCACAAAAGAAAGGCAAGGCTTAAGAGGAGGTGTCATTGTGCAGTTTAAATCAAAGAGGCAATTTATGTCCCAGGGTCTGGGGAGGGTGCCTGTTAGGTCGCAAGGTTGAAGGCAGAACTGCAGGGAAAACCAGGGCCTTAGGGACAGAGGGACTGTGTGGCCCTCAACTCTGCCTGTCTGTGCTTCTCCTGGGGTCTCAGTGTGCCTGTCTGTGAAATCGGAGCAAATCCTTAAAATTAGCTGTTACCAGGTGAACTAAGAAGTTGAGGGGCCTCATGGTTCACATCAGCCTGTTCAGACACATGCATTCACATGGACTTCATGTGGCTTCCCTAGGAGCTTTCAATAAAGAATCGGTAAGAAGTATATTCACGTGTGTGTGTGTGTGTGTGTGAGAGAGAGAGATTTCTTCCCAGTGATGCTCCCCCTGACCCAGTTGGCAGCAGCGTTCTCTGTCTTGCAGACCTGGTGCTGGCCTGTTTCCAGTGTCCTGGCTCATTGCTATTCCGCACCAGCCCCTCTCCGCCCTTGATTCAGCCCCTCCATTGCAGTGTCAGAACTGAGCCTCAAAAACGCAGCTTGCCGCAACCTCTGCAGGGGTCTTGATGCTTCCAGGTCTGCTAGAAGCTCTCTCTCTCTGGCAGACACGGGAGGGGCACAGGTCGCTGTCTCCCTCCAGACCTGGCTGTGTTGGTCTGAGCCTTTGCACCCCCAGTGGATTCTTGCAGATGCCCACAAACCCAGCAGCATAAAATCCTCTGCTTTGTCCCTCCAGACAGCCTGCACGTTCACCCCTTGGAATCGAGGCCAGCAGGCAAGGAACGGTCTGGGAAGCCCCCTGCCACCCTGTTTGTAGGGTGGGGTGGGGTAATTTAGTTTAGAGCCAGGAGATCTTAGCTCCGGTTTACATGAAGCCTTGGGCAAAGCTGTTTGCTCCGCTTTTTGATGTTCCCATCAATAAAATGAGACATTGACTAATCAGGGCCAGCTCCTCTCTGCACCTTGGTGGACATGCTGCCACTGGTTGGTGGATTGTGAGAACGCTCTATGGTCTCAGTCAGGTAATGCACTTCGGTGAGCCTTAGCTTTCTTACCTGTTTAACGGAAGTAATCCTTATAAGGGTGGGGCAGGGCTGCAGTAGAAAGGGGCGTGTTAGTTGCTCAGTCGTGTCCAACTCTGTGACCCCATGGACTGTAGCCCGCCAGGCTCCTCTGTCTATGGGATCTTCCAGGCAAGAATACTGGAATGGGTTGCCTTGTCCCAGGGGAATCTTCCCAACCCAGGGATCAAACCCGGGTCTCCTGCATTGCAGACAGATTCTTTACCGTCTGAGCCACTAGAGAAGCCTGGAAAAGGGAAGGGGTGGTCAAGCCCCAAGACCTTGGTCACCAATGCAGATTAAGTGTCTACTAGGTGCCACACCCAGCTACGGGGACTCTGCCAGTTGGGCCCTCTCTGTTTCCCCTGACCAGGAGGAGCCAGTGGAACCAGTTTACTGGGATTCAGAGGCGCTGGTCAGGGCAGGTTAGTTGGGGTGTGGGGCCACCTGCTGGTCACCTGGTGAGTATTCAGTAGACACCTACTGTGTACCAGAGCCTGAGGCATCTGTGGTCCTGCCTAGGTGGAGAGGGAGACCATAGCATCCTAACACATGGCTGCCATTTACTGAGTGGCTATTGCATGCCAGGCCCCCTTGGGTGCTTTGCCTGGATCTCACATTCCCATCTTACAGATGGAGAAACTGAGCCCTCAGTCTCACCCGGAGGGGGTCAGAGAAAGGGATGCTACTTTTGGCTGGGGACAATCATAGAGGGCTTCAAGAGGTGGTGACGTGAATTTGAAGGGCAAATCTGGATAGAAGAGATTTGGGAAAAGGGCATTCAAGCTGGCAGGTATAGGATGAGGCAAGGCGGGGGGGGCAGGAATGGGATGTGCCATGTGAAGACCAGAGAAAAGTCTGTTTAAAGAGTGAGAGGCAGGAAGTCTCTCATTTTCTCATTCCATCTCCTGTAGGAAGTCAGGGTGGGAGCCTTAGGGGTGAGAAGCGGGCACCTGGTGGCAGCTTCTCTGTCCTAGCACTCCCAGGCCAATCTTGTGTGTGGAGGTTACATTCCCTCCTCCTCATATCCACATCTCCCTCTCCTAGACAGATACCAGGCTCTTGATCAAACAGTGTGTCCACCTTCTGTTGCTGGTATGTCCTTTTCAGGTGGCTCCAGAGTTGAATCTTTTCACACGCCTCTCTGGACCCTCAGGACGTGGCCTGTGCTTCCAATAGAGCTATTTTCTGTGTTGTGTTTTCTTCTGAGGTTTAATTTGAACAAGGGTTTATGTGCTTTAAAAAGCTTACGGGAGACTTCCCTGGTGGTCTGGTGATTAAGACTCTGTTGTCCCAATGCAGGGGACATGGGTTCAATCCCTGGTCAGGAAACTGAGATCCCACATGCCACATGGTATGGCCAAAAAATTAAACAAAAAATCATGGGCCATTGAACAAGACACTGAACATTTCTCTTAAATCCTGTCATATGACCCCCTTTTACAGATGGGAAACTGAGGCTCAGTGTGACAGTAGCCTCCTGAGGTCCAGGACTAGGCTCTGATATGAAAAATGCCCTCATGATTGTCCTTTCTTCCACTGTCCTCAGAGGGTCCTGACTCCATGGGGACAGGCAGAGAGCAGCCACCTGTGTTGTCCAATGAGCTGCAAGTGGGTGCTAAAAAGGGGAACAGAGATGATGTGGTGATCCTTGCTGTCTTAGGCAGGATTTCTTTCCTCTTTCTGGTGGAGAGTTGGTTGGGACAAAGAGGAAGTGATGGAGATGAGGGGGCATTGGGGAGGAATTGTGGATCCTACCTCATCCCCAAATACCTGCCCCTGCTGCAGGGGCTGTGTGCATAAAGCAGACCACATGCCCAGACGCACCCCCAGCCTTCAGCTGTGCTCTCGACAAGACAAAGAGACCAGCAAACCAGTCAGCCATTAGACCTGGCAGAGCTCCTCTGTGCAGAGCAAGGAGGGCTCTTCAGCCGTCCCCTGGAGTCACTCCCAGTGTGGAGAACCTCCCTAGTGCAGCCTCGCTTCTAACTGATGGAACCTCGACTCATGGGCCACGTGTCTCCCCACCAAGGAAAGGCTCAGTGGGTAAGGGGCCAGGCTACTCAGCTCAGGGCCTGGCCTGCTCCAGTCATGTGCTGGAGCCCGTGTTTCGAGCATTTGGAGTGAGCCAGGATGTCTCATAAGTGACCTTTACTTACTTGTCTTTCCTAGGCAGGGGTGATGCTCATCTTACAGATGAAATCACTGAGGCTTGAGTAGCATGGGGGTAAAGTGCCCAAGTTCCTACATGTGGTGAGTGGCAGGGTGGGGGTCTGAACCCAGGATCTTGGGGCTCTATGTTGTTTAGTCACTAAGTCATGTTTGACTCTTTTGTAACCCCATGAACTGTAGCCCACCAGGCTCCTCTGTCCATGGGATTTTTCAGGCAAGAATACTGGAGTGGGTTGCCATTTCCTTCTCCATGGGGTTCTATGATTCCTAATGGAAATACTGTCCCTGCCCAAAGAATGCCAACCCTGCCTGACCTCTTCCCTGATCTTCTGTACCCCTGGCTGCCAGAAGAAGGGCCCTTGGAGCTGGGGCTCCCCTGCTCTCTGGCCCCACAGCTTTGGCAGGAAGTGCCAGGCACCTGTCAGCATGGTTTAAGGCCAAGGCATTTCCCTGCAGATGAGATGGAAGCTGAGCTGGGTTACACAGCCTGGGGCCCCTTCCAGCCCTGCTATGACCATGGACAGCTCCCTTAACTCCTCTGAGCCCATCTCATTAAAACATGTGCATAGCGACATCTGCCCCCTGGGCTGTGAGACTGGGAAAGGTAAGGCAGGATGCCCTGAAGAGCTCTTAGCCTATCATAGATCCTGGAAAATGTCACGTCACACAAGAGGCCGTAGTATCTGATGGTGTCTTGGCATGAATTGAATTGTAGGCTAAAATCTGTCAGAGAGGAGGCTGTCTTCTTGGAAGAAGCTGCAGTCAGTATGCTGCCCACCTGCCCTAGTGACCTCTCTCTGGAGGTCCCTGTCAGGCCAGGGCCCAGTGGGCTCTGCAGCAGGTTTGGCCAGGGCTGCTGGGGTAACAGTGAGGAAGAGGATGCCGCCAAGGGAGGTCCACAGAACTCTTCTTCACAGGGTCTTGAAGGTATCCAGGGAATGCAGGGCACAGGGCTGGTCACCACACCAGCCAGATGATGAGAACGGCCTGGCCTAGAATGTCTGCTTTGGGCAATCCTCTTGGACTATCGATTGGGGCAACCTAAGATAAAACTCCTTCTTTAATGACAAGAGTTCATAGCCAAAGTGGGTGACAGACAGGGATAGGAGGGTCAGAAAAGGTTTTTGCAAAGGGGAATGAAGCTGAGGAAGAATGATCAGAAGAAGCTGCTGTGAGAACAAGAGGAAGGGTATTCCAGGCAGAGGGGAAAGCAAGTCCAAAGGCCCTGGGGCTGAAAAGGCCTTCAAGTATCTGAGGAGCAAATATGAGTGCAATATGCCTAGAGAGTGCTGGCTCAGCTTCTCTTGGACAGAAGTGAGTGTGTGGATGGCCTTATGGGGGCCCAGGAAATTGGGCTTTTTGGAGGTGTCTTTCTATGGGCTCTGCCACTGGCCACCCAGCACAGGGTCTGACCCAGGACTCAGGGCAGCTTGGCCAGACGTGAATCAACCCTCGACTTCCCTGAGATGATGGCTTTAATATCTCACCATTGACAATAATTTGAACTCACTAGACTGTGAATGCAAAACTTGCTGGGGCTGTTAACATCAGCAAAGCCAGTACTGTGTCTATTTGTGCATGGAGAAGATGCAATGCCATATAACTTCACTCTGGGTATAGATTCTAGAGAGGTAAGGCCCTGACTTCTGGGCCCAGAAGTTAGTTAGTTTCTCAGTCATGTCTGACTCTTTCTCAACCCATGAACTGTGTATCCCACCAGGCTCCTCTGTCCATGAAATTCTCTAGGCAAGAATACTGGAGTGGATTGCCATTCCCTTCTCCAGGGGATCTTCCTGACCCAGGAATTGAACCCACATCTCCTGCATTGCAGGCAGATTCTTTACCATCTGAGCCAATAGGGAAACCCTGGGGCCCAGGAGAGATGGGATCCATTCCTCTTAGTGAGCTCCTGTAAATGGGGTTTGATCTTACTGGAATCGTGTGAGTGCTTGGGTGGGAGATCCTGGGGTGTAGGCTGTGCAGAGATTCTCGACAATGGCTGTGTACAACAATCTCCATCAGCAGGAGACAAGATTTTCCCTTCTCTAGCCCAGGAATCAATGCAGGCTAGGGACCTGGGCTGGGAGCACTACCAAGGAATGAGTGGTCCCACTCATTCCTGCTTTTTAGCATCTGACCTGAAGGCTTTCTTCCTTCTGTTACTCTGGTAGTCTGGTGGGTCTTCTCAGAGAGCTAATTCTGAGGAATACATCCCACTCACCTGAAGTTGGGAGGGGTGCCTGGAGATGGCGAAGATGGAATAGATGGGAAGAGGTTTGGGAGAAGGACAGGCAGACAGGAAGGAAGGTAGTCTGGGGTGAGCTGATTTGTCCAAGATCATACAGGGTTAATACAGTAATGGAGTTGTGAATAAAAGAAGGCTCCTGGGAGATACCCCTAAATTTGGGGGTAGGGAAAGCGGGCATCAAGACTGGAGGAACCTAAAAGAACTTGTGGGTTCCAGCTTCAGGGATTCTGATATTTCCTCTTCAGAGTCCAATTACCTGAAGGGAAAAGTGGTAACTCTTGGGCCCCTGCACTTTCTCCCCTCTGTGTGTGCCTTCCTGGACTGGCCAACCCCAGCCCTCCAATGGGAGTAGATCCTGGAGCAGTGAAAAATCTACACAGGGGTAGTTCAGACATGGCTTTGAGAGCTGGAACGGATGAATAGATGGCATCTGAGAAAGTCAGAGCTGGAAAGTGCCTTATTGCATTTAATCCCCATCTTATAAATGAGTAAATGTAGGCTCATAAGCCAGCCTTTCAACCTAGACTGCCCGCCACGTGCAGCCTCCCTGTCTGCTAGCTACCTGCTTTCTAGGAGTGAGATTCTGAGTTCAGTAGTCAAGGCCTGGCTTGGTCCTGATGAATGAATCAGATCAAATACATACAGTGTGCTCCCAGGCCTGATTTATCCAACCCCGCCAGAGCACATCCATACTATATCCATACTATATCTATATCCATACTATTTGATTTTCAAAAGGAATAACATTGGGTCTATTGGGTCTATACAGTCAAACGAGTAGCTTCCAAAGTTTGATTCTTTGGTATAATTCATACAAAATAAAATCTTAAATGTAAAATTAAATAATTTTACATATGGTAATGTATATGTTTCCATGTTACTCTTTCAATCCTCCAATAAAAATGTTTTTAAAAATTAGATAATTTTAAACTAGTGTATATACGCATGTAACCAGGATCCCAGTCAGGATAAAGAGCATTTTCATCACCTCAGAAAGTCTCCAATAACCAACCCCCCATCACAGAATGCTGATCTGATTTCTATCATCACAGATAAATTCTAGGCATTCATATCAATGAAGTTATACAGTATGGAAGTAGACAGCTCTTTTGTGTCTGGCTTCTTTTGCTTCATTTGAGATTCATGCATGTTTATGGCGTAGCGGTTCTTTCCTTTTTATTGTTCCTTTTTATTGCTGAAGAATATTCTATTTTACTAATGTACCACAGTTTGGTGGTTATTTGATTCTGGTTTTTGGCTATTATGAGTAAAGCTGCTATGAATACCCATGTACATGTCTTTGTAGGGACATATTCTTTCATTTCTTTTAGACTGAAGTGGCTGCTAAATACCTAGTGAAGTCTCTGGACATATATTAAGTGTATGTTTAACTTTTTGAGAAACTGCCAGATTTCAAAGTGGTTGTGTCATTTTACATTCACACTAGCAATTTACGAGACTTCCAGTTACTCCACGTCCCCATCAACATTTGGTATTATCAGTCTTTTTTATCTTAACTATTCTGATGGATATGGAGTGTTATTTCATTGTAGTTTTAGTTTGCATTTTCCTGATGATTAATGATGTAGGGGACTTTTTCATGTGGTTACTGGCAATTGACATATCTGTTCAAGTCTGTAGCTTATTTTCAAGCATTGGATTGTTTGTCTTTTTATTATTGAGTTTGGGGAGTTCTTTATAAATTCTGGATATACATCCATTGTCCAAGGATATGAGTTAGGGGATGTTTTCTCCTACACCAGGGCTTACCTATTCATTTTCTTATGGTGCTTTTCATGAGACGTTTTTAATTTTTTTGAAATTAAATTTATCATTGTTTGCTCTTATGATT
This sequence comes from Oryx dammah, assembly GCF_014754425.2. Lineage (NCBI taxonomy): Eukaryota > Metazoa > Chordata > Mammalia > Artiodactyla > Bovidae > Oryx > Oryx dammah. Next base: position 10,806,954 of record NW_024070193.1, read on the forward strand.
AGTGTTTTCTCTGACCTGAAATTTTTACTTATCCCAAAGTCACAGAGATATTCTTCAATTTTTTCCCCCCTGTTCTAGAATCTGTATAATTTTAGTTTTTGCATTTGGGACCATGTGCCATCTGTAATTGATTTCTGAAAATGGCGAGAGCTCAGGATTGAGTTTTATATGTTTCCATATGGATATCTAGACAGCAGCATTCTTTTTTTTTTTTTTTTAAACTTTTGGCTGCACTGGGTCTTCGTTGCTGTGCACAGGCTTTCTCTAGCTGCAGTGGGTGGGGGCTAGTTTTCTTTGCACTACATGGGTTTATTGTGGCGGCTTCTCTTGCTGCGGAGTACAGGCTCCAGGTGTATGGGCTTCAGTAGTTGCCGCACTCAGGCTCCAGAGCACAGGCTCAGCAGTTGTGGTGCACAGGCTTAGTCGGCCCCACAGCTTGGCATGTAGAATATTCCCGGACCAGGAGTTGAACCACTGTCCCCTGCACTGGCAGGTGGATTCTCAACCACTGAACCACCAGGGAAGTCCCAACAACAGCATTCTTGAAGAAAAATAAATATTTCTTACTATGGCACTCATCAAAAGCCGCTTGCTTGCATATAAATCTGGACTCTATTCTCTTTCATTGATTGTCTATGTATTTGCTAATACCATACTGTCTTGACTTTGCTCAGTCCATCAGCATGGCATATCTTCCTATTTATTTAGGTTTTCTTTAATGCTTCTTAGCAATATCTTATCGTCTTGAACATCTAGCATTATGTTAATTCCTACCTAGTATTTTTAGTTTTTGGATTCTATCGTAAGTAGAATTAAAATGTATTTAATTTCCCAATAGTTTATTACTATTTTATGAATAGTTTATAAAAATACAACTGATTTTTATATATTAACCTGTATTCTGTGACATTGTTAAATTTTCTCATTAGCTCTAGTAGTTTTCCACTTTCACAATAACACTGTCTGTGAATAATGAGAGCTTTACTTCTTTCTTTCCCATGTTTATGCCTTTATCTCTCTTGCGTGTGCTCTGGTTGGGATTTCTAATACAGTGTAGAGTAGTGGTGAGATCAGAGAAAGAGCGAGTGTGGCTGAGGCTTTGTTTCTTGGAAGGCCATTTTATTGACGCCATGCTGTGATTTACACTTAAAAAAAATTCCTCTGGCTGCCTGGGAAGAATTGTAACAGCAAAAGGGGAAGCAGGGAGGTTGATAAGGAGGCTCCAGAATTCCAAGTGAGAGAGGCGGGTAGTTTAGGCTGGAATGATGGGAGATCTGGGATGTATTTGGAGTTGGAGTCACAGAATTCACCGTGGGGGAAGGAGGGGGGAACAAAGGATGATGTTGGAGTATTGCCTTGAGCTGCTGGGGGCAATGGGATGGAGAGGTTATCGACTGAGATGAGGAAATTGGGGCTGAGGGTGCAGTTCTGACCACTTTCTTTTTTATTTTTGTTGTGCTGGGTCTCCATGGCTGCGAGGGGTTTTTTCTAGTTGTGGAGAGTGGGGGTTACTCTCTAGTTGTTGTGGCTTCTCGTACTGTGGAGCGAAGCCCCAGGGTGCATAGGCTTCAGTAGCTCTGGTTCCCGGGCTCTACAGGACAGGCTCAATAGTTGTGGCACGTGGGCTTAGTTGCTCCAGCACAGGCTCACTACTTGTCTTGCATGGACTTAGCTGCTCCTTGGCATGTGGGATCTTCCCCACCCAGGGATCAAATGTGAGTCTCCCGCATTGGCTCTAGTCTCTCAGTCACGTCCAACTCTTTGCATTCCCATGAACTGTAGCCCACCAGGCTGGAATTCTCCAGGCAAGAATACTGGAGCAGGTTGCCATTTCCTTTTCCAGGGGATCTCCCCGACCCAGGGATTGAACCTGGATCTCCAACACTGCGGTCAAATTCTTTACCAGTGCGCCACCTGGGAAGCCCCTTGACCACTTTCATTTCCGAATACCGTTAGACTTTCAAGGTCTCAGGAGGGCAGCTGGAATGATGGAACTTGGGGCACAGCTTTTGGGTAACATCATGATTTAGATGGACTCTAAAGCCACAAGACCAGACAAGAGAGGAGAGAACGCAGAGAAGGATGAAAAGGAGACTTCATCCTGGGGGAGAGGGAAAGGGGGACCTGAAGGAGCCAGGAAAGTAGACTGAGAGTGGACAGTGAGGTGGGAAGAAAACCAGAAGGGTATAGGAAGGGTCTTGAAGCAAGTGTTCCCAGAAAGGGACGGCCACTGTGTTGGATGCTGTTAAGCAAGAAAAATAGGAGGTCAGAGAAACACAAGATGTTCTGTTGCAGGCATCTTGGTGACCTCAACACAGGCATTGATATGGAGTAAGGGCGCTGAAAGCCCAGCTGGGGAGGTGGGAAATGTAGACATGGAAGAGAGTGGCAGCCTTTATCCAGAGCACCTGGTGAGGAGCCTTGAGGGCTCTAGGCATTTGCTGAGAGACCAAAGCTCTCACTGGCCACATGCAAAGAGAAAAATGAGCCCTGTGCTCTGGAAGTTACAGCCTAGGCCAGCTGATGTGGATGAGTAGATGAGACAGGCTGGGGAGAGAGGAAAGGATGAAATAGACACAGGAATCCATACCCAGCACTGTCCCTGGCTTGCTATCATCAGTCCAGCTTTAAGAAGTCCGCTATGCTCATCACCATGAGGGATGGGCTCCAAGGAAGGGGGGGGAGGGTGGACTCATAGGGCAGCTCCATGTCCTGCCTTTGCATGTTATTTTCCTGAGAAAGCTGCACTGGTTTATACAGGTTAGTTTGTCCTAAGAGTACCACATATGCATTGGGAAATTGCAGAAAAGAGGGAAAGGTTAACTTCTTGGTGTATTTGACTCTGGTCTGTTTCTGCATGCAATTGTTCTTACATAATTATAACCATGCTGTGAGCAGAGTTTTGGGCCTGATTATTTTTCACTGAATGTTACATAATAGACATTCTCCATGTTGTTAGATAGCTTTCATTGTTGTTATCAGTTGCATAAAATTGTATGTGGGAATGCCTCATGTTCAGTTAACTCATCCCCTACCAGTGGTCATTTGGGTTACTTCCAGTATTTAGAGACAGTCCTGCATTGGATATCTATGTGTGTAGAGTTTTCCCTGGATCCATTTTTACAGAACTAACTTTTTTGGGGTTTGTGATACCCACTTGCCATATTGCTGGTGGGGAGTCAGCTACACCCACCCTGCTGAGAAAACACCACATGAGGCAGCCTACTCTCATATTCCTAACTGCCTGCACACTGTCATTTAAAATGTTTCTTTTTATTTGATGGGCCCAAGATGGGGTCTCATTCCAGCTCCAAGCCATCTTTTGGGGAACTTCCCCAGTGGTCCAGTGGTTACAATTTCACCTTTCACTGCAGGGGTGCAGGTTCAATCCCTGGTTGGGGAACTAAGATCCCACATGCCTCGTGGCCAGAAAATGAAAAAAAAAAAAAAAAGCAACAGAAGCAATGTTGTAACTAATTCAATAAAGACTGTAAAAATGGCCCACATAAAAAAAAGTCTTTAAAAAAAGCTGTCTTTCTTGAAGGTTGTAGAAGATACTCATTTTCCTATATGTTCACGTACTGGTTCTTTTTCCCCTCATGGGAGGAAGCAGATCCTATCAAGGGACCCACACCTGCCCCTCCCCCTCCACTGCCCTAACCAATATTTACAGTCACATCTTTCCTCCTCAGGGTCTCATGTAGTTCCTGCTGCCCAGTTTTCAGTGTCCCTCCCCAGGCCAGACCCACATCCCCACATCAGAGAACTGTGGAATAGTTACAGCAGTGTGTCAGCCTGCTGCACAGACTCTCCTCTGAGCCATCATCAGCTCTGCCCTGGCTGCTTGCCCTGGACCTGGCAGAGTGTTTGGGAAACATGCCTTGACCAACTGACCAATCTAGTCTCTGTTGACTGCTAGGAACTCTCTCATCTGCTCCCACCCACCTGCTGCCTGCCCCAAGGAGCTCTTGGGCTCCAGTCACCCTGCCCTTATTACTGCTTTCTGCCTGTCTTTGCTTCTCCGTTGCTCTGTGCCTGGGTTTGTGAAACTTCCATCAAGAGTGCCCCTCTATACTCATGAGCCGTGTTCAATCACTTTTGTCATCTGTGATCTTGCCTCCTCATCTCAGCCTTACCTGGATTTTTCTGGTCTACCTGGCCTCCTGCTTCCGAATGTCTATAGCGTATATAGTTTATAGGGGCTCTTTGAAAGGGTCTTCAGTAAGTCATCTCCTGTCCTCCATTCAGCTTTGGAAACACTTGGGAAATAAAAACCCAGTTGGAGGTCAAAGCATCATCTTCTTCACTGATGAAGGCTAAGGGGGAAGAAGCAGCTTAGTGTCAGGACACAGGGGCTGGTGAACTAAGCCCAGAACTAGGCTCACCTCTTCCCTGTCTCCAGTCTCACTTGTCCTGGGTAAGGGAGGACTGGGGTACCACAACCAATGGGGACCTGCATGTGGAAGGGAACATTGGAAGGAAGTGAGAAATCCACCTTCTCTCCCACAGTCCTCGCCCTTAATCGTGTCTTGAATTATTTTCTAGTCAATTTCAGGTGGCTCAGATGGTAAAGCGTCTGCCTACAATGCAGGAGACCCAGGTTCAATCCCTGGGTTGGGACGATCTTCTGGAGAAGGAAATGGCAACCCACTCCAGTATTCTTGCCTGGAAAATCCCATAGACAGAGGAGCTTGGTAGGCTACAGTCCATGGGGTCGCAAAGAGTTGGACACGACTGAGCGACCTCACTTTCTTTCTTTGTTACTTTACTTCCACTGTGAGCTCTAAAGCTCAGGTATGCATAACTTCTCACAGTGCCTTCAAGTGGATGAAGAGGACTTGCTTTAGCAAGCCCCTCCTCCTTCCTGTACACACGCCCCAGCTAAGTTATAAATTCTGTTCTGAGGGCTTCATTTCTCTATCAATGCTGGCCTCGGTTGATAAAGACCCTATAGGAGTGGGTAGGCATGTAACCACTGTCATTAACTCAGGCCTCCTGAAGGCAGGCTTCCATGGAGGTGCAGGGCATGGGAGTGCAATTAGTCTTGGTGTCCTTGTAGTAGGAATCAGGAGACAGCCAAACAAGCAGTTGGGATGGTACAGACACGCTCCGCTTAACTCACAATTGTGCTAAGAACCTCCTTTGGGCCTTTCCTGGACCGAATGATGAATGACTGGGTCGTCCAAGGTCTGGAGGATTAATTATTTCTGGCTGGGCAGGGGATTCCATGGACAGAGCCAGGTTACAGATCGTTGCTCCATTGGCTGCTGCTGCTTTCCAGAGGAATCTGAGCCCTCACACAATTTGGAGCCCACCTGGTAATGCTCAGATTCCAGAGCTGTGGGTGCACACACACCATTGCACCATGTAGCGTTAGAAAAAGATTTCTCTAAAAATAACTACCGAGGAATATTTAATTTGATAGCAAGACTGTGACTAATGTATGAAACAGAGAGAGTCTGTGTGACAAGACACAGTGTACAATAATGGGGAGAAATTCATGTTTGACCTTTCCACCAGTGCACAATGAAACAGACCTGAGCCTTGGCAGCTGGGGCTCCAGGGGAAGTGGCGGTGAGCAGGGGGCATGATGCTCATGGAGGAAACTGATGGGATATGCAGTTATCAGTAGTGTTGCATTATGGAAATAGCTCAAGGAAATCAATACCTTTTGGTGTGAAATAGCAAGAAGGGACTGCGGCTGAGCTAAGTGCTGGCTGGTGAGAGGTGGATTCAGGAGGCCAGCCCAGCTGGATGGGGTGACGGAACCAGTTCTTACAGGCTGGCTCGGAGGAGAAGTAGGTTCCCCAAACAGAAGGAGACCCAGTGTTTCTGGGAAGCAGTCTGAGCTGATGGGGTAGGAGCAAGGTTCAAATGTTGAGCGAACAGTTACCTTCTGGTAGGCTGGATGCAGGTTCGATTCCTGGGTTGAGAAGATACCCAGAGGAGGAAATGGCAACCCACCCCCAGTATTCACGTCTGGGTAATCCCACAGATGGAGGAGCCTGATGGGCTACAGTCCATGGGGTCTCAAAGAGTCGGGCATGACTAAGTGACTAAATAGCAGGAGCAGGCTCTGTGTTGAAAGCGTCCTAGGCATTTTGCTCAGAAGAATCCCTGATATAGAAGCTGTTATTGTTTCCACTTGACAGAGAAGGAAACTGGGGTCACCCAGCTGGGAAGTGTCTGGAGCTGGGTGTGAAGCCAGAGTCTTCAAACTCTTATTTGAGGTTGCTTGGTCAATGACAACTTGAGAAAGCTCAAGGGCTGGCAGCAGCCTCAAGTGACAGGTTGGGGTCGGGGTTGGGGGAGGCTGAGTATGGGTGATGGTTTTGGCAGGGGCCACCTGGTGACAAGTTCTCGTGAAAAATTGCCATGGCTCTTGGCATGGCAGGTTTCCGGGTCGGAGTCACTTCCACAATTGTTCCATAATTCATGACTGCATGTTATAAACTCTGATCTGTCCCCTTCAGTGCTAATTGGAGAACAAAATAATCTACACTTCTTAGATTTGTTCTTCCTCAGTGGCAAGAGGGTGAGTACTGTTGCTGCTTCCTCGATCAGGGTCTTACACGTTCTGAGTACTCACTTAAGGTTTGTTCTCAGGAGAGAGTTCTTCTTCTTTTTTTTTTTTTTTAAAGTTAATTTATTTGTTTGACTGCATTAGGTCTTAGTTGGGGAATGTGGAATATTTTAGTTGCAGCATTGAAACTCTTAGTTGCGAATGTGGGATCTAGCTCCCTGATTGGGCATTGAACCCAAGCCCCCTGCACTGGGAACTCAAAGTCTTACACAATGGACCACCAGAGAAGTTCCTTGGAGAGTTCTTTGAGAGGTTTTTGTTGTCTTGGTGGGTTTTTTTGCATCCTCTTCTACATGTTGGGCTTTCCAGGTGGTGCAGTTGGTAAAGAATTTACCTGCCAATGCAGGAGATGCTGGTTCAGTCCCTGGGCTGGGAAGATTTCCTAGAGAAGAGAGCGGCAGCCCACTCCAGTATTCTTACCTGGGAAGTCCCATGGACAGAGGATCCTGCCAGGCTACAGTCCATGGGGTCTAGTGAGGACTCACTAAATGTTCCTCAAGAAAGATTAGCAGTGGTCCCTGATCAGATTCAGGGCCAGTTGCTTCTTGCCATGTTTGGTGAGATTCTTGCCCTAACCCCTTGGCATGGGCAGATCCAGAGGATAAACCAAGAGTTGAGGTCACAGTTAACCAGTGGGCCCAGGACCCCTCCTAGACTCTGGGACGTGCTCTGTAGGAAGTAAGTTACTCTTCCCCTCTGAGCCTTGGAGATGAGGGCTAAGTCTCCACTCAGATGTGAGAGAATCAAGGAAGGGTTGACTCAAACAGGGGAGGGCAGCCTGGAGTGGCCCTGGCTGGGGAGTGGTTCTGGCCCACAGCCTGGCAGTGGTTGGTGTCCCAGTGTCACGGGACCCAGTCAGGTCCCAAGACCTGGCCCTGCCTCCCACTCCAGCCACATCTCTCCCCACTCTCCACTTACTTACTTGCTCAGTCATCACATCCTGGTCACACTGGCCTTTCCATTCTTCAGAGACACTGAACTCCTTCCTTACCCGACCTGCCTCCTCCTTCTTTACTTGGCTGGTTTGCCTGCATTATCAGGTTCCAGGTTTTTTAAACTTTTGGCTGCTCTGAGTCCTTGTTGTCTCGTGGCTACTCGGTGCACAGCCTTCTCATTGCAGTGGCTTCTCTTGTTAGGTTACAGTTTAAACACCATTTCCTCCAGGAAGTCTTCCCAGACTTGCCAAACTAGGTCAGTTCCCTTGGTGAATGCTCCCTTTGTAAGTGTACTCTTGTCCTAGTACTTCTGTCTCTAATTAGAGATTTGCTTGTGTGATAATTGGTTCAGGGTTTCTTCCTCCCAGCTGAATGGTTAAACTCGGTGACGGGAAAGACTGAACAGCTGCCCTGGACCTGGTCCACAATAGGTGCTCAATAAATATTTGGTAGATGAATGATTAAAATTTTCCACAAACTTTGAGGTAAAAAGTATGAGGAGCTGGTGAAAATGAAGCCTTCCCTTTCTAGCTCCAGCCCCACAGCAGTTCAGAGATGGGGTAGGTGGTGCTACGTCAAACAAACAGGCTGCGTTTCACACTTAAGCGAGATGGTAAAGGCTTTGCAATTGGTTGCTTTTTATGTGTAGAGAAATTACCTCTGTCCTGATTTGCAATATCTGTGCTATTTTGGGCTGTTTTTCTCTTTTGGGCCTATTTGTATTAGAGCAATAATTTCACCCTTTCGCTACGCAGAGGCCCAATTAATATTACAAATATGGTCCCATAAAATTCACTTCTTGACATTAGAACGTTTTGTTGCTAATTACTCTCCAAGGTTTTTAATTTCAATTCCTCCTTGATGACTTAGTGCAGAAATTCAAGGGCACAGTTATTTCCCCCAAAGGGAAAGGTGAACTAAGTGATGCCAAGCTTCTATCAACTTGTTCCTCCTTCCAGGGGGTATCTTGTTTTTGATTCTATCTCTTTTTGCTTTGCTAGCCAGAAGCAAACAGCAAAGCAAACAAACAAAAACCATACTGGAACAAAGATTTACATTTCTTGGGGGAGGGGGAAAGCACTTATTCACTAATGCATTCATTCAAGCAATATTTACAGAGTACCTACTATGTGTCAGATTCTGTGTGTTAAGCACTGAGGAAGCAGAAAAAGAAAAAGCCATTGTCTCTAGGTAGCTCATAGTCTTTCTTTATTTATGGCTGCAGTGTTGCAAGGGGTTTCTCTAGCTCTGATGCACAGGCTTCTTATTGTGGTCTCTTCTCTTGTTGTGGAGCCCAGGCTCTATGGTGGGTGGGCTTCAGTGTTGTGGCTCCCAGGCTCTAAAGCACAGGCTCAGCAGCTGTGGCGCATGGGCTTAGTTGCTCTGCAGCATGTGAGATCTTCCCAGACTAGGGACTGAACCTGTGTCCTCTGCATTGCAAGGTAGATCCTGAACCACTAGACCACCAAGGAAGTCCAGCTCAAAGTGCTGAATGGTGAGGAAGAAGGTGCTGGGGTTGTGACACATCCGAAGGTGCTTCTGGTGAGGCTTGATAGCTACAGCCCATCCAGGAGTGTCACATCGATCTCTGGTGGTTAAAATCAGGGAGGCTTTGGTCACTTCTCATTTGAAAGACCCTGGCTAACTGCATGTAATCTGCATTTTAACGATATTTTGAATGGGTTGGTAAAATAGGAACAGATGGTTAAAGTTTGTCATTTTAGGGAAAATAATGAAATATTGCACTGCTTAATCTGTCTCTTTTTCACACTCTTCCCTGTCCCCTCCCCACTGCAAAGATATTCAGATGCAACAAAATTTAAAGGAAAATACTAATAATATCTTCGTCATTTAGGTCTCTTCACCTGAAAGGACCCTAACCTTGTCAGCCATCTCTGTGTTAACCTACTCTGTTAGCCTTTTATTCTAGTGTTACCTCCCGAGAGAAGGTTTCCTAAAAGATGTTGCTTTGAGGAAGCATAAGGGGTGGTGGTGAAGTGAGACCAGCTTACCATGAAGGAAACCCGCTCTGTAGATGCTTTATTAACCAGAGCAGACCCATTCCTAGAAGAGCCCAGCAGGGGAGAGAGAAGTTGGATAACATGTATTCTGAGCCTCTTAGCCACCTGTCCCCGGGGTGCAGATGGCCATAAGCTGTAGATGCAGTACCTCTTGACGAAGAGAAGGCAAACTGTCGCCACTATCACCTGCACTTCGCTTGGACTTGCCTCTGTACCTGCTGCATTTCTCTGAAGCTTTCCCATCATCCTGCTTGGACAGAGCACCAGATGAGCTCAGCTGCTGGGCGAGGGAAGTGAGTGCTTCTGGCACCATGGCCAAAACCTCTCTGGAGAATGAGCATCGTGTACCACTTGCCTTACTGCTTGCCGACTTCAGTCGCAAAAGCCTCCAGGATGCTCCTGGATAAACATCATCTTTGTGGCCACACATTGTTTTATGAGCTGAGTCATCAGACTGGCTGACTCCTTAAATACTGCTGTCTGATTCTCCAGGCAGCAGAAAATGAGGAGAGAAGATATGAAGTGTAGCTCCTTGAGTTTATAGAGGGCCAGTCTCATTCACCAAAGATAATGAGGGGGGATCATCGTTATGGAATTTGCTTATGTTAAACAGTGGTTGATTAACTTGAGTTCCACTTAGGACAAAAAGATGATGCTGTCCACATTTATGTTACTACAAAACCTGTTCGGTTATGGGCTATTTTTAAATTTTAAAAAATCTTTTTATTTTGTGTTAGAATATAGCTGATTAACAAACAAGTTTGTGATAGTTTCAGAGAAACAGCGAAGGGATTCAGCCATACATATACATGTACCCATTCTCCCCCAAACTCTCCTCCCATCCAGGCTGCCACTTAACGTTGAGCAGAGTTCCAAGTGATGTACAGTACGACCTTGTTGGTTATCCATTTTAAATATAACCTTGTGTACATGTCCATCCCAAACTCCCTAGCTATCCCTTCCGCCCATCCTTCCCTCCAGTAACAGTAAGTTCATTCTGTAAGTCTGTGAGTCTCTTTCTGTTTTGCAGGTACGTTCATTTGTCTCTCTCTCTTTTTTTTTTTAGACTCCACATATAAGGGATGTCATATGGTATTTCTCCTTCTCTGTCTGACCTACTTCACTCTGTATGACAATCTTTAGGGCCATCCATGTGGCTGCACATGGAATTATTTCCTTCTTTTTAATGGCTGAGTAATGTTCCATTGTATATATGTACCACATCCTCTTTATCCATTGGTTTTAGGCTATTTTTAATAGTCACCAGTCTTAAAGAATATCCTGTTGAAAACTTGATTGCCTCTTCACTCATTTATTATGATGTGATTTATTATGAGGTAATCAGTTCGACCCAAAAGTAGTAGTGATGTTAAGTCAAACTGTTTGAAAAGTCTCTATTTCTCTCTATTTCTTAGATAAATTGCTCTGCATGTTTATCTTCTGAACAGACACTCAGTAACATGTCTTGATGAATTTTTAATTAAAGCCAGTGTGCCTGTATCAGAGAAATTTACCCTAATTAACTCAAGTTTCTGAATTTGGAGATTTGTAACTCCCTGAAGTAAATTTCTCAGTTCTCTTTCCCAATCTACTTCATTACTTTCCTTGAAAACATACAAGATCATCCACCCAAGACTATATACCAAATTCCTGTTAGGTGGCAGGCACCATGTTAATCTCTGTGCGGGGTAAAAATAAGTGAAGAGCAGTCTTTACCACTGAAGGTCACAAATGTTTGTCAGTGTGTAAGGTGGACATATTTGATCTCTTGGAGGAGGGTGGGATGGGTAACGGCTGCAGGAAAATTCCTTATGGAAGAGCAAAATCCCCTTTAGCCAGAGGTAGCTGGGGAAGTTTTCCCGGGGAAAGCAGCCCTTGGAGGGTGAGGAGGATCCATGAGTTTCAAGAGAGGAAAATACATAGGCTGAGTGATACTGTATACAAAGGTCCAGTAAGAGCCATGGAATAGCATATGCTTGTGTCTGGAGTTGGGATAGCCCCAGGGACTTATATGAGAGCAGTTTCCTGGAGGTGACAGTGTCAGAAACCAGAACATAGGGGACTGAGAGTCAAATACATTGTGCTGAAATAAAGGGGTTTGGAATGGATAATTCTTCTCTGAAGTCAGGTAGAGAGAAAAGGACGCAAGAGGGAATAGGGGATGGGAGTACCAACAAGGTGTTCCTGGGACCACAGAAAGAGCCTGTGGAGCAGAACAGGGTGAAAATGGGGGACAGGCAGCAACAATGGTGCAGTGGTTTCCTGGTGGTCAGAACATATGGAAGAGTGGGTAGAAAGCAAGAGAGGGTAGGGCATTGAGGGTCCTGATTTTCAGAGGCAAGCTGGAAGTCGGTTCATATGCCAGAAGGGGTATGTTTGTGCAGGGTGAGAGTGGATTGAGAGCCTCTGTAGGTGAGTGCACTGAGAACCCAAGGAGAGGCGCAAAGCAGATGCTGTAGGTATAGGAGAGCAGGTGCATTGTCCTGCTAAATGCTGATTTTCCACAACATGTGCTTTGCCCTTTTGCTTCAACTCAAGACAATGTGCTAAATTTAGTGCAAACAGCAAGACTGTAGGAGTCTGGGACTTATCAGTTGCCCTCCCTCTCACCTTGGCCCCCTCTCTTCTCTGCCAATTGGGATTAAAGCCCTCCCACCCCTGAGCTGAACTGTGGAGACATGGATTGGAATTGTCTTTATATGGAGAAGTCATCATCTAGGATGGATTGAGACAGGGAATAAGTGAACCTTGGGGAAACTAGTTCTTAGGCTCTGAGATTATCATCACATATATCAGTTGATGGTAGTAGAACTACAGAATGAAATAAGAGCTCTTAAAAGGTTGTTCAGAGGGTCTGTGTAGCTTGGTACCTCTTGTTGGATGGCTCCCTGGAGAGAGCTTTGTGGGAACGGGGCTTCATTCCATGGCAAACATCCCACAGTGGCCACTGGGCAGGGGTCTAGCTCTCTGGAAGAGAAAGCAACATAAGTGAGGATATGTCTTTTAGTATGTTCTTGGGTCAAAATGTATCAAGCTATTAAGAAACTCAATCATTTACAGAACATTTTTCAGGGGGCAGGAGTGGGCAGCCTTCATTGGTGGGAGGTGAGGTGTATAGGTGAGGAGATGGGAGTCTGGCAATGATCCAGGTAAGCACAATCAGGCCTGGGAGGAGTTATGAATCATAAAGAATATGGTGAATGAAGAATCAACAAGATCTGTTGATTACCAAGATATTCTTGTAATAGTCTCACTTCCTATTCAACAAGTGTGTGTCAGATGCTGGGCTGCATCATGACGGACCAGAAAAGTAGCCTGGAGTTTGCCTTTTGGGAGCTGACAGTCTTCCAGGAAAAGTAAGACACAAAGGCACACAACTTGAATCCCAGACAAAAGAAGGATCCTGTCTGCTAGCTGCAGGATCAGGGAAGGTTTTTCTGGAGGTGATGCCTTGGGCTGGGTTTTGAAGAGTCGGACTGTTCAGGAGTGACAGTGGGGGGTGACACCAGGGTTTTGACTTGGTGGTGCTGGTGACAGAGATGTACGGACCTGCTGTCATTAGGGCTAAGAACACTGTGAGATCCAGATACAGGTGGAACGGAGAAGTCCTGCAGTTGCCAAGACCTCCCTGGTCTTTAATGAGCCACTGATCTAGGGTCACGAAGTGATATCTGCAGACCTAAGAGTGAATGGATTCTTAGGGAGGAGAGAAAGGAGGAAAGTGTCAGGACCAAACCAGAAACTCAGGATGGTCTGTAAGACAGAGACTTAGGAGCAGCAGAGGCGGTGCCCAGTGCAGGAACCACCACCCCCTACCCCTACCCCCACGCCCCCAACGAACAAGTGCTTCCTTACTGGGAAGGGTGCAGTGATTATTCTGACCCCGAACATCTACCACGCAGGCCAACTCAGGGTAACAAGAACCAAGGAGCAGTCCCAGAGTCCAAAGAGCGAGGGGCATGAGTGTGCCCGACTTCCTTCACCTACGCCGACCCCGCCCTGCGGGACCAGGGATCTTTCTAGGGATGGGGTCGTGACAGGGCTGTGGATGACAGCTGAATGGGTCTTAAAGCGGTATCATTCCCTCTTCCCTGCTCTCTCCTCTCCACTGGAGATCTCTGGGGGCCTGGCAGGGGGAATTGGACATCGAAGCCCGTGGGGGCCCGCGGGCATCCCACCTGTCCAGCCCCGCCTCCTCCGGACCTTGGGGCCACCCAGGGCCTTAGGCCCGCCTGAGAGCCAGTCCTGACCCCGCCGGGCCGTCCAATAGCCTCTCGCGGATTTCCCTCCGCTGGCGCGCGCCGGGGAGCGGCGCATGCGCGGGCATCCTGCGAGCCCGCTGAGGCGAGCCGAACCGCGGCGGCGCCGGGAGCCGAGCAGCGAAGCTGTGAGGGACGAAGCGGCGGCGCGAGAGCGGCGGGGACGGACAGGTGGCGAGCCCTCACCCGCGCCGACCGGGACTGCCGGGCCGCCCGCGGAGCCTCACGGTCCGGACGTGGCGGCGCCGGCGGCATCCCGGACGGCCTGTGAGGGATGCGCCGCCCACTGCCCCGCGCCGCCTGACCTCCCCCGCCTCGGCTCGCGGTGCGCCACAGCCGGGCCCGCGGCCGTCCCCGCCGCGCTGTCGCCCGGCCGCCGCGCCCGCGGGGCCGCGCCCGGCCCGGCCATGTGGACCCCCAC